>NC_091434.1:129102248-129467861 GCF_964237555.1 Oryctolagus cuniculus
TAAGATGGGAAACCACATAAAAATGGCTCATAAAAGTTAGAAAATAGTAATTTTTATAGTAAGAGTACAAAAAATAGTAATGAAAAATGTAGGGAGTAGATGTTTGGCCTAGCAGACAATTTGCTAATTGGGATGGCTGCATCCCATATTGGGGTACCTGGGTTTATGTACCAGCTCTACTACCATTTCTGGCTTTCTGTTCATGCAGAGACTGTAGGTGATAGCTGGAGTGATTGTGTCCCTGACTCCTAGGCTTGAGATGCACATTGAAATCCTGGCTTCTGGATTCACCCTGGCCCAGCCTTTGAGGAGGGAACCAGCAGATGGGAGGCCTCTACCCCGTGGCCTCACCTCTTAAATAAAAAAAAACAAAAAATATTTTTAAATACAAAAATGAGTTTGCTGAGCAAATCTAAGTATTCTGTTGGCCAAAGTGGAATTTGAAGGTGGGCAAGGCATTTGCTATGTAATTTTCTGTGCTTTGGTTTTCTCAAATCTGAACATTCTTCCAACTTAAGATAATGCTTCATTTGGTAACTTTGATCAGAAATGCAGCCTTACTTCATACTACAAATGAGGAAGGGACGCTTTGCTTATTTACTGGGACTCTTGCAAGGGCCTTTGCATCTCCAGTGGTGCTGAGGTAGAGAAGTGTGGGATTCACCCTAGCCCTTTGGGGAACAGTCTAACTGGAACAGTGAATGAAGGAGTTATGGCAGCAGTGGCAACATAGCCTTCTTACCTGGTAGCTTCTGCATCTTGACCTTGACCATGGTTGCTATTGCCCTGTCTCCTTGTTTTCTCAAACTGTTGTTTCAACTTTCTGCTGACGTTGAGAATAATGCCCCTACTTTATTCTTTCAAATAATTCATTTTTATGCCTGTTTGTCAGAATTAGGTTGTAGGGCAGGGTATTTCTTGCTTCTGTGCTACAAATTAAGTAGAGTTAAAGAAGAAAATACTGCATCTAGGGCTTCCTTGTTGAACCAGAGAGAAGGTGGCAGGAAATCCATTTACTAGCCCAAGACAGATTTCTAAGTTTTCTCAGCTCATGGAACTTTCAGTTCTCAGTTATTTTTTCATAGTGTCCATGGACAACTTGAGATATCTGACAGTTCCTTTTGTTAGGTAGTTTAATGCAAACAGCAGAATAGTAGCAATTGTTTGGTGGCTGATGGATGTTGTTGTGGTTCTTTTGAAAATTTAAAATACCTACAGTGATGCCTTTAGCTTCTGTTTGAATACCACAGGACTAAAACATTCCTGCTATTTTGCTGCTTTTTTGTGTTCATACTTCTGTTCTTGTTTCACATTGAAGATGTTTCTGTGAGATTCTTAGGTAAGAAAACCAAGGTTACAAAAGTCTTGTAATTTGACTAAGGATGTGTTCGTTTAGCTGATATCTAGTGATTTGAATGCAAGTGTTTATTTTCCTAAACTATGCTGGCCATGGCAATAAGAGTTCGTTTCTGGAGTATGTGTCTTTATGTGGCTAACACTAAGGAAATGGGGACTATTCTGCTTTAAATGACATGTAGAGATGGGACTATCAGAATGAGGTGTTTCCAGGAGACTCAGTAATTCTTTTGTGATATTTTGCTTTCAGATAGTTTTAGACCATGGATTCAATGAATATAAAGACCACTTCTTGTCTGTTTCATAGCTTATACTATAGAAAGCAAACTGTACTTTGGACTCAGTGTGTTTGCTGAACTTAAACATCTATTTGTGTGGAAAATTGATATGTAAAAGTGACTTTTACAGTAATAAGATTTATTATAGTAGAAATAATTACAGTCTTGCTACTGAAAAATGGTTTTCATGAATTCTACCTTTTGATTCATTTGATCATTTTACCTTTCACAGCTTTTTCATATTATAGAGAAGGTTTGAGTACAATGTCCACAACTTAGAAAACTTTTTCCAGGTTTGTGTTTTATTCTGTGGCATTAGTTGTCTCTGTTTTTTTCTTGAGCTTAAAACAATTAAATAGTTTAATAAGAAAGTGCTGAACAATCTATAAGTCATAGAAGTTCCATTATTATATTGTAAGCATCTGAATTCAGAAAAAAATAGAGTTTTTTTTAGATAACTATAAACAGCTTCTTTTGATTGCTTGTAAAAATATTAATTTTGATTGTTAGGTAGTTACCATTGGCTGGTGATATAATTTTTTCAGCTGTGGTTTAATTTTGTTTGGATGCCCTATTAATAGTGTTATGACTACAAGTGCAAGCAATATTAGGTGAATCTTAGATGGAATTTATGTAGTATTAATATTTTTATGAAGAAACTGGTTTAACTGGTTTATGGAATTATATAAAAGGAAAGGATGAAATATAGGTATATAGTATTAAAATGTCTGAAAAATTAATTTATTTTCTTCTTAGAGAAGATATTTTCTCTTAGAACATAAGCACGTAATACTAAAGATCAAAGAAGTTTTTTGAATTTACTTATGTGGCCACATGTTCATTCACATTTTTTTAAAGATTTTTATTTATTTATTTGAGAGGTAGAGTTACAGACAGTGAGAGGGAGAGACAGAGAGAAGGGTCTTCCTTCCCTTCCTTCTGTTGGTTCATTCCCCAGATGGCCGCAGTGGCCAGAGATGCACCAATCCGAAGCCAGGAGCCAGGTGCTTCTTCCTGGTCACCCACGGGGGTGCAGGGGCCGAAGGACCTGGGTCATCTTCTACTGCTTTCCCAGGCCATAGCAGAGAGCTGGATTTGAAGAAGGGCAGCTGGGACTCGAACCGGTGCCCATATGGTATGCGGGCACCGCAGGTGGAGGATTAACCTACTGCCCCATGGTGCCAGCCCCTCATTCACATTTCTGTGGCACACATATAAATACAATTAAATGATAATTTTTATTGTTTAATGGGTTTCTCTTATTTTCCTAAAAGCAACATTCTCAAGATATTTGCAGATAAATTGAAATGAGAAAGTGTTGTTTCATTTTAGATTTCTTGCACTTGCTACTGTGTTTCCTTAGAAAATCTGTTAGAGGGGACAGTATAGTGGCATAGCAAGTTAAGCTTCTGCCTGTGAAGCTGGTATCCCATATGGGAACTTGTTTCTGTCCTGGCTGCTCCACTCCTAATCCAGCTCTTGCTAATGGTCCCGGGAAAGCAGCAGAAGATGGTCCAAGTGCTTGGGCCTCTACACCCACCTGACAGAAACAGAAGTAGTTCTGGGCTCCAGAATTCAGCTCGGCCCAGCCTTGGCCTTTGTGGCCACTTGGGAAGTGAACCAGTGAGTAGAAAATCTCTCTCTGTGTCTCTCTGCTCCTCTCTCTGTAACTCTGCCTTTCAAACATCTAAAAAATAAATTATTTTTTTTTGAAAAAGAGAGATTCTGTTAGAACAAGAGGATTTTTTTCTTTTTTTTTTTTTTAGTAAATATAAATTTCCAAAGTACAGTTTATAGATTACAATGGCTCCCCCCCATAATTTCCCTCCCACTCACACCCCTCCCATCTCCCGCTCCCTCTCCCATTCCATTCACATCAAGATTCATTTTCAATTATCTTTATATACTGAAGATTGATTTAGTATATATTAAGTAAAGATTTCATCAGTTTGCACCCACACAGAAACACAAAGTGTAAAATTCTGTTTCAGTACTAGTTATAGCATACTTCACATTGGACAACACATTAAGGACAGATCCCACATGAGAAGTAAGTACACAGTGACTCCTATTGTTGACTTAACAATTTGACACTCTTGTTTATGGCGTCAGTAATCTCCCTAGGCTCTAGTCATGAGTTGCCAAGGCTATGGAAGCCTTTTGATTACGCTGACTTCGATCTTATTCCGACAGGGTCACAGTCAAAGTGGAAGTTCTCTCCTCCCTTCAGAGAAAGGTACCTCCTCCTTTGATGGCCCCGTTCTTTCCACTGGGATCTCACTTGCAGAGATCTTCCATTTAGGTCTTCTTCTTCTTTTTTTTTTTTTTTTCTTTTCCAGAGTGTCTTGGCTTTCCATGCCTAAAATACTCTCATGGGCTCTTCAGCCATATCCGAATGCCTTAAGGGCTGATTCTGAGGCCAGAGTGCTATTTAGGACATCTGCCATTCTATGAGTCTGCTGTGTATCCCGCTTCCCATGATGGATCATTCTCTCCCTTTTTGATTCCATCATTTAGTATTAGCAGACACTAGTCTTGTTTGTGTGATCCCTTTGACTCTTAGAACTATCAGTGTGGTCAATTGTGAACTGAAATTGATCACTTGCACTAGTGAGATGGGATTGGTACATGCCACCTTGATGGGATTGTATTGGAATCCCCTGGCACGATTCTAACTCCACCATTTGGGGCAAGTCCGATTGAGCATGTCCCAAATTGTACATTTCCTCCCTCTCTTATTCCCACTCTTATATTTAACAGGGATCATTTTTCAGTTAAAATTTAAACACCTAACAATAATTGTGTGTTAATCACAGAGTTCAACCAATCGTACTAGAACAAAACAAAGAAAAGATACTAAAATGGATAAAGTATTACATTGTACATCAGCAGTCAGTCAGGACAAGAGCTGATCAAGTCACTGTTTCTCATAGTGTCCATTTCACTTCAACAGGTTTCCCCTTTGGTGCTCTGTTAGTTGTTACCGATTAGGGAGAACATATGATATTGGTCCCTTGGGAATGGCTTAGTTCACTCAGCATGATGTTTTCCAGATTCCTCCATCTTGTTGCAAATGACCGGGTTTCATTGTTTTTGACTGCTATATAGTATTCTATAGAGTACATGTCCCATAATTTCTTTATCCAGTCTACTGTTGATGGGCATTTGGGTTGGTCCCAGGTCTTAGCTATTGTGAATTCAGCTGCAATAAACATTAGGGTGCAGACCGCTTTTTTTGTTTGCCAATTTCATTTCCTTTGGGTAAATTCCAAGGAGTGGTATGGCTGGGTTGAATGGTAGGGTTATCTTCAGGTTTCTGAGGAATCTCCAGACTGACTTCCATAGTGGCTTAACCAGTTTGCATTCCCACCAACAGTGGGTTAGCGTCCCTTTTTCCCCACATCCTCTCCAGCATCTATTGTTGGTAGATTTCTGAATGTGAGCCATTGTAACTGGGGTGAGGTGAAACCTCATTGTGGTTTTGATTTGCATTTCCCTGACTGCTAGTGATCCTGAACATTTTTTCATGTGTCTCTTGGCCCTTTGGATTTCCTCTTTTGAAAAATGTCTGTTGAGGTCCTTGGCCCATCTCTTAAGTGGGTTGTTGGTTTTGTTGTTGTGGAGTTTCTTGATTTCTTTGTAGATTCTGGTTATCAACCCTTTATCTGTTGTGTAGTTTGCAAGTATTTTTTCCCATTCTGTCGGTTGCCTCTTCACTCTCCTGACTGTTTCTTTTGCAGTACAGAAGCTTCTCAATTTGATGCAATCTCAGTAGTTAATTTTAGCTTTGACTGCCTGCGCCTCCAGGGTCTTTTCCAGGAAGTCTTTGCCTATACCTATATCTTGCAGAGTTTCTCCAATGCTCTCTAATAATTTGGTGTTGTTAGGTTGTAGATTTAAGTCTTTAATCTATGTTGAGTGAATTTTTGTGTAAGGTGAAAGGTAGGGGTCTTGCTTCATGATTCTGCACGTGAAAATCCAATTTTCCCAGCACCAGTACCATTTATTGAATAGACTGTCCTTACTCCAGGGATTGGTTTTAGATCCTTGATCAAATATAAGTTGGCTGTAGATGTTTGGATTGATTTCTGGTGTTTCTATTCTAGAACAAGAGGCTTTAAAAAGTAATCTTGTGACGAAGGTCATGTCCTTTGGTGAGTTCTTGGGCATCATCTGCTGCCTTCTCGTGGGTATTAGCAGGAAGGTGCATCAAAAGCAGAGAGACTAGACTGGAACCCACACTCTGTTATGGGATGTGTGTATCACAATTGACTGCTTAATCCACTGCCACAATGCCTTCCCCAGAAAGATATATTATAGTAGACATATTCAATTTATGAATGTCTTATGATTATATTTATAAAGGATTAAGCATTATGAAGAAAATTCAACATATATTTTTAGTATGCAAATTAATAAATGTCTAAAGTTTGTGGAAATATTTTTTCATCTGCAAAAATACGACTCATCACTTAGATGAGTTATATAAGCCATTATGCAATCAATGCACAATCAGAAATAAATTATTGTTCATTCTGAGTGATTAGATAAATCATAATGTGCCATTTTGAGGTTCAGTTTACAAGGAGCACACTTCTTCAACTTTAACAGAGGCTTTCTCCCCAGTTTTCAAGGCCCTAACTGCCGTTTGAATAGTTTCATGCCTACTTGTTTGCTTGATTAAATCACATTGTTCTTTTTGACTCTGAGTCACAAAAAGAAGTACTGACATGATTTTCTTAGAAAAAAAAGTGGTAGGATTGCATCTAAGCTTTTATCCCTGGAGTACTTAGATGTCTACTATGAAACGGTAGACTTCATAATCTCTGTGAGGAGGATGATCTTGAAATAAACAAATTTAGAATTTTTTGCAGTGTGAGGTAGGATTGCCTCGTGATTGGCAAAGTTAATTTTGGAATATTTATTCTTAGAAGCAACAGATTTCAGTCATTGCGGCATTGAAATGTCACAGTTTCTTGTGCCAAAAGTAAAGCACACTATTTAAATTATTCTTCATGTCCACATGTGTTAACTAACATCCATCCATTAACTGTTTGTCAGTTACTAACCACTGTGTTGATTATAATTGTTTTCAGTTTAAATAGAATGCTAAAAGACATTTAAATCGGATATTTAGTTTCACATTACCTAACACATATGGAGAATTTGTCATTTTACATTGATAAGCTAACATCACTAGAATTTCTTAATGCGGAGAGTAATCATCAACTACGCAAAGGTTATGTTGAGGAAAGATTTGTCAGTGGATGTAACAACATACCATACTCAAAAATAAGATTGTCTTTTTAATTTAAGAAACAAAGTTAACATTTTAGTGAAATATTGAAAGTGCAAAGTTTTATAAGCAGCAATTTAATGTATCTATCAATAAGAGATTTATGCAAGGGGCAAATGTGGTACAGTGGGTTACATTGCATGTAAGAGGGCCAGTTTGAATTCCTATTATTCTGCTTCAAATCCAGCTCCCTGCTAATGCACCTGGAAAGGCAGTGATGAGTGCCAGAGCACTTCAGTCCCTGCCACTTACATGGGAGATCTTGATGGGGTTCCTAGTCCTTGGCTTTGGCCTGGACCAGCCTTGGCTGTTGCAGGCATTTGGGAAATGAATCAATGGATGGAAGATCCTCTCTGTCTCTCTCTCTGTCTCTGTCTCTGTCTCTCTCTCTCTCTGTGTTTATTGCTCTGCCTTTGAAATAAATAAATTTTTAAAATTTGTTCAATATATATTGATTATGTGTTTCTAAAAATTGCTTTAGGAGACACAATTCAAATTGTCAGTATGCTATAAAGTGAGCATTTCCATTTCAATTTTTTAAAAAGATTTATTTATTTATTTAAAAGAGTTACACAGAGATAGAAGGAAAGGCAGAGAGAGAGAAAGAGAGAGAGAGAAGAAGGAGGAGGGAGGGAGGGAGGGAGGGAGGGAGGGGGAGAGGGAGAGGGAGGGAGAGAAAGAGGTCTTCCATCTGCTGGTTCATTCCCCAGTTGGCTGCAACATCCGGAGCTGTGTGGATCCGAAGCCAGGAGCCAGGAGCTTCTTCGGGTCTCCCACATGGGTGCAAGGGCCCAAAGACTTGAGCCATCTTCTACTGCTTTCCCAGGCCACAGCAGAGAGCTGGATCAGAAGTGGGGCAGCCAGGGACTCAAAACGGTGCCCATATGGGATGCTGGCACTGCAGGCAGCAGCTTTACCTGCTATACCACAGCGCCAGCCCCTCCATTTCAATTTGACAGCTGAAATAGTTGAATGTAAGAGGTGTATTTATTTCATTTCATAAAGTGGCAGAGGCACAATTCAAACTCAGCTTCCAGATTCTGGAGTCTCTTTGTGTTTCTTTTAACCTTGTTTTTATATATCTGGAGGTGAGGGAAAGTTATATAGAAGGTAGGAAAAGCTATTTTCAAATAAGAAGCATCACTTGATTTTGAGTCATAAATGTAATCTGCATTAAGTAGGTGGATGGATGAGGTTTGAAAAATTATTAAATTTTTGCACAAATTATAACTTTTTTTCAATTATGTAGGTAACTATTGCTATGGTTTGATGGGATGTAGCTCTCAAACTCATGCATATTATTACAGTTTAAACCCCAGAGTCTTGTGTTGGCAGTGCTGAGAGGGTAGGAACTTAATCCAGGTATGGTGTTTTGGAAGTGTTCCTAGTGGGCAGTCCTTAAGTTCACTGTGGGTATGCCCTCAAAAGGTAGCCCTACAAAAGAGTTGGTTATAACAGGCAAGTTAGGCCCTGCTGCTCTCCTTTGCTTGTTCACCACGTGATCATACTTCTATATACCTTCTACTGTAACTATCTTCCCATCTCACCAGACATTGAACAGTGAGGCTCCTCCTGAGCTTGTACTGGGAACCTCCAAAGCTGTGAGCCAAAAGAGACTTCTTTCATTCATAAGGAGCTTGTCTTAGGTTTTGGACTGGAGTAATGAATAGCTGACCAGTACAGATATTTTGCCACTGATTTCCTGCATGTTGAGGTTGCAAGATAAATTCCAGCAGCCAGTAAGTTAGATCCTAAGGGGTATTTTAGAGAATATGACCATCATACCAATAACTTGATTACTCAAAAGCAGGTGATATTTTCTAAATGGGTTCATGTATTGTCTTTTTAAATTAAATTATTTTTACTTATCATTGCCATAGTTAGTTAATCCATGCTGAAATTGGTTGAGACTTGAATTCACTATTGTGTTCAAATTTCAGAATTTAAATAGTAAGAATGAAGATTGTGCTGGTTTTGCAGACTAATATTCCAAGATTAAAAAAAAAACCACTTAGTCTGTATTCTAGCATAATTTAATTCCTTTCATTCCTGTGTACATTCCATGTATGGATTTTATTTTTTTAAAAATATTATTTATTTGAAAGGCAGAGTGACAAAGTGGGAGATGCAGAGAAAAAGAGAGAGAGAGGTTTCTTTTATCACCTTCCTCACTCCTCAAATAGCTTTAACAGCTGGGTCTGGGTCAGGCCAAAGGCCAAAGCCAGGAACTCCATCCAGGTCTTCACTTGAGTGGAGGAGACCAAATAATTGGGCCGTCTTCCATGCCTTCCCAGGCACATTAGCAGGAAGCTGGATAAGAAGTGGAGAAGGCAGCCCCTCATTTGTAGATTTTAGGTAGAATATCATACAGAAGTCAAGATGACCCTAATAAGCATTTGCATATTGATAGGTAAAATCATCTTTTCTTTCTTGGATGTAAAACAAATTAGAACCTAACTTTAGTGTAATGATGAACTTCAAATCCTGACTGCTCTGCTTTCAATCCAGCCCACTGCTCATGCTCTTGGGAAAGCAGTGGAAAGATGGTCCAAAGTATTGAACCCCTGCCACCCATATGGGAGACCTAGATGAAGCTTCTGGTCCCTGGCTTCAGCCTGGCCCAGATCCAGCTCTTGTAGGCAGGCATACAGTATAAAATTGATCAGGTTTATGAGCTGGAAGACCTCGCCTTCACCACACCCTTGTGTGACCTCATGCCCTACCTGACCACACCTGTGTGCCCACCTGCCAATCAGGTTAATTAACCACTCTCCTTTGGAAAAGTCTAAGAGGCCTGGGACACGGTGGGCCCAGCCCTTTTTGGCCCTTTTTTTGCCTTTTGCCTCTTTTGCCACTGCAGACCCTTGCTACCCTGCACCTCAGGGGTGCGTGGCCTTCGGGCCACCTGCCCCATGCTTCCTGGCCTGCATGCTCCTCCACATGGCTGGCTCCTGATGCTTGGTATGAATCCAGATTTCTCTCTCTTAGATAGAGCCCTCATTCCCCTATGCATTTCTCTCGATGAATAAAAAGCTTAAATCTTATCATGCTGCCTCATTCATTTGTGCCAGTGTTCAGAATTCTCTGAATTTAGGAAATAACCCACAGACTTATTAATATTCCAAATTTATTAATAAGCATCCAGAAATATAAATGGCACCTCATACTCTGATATCACAGCAGTTGCAGCTATTTGGGGGAGTGAACTAGTAGATGTAAGACCTCTTTCTATCTCTGTCTCTCTCTCTGTCTCTCCTTCTCTGTCTGCCATTCTGCCTTTCAAATAAATAAATAATCACTTTTAAAAAGATAAGCTTATTTTAATGAGAAAATAATTGAAATGCATGCATATGAAAGGTCTTCCAAAAGATCATGAAAATTGTGTATCAAAAATTGTGCATGGATTTCAAATTTTTTTGCACCAAAGAAACTTATCTTTTAATTCTGTTTCCACAAATGCTTTGATGTCCCCTTGTATGTTTTATCTGGCAAAATTTTTAACATAAAATTCACTCTTAATTTTGGAGTACATTCTTATACATTAAATTAGGACTCCCAACATATGGAACTCATGCATGTATCCTTGGAAATGAGAGGTTAAATTTATAACCCTATAGTAAGCAAAAATATTGCTGAGTATCTTGTGTAGTAATAAAACAGATCCTGAGATTAATGCAAGGTATCAGACAGAAGGTATCCGCATCCTCTTTGGGGCATAACATCTGGGTAGGGCACAGAGGCTAATTTATTTTTCTTCTGAATCGACATAGTGCTACCTGTGCTCCACCAGTTATTGGTTACATTTTTCAAGATGAGCTCATTCACACTTCCTGGAGAAACTTCTGTCTAATTATGTAACATGTGCCCTGGGAAGCATGATTCTTGTGTTGACTCTGTGGGCTAATTTAATCTCGGATGTACCCTCCTGCCTCATACTTTTCCTCTATCTTGCTATTCTGCTGAGGCCTAGCCCAGAAATATCATTCAGCATAGAAGTAGAAGAATGATGATTATTCTGAGTATAAACACATGGGGTTTTTGGTCCAACTGGGACATTTCTTATTACTGATTTTAGAAAAGGGGCAGAAGCATTTAATGAAAGTTTTGAGCTTTAGTGTACAGGGACATTGCTGATTCCCTCAGGCACTAACATTCCTTTAGACATTGACAATTACATTAAAAAAGTAAAAAAAAAAAAAGAAAAAAAAGTCTTCCTCTTACTTTTCTCCCTTTCCTGGCCTCATAACCAAGCAAAAAGCAAGATAGTTCACAGAAACTGCTTAGTATCTGTGTTAGTAAATGATAATAGAATGCTAAATAATGAAGCTATTGTATGCATGTGTTTCTTATAGAGAAAAGGAGCAGAAATAGATTTTCATTAAATTTCTGCATTAACATCTAAATATAGTCTGAGCATGGCTTCCCTGTCTATAACTATACTTGACTGATACTATTCTCAATTTTACTTTGGTGACATTCTTTTTTTGACAGGCAGAGTTAGACAGTGAGAGAAAGACAGAAAGAAAGGTCTTCCTTCTGTTGGTTCACTCCTCAAATGGCCGTGAGGGCCGGCGCTGTGCCAATCCGAAGCCAGGAGCCAGGTGATTCCTCCTGGTCTCCTATGTGGGTGTAGGCGCCCAGGTACTTGGGCCATCCTCCACTGCCTTCCCCAGGCCTCAGCAGAGAGCTGGACTGTAAGAGGAGCAGCCAGGAATAGAACTGGCACCCATATGGGATGGCAGTGTCGCAAGCGGAGGCTTAGCCAAGTGAGCCACAGCGCTGGCCCTGGTGACATTCTTATGCTGCACTTACAATAGCTTCTCTATTACCAGAGTATATGAGCTCTGTAGGGATGTGAACCTTGGCATTCTTTTCTGTTTTAAACCCTGTGCCAAACAGAAAAGGCTTCCAAAAAAAAAAAAAAAAAAGGCTCTTAACTCATGCTGTTGACTTTATCTGAAATGAAACATGTTTCTCCAGGGCCCTGCAAAAACTGCCTGGAGCCTTGTTAAGTCCCAACTGTGATGTCCTTGGTACTGTGATGTTAATATAGGTGAACACAACCTCACTGTCCTCAGTCCTCACCTTCCAGGCTCTGTGGCCCCAAAGTTTAGGGACCTGCTTTGGATGCCAAGTGTTGTAAACACTGTTGAGTGTTCTTCACCCTGCTTGCCATGGGAACTATAAGTGCATGATGTATATGATATTCAAGAAGGACAAATGGCAACTTTTGAGGGGTTGATTTAAGAAGGAAAAAAGATGGGGGTTTCTTCTCTTTTTTTGGACACAGACCTTTTTAATAATCATAGTAGTTTTTAGCTGCAAATCCGAAGGACAATGGACGGCTCAGAAGGGTCTAATCACTGGTTTTTAAAAATATACGGCATGGGGCAGGTGTTGGCTCAGTGGTTAAGTTCTTGCTTTGATGAGTGCCTGGGTTCAAGTACCAGTTCTGCTTTCATTCTAGCCTTCTGTTAATGTGCACCCTGGGAGGCAGTGGGGATGGCTCAGATAGATGCACCTGGGACATTGGATTGAATTCTCAGCTACCAGATTTGGCCTGGTTCAGCCCTGGCTGTTATGGGCATTTGGGGAGTGCATCGGTAAATGGGAGATTTTTCTTTCTTTCTCTGCTTTTTGAATAATTAAAAATATTCTTCCAGCTCATTCCTATTCTTTCAATACTAGAGTTACATCAATTGTCCATTGTTAATGAAACCTCAACACAGTTACTATTGAGTAATCTTAATCATGAACCATAATATTGATATAGAAGGAACTTAGATTCACAGACCAAAACTTTTCTTTTACCATGTGTTATTTACCCATTTACCCCTAACTCTTCCAAAGTGGAAAAATATGGGGAGGAGCATGTTGTAAATGAAGGAGGCCCTACTTCTTTCAAGATTATCTTAGTTCAGCTGGAACTGTGATGTCCATTTAATGATCTGCCTGTGTTTCTTTAATTAGCTGAACTGATCCCAAATGGTCCTATAACTTTCCAAACTAAAAAGATCATGGATTTATGCTTCTGGGATGCTGTTGGAGTTCTTAATCTTAGAGGCACCTTTTTTTTTTTTTTTTAGTTGTTACAATAAAGCTTCTGCATAATTATTCTGTGGTCATGCATCACTTATCAGTGGGGGTTACATTATAAGAAATGTGTCATTAGGTAATTTCCTTCTCTTGCCAACCTCTGAGAATGTAGGTACAACACCACTAAGTGATGTCATCTTTTGGGACCTCCATCGTTTATGTGGCCTCTCATTGACTAACATGTTCCTTAGTAACTCCCCTGAAGCGAGAATGATGTTTTTGACCTCCATCAGGGGTACCTTGAGAGACACTTCTCTTAGCTTCCTTCACTGAATACACTTAAATTATCTGAATAGCAGTTCATTTCCCTGACAAAAGTGTGGAAATATGAGGCAATATAGAAACCTCCTTTTTAAATTTTTATGTTACACTTTTCATATTACGATTTTATCATCAAATAATATTAATCTAAGTGTCATTTATTAGAGATTTTCACCTAGGAGTAATATATAATAAAATACTTAATAGCTAATACTTGCAGAAGGGTCTTTCTCATGCTTTGTAGACTTTGCATGGCAAAGGTGTTCAGTTATTCCTATTATGCTGGGCCAGTTTTTAACAGTAGATCTGACAGTGTGTATTCTGGGTCAGTCTGTAAAATACAGCAGTGAAAAGTTAGAGGAGTAAGTGCTTCAACTTATTAAAAATATGTATTCTTTCTGTTCTAAAAGAGATCAGGCTTTTCCCTTTAGGTTTACTTACCTTGCCAACTTACTTTATCATATGGAGTTCAGTGAAGATATAATGCACATGAGAAAATACAACGTGCTGAGTTTTGTTGACAGTCTTGCCTTTTTTCCATAAAGGAGATTCACAGTCATAATTGTCTCACCTCACTCTTACATGCTGTGTCAGAAGCTGATCTCCACATTCTCATATGTGTGAAATCTTTTAATTTTTTATACAACCATGTGAAACATAGTATCATTGTGTTTATTTTAAATTGAGGAAATTGAGTTAGGGGGATGTTATGTAAATCATACAGGGTCCAAGTCTAGCTATTCTGCTATAACTTGCATAGCAACTAAATTTCTGCAGTGCAGAATGTGGAAGAATTATGGACCTAGGGTTTAAAAATTATAAGTCCAGGTCTCTTTAGCAAGGTCTTATGGCTTATCTCTCTCTGCATTATATTTAATCATTAGCAGAAATAGAGATAACAGGCAAATATTTCAGACAGGGTAGTGTGAAGAACATGTTAGTTATAAAAAAAAAAGAAAGCACTCTAAAACTAATGAAGTGTGAGTTACAGTCTTTCACATAATGACAACGTGTAAAGTCTCAGAGGATAGTGTTAGGAAGTTTAATTTGAGGTGTGTTCAGTATCATTAAATTTGTTTGAGAAAACAAAACTCTGATGTAAAGCCCCTTATTTAGGGAAAGGGCACACTTTGTTTATGGAGAATGAAATTTTATTTGTGGCTTTTGTAACTAGGATCTCATATACATTCATAAAGTACTCATATAGCAACAGAAAAATCTATATTCTTTTCAAGTAGCCAGGGAACATATTTAAAGGCATACCATATTATGGCTCATCAAACATTAACCAGTGATTAAGTCATACTGTATGTTCTTTAACCTCATGAAAACAAACTAGAAACCAGTAACAACAAAAACAAAAATATTTTCAAACTTGGAAACTAAACTACACACATGTAAAATAATCTCTGGGTCAAAGTGGAAGCCCCTAGAGAAGCCATATAAAACACTGAATTATATATTTAAAACTAAGTGAATTTGAAAGTAAAACATATCAAAACTTGTAGGAGATACCCAAAATAATGTTGAGAAGAAAATTTGCAGCACACAATACATGTATAATAAAAGAAGAAATTAGTGGCGGAGGGGAAGAGACCCCTGTGGGTTGTGAGGTCCCCACGGGCGGCGGCGGCAAGAAGCGGGACTCGTTGGGGACCGCGGGCTCAGCGCATCTCATTATCAAGGATCTCGGAGAAATTCATTCGAGACTTTTGGATCACAGACCGGTTATTCAAGGAGAAACCCGTTATTTTGTAAAAGAATTTGAAGAAAAACGCGGTCTTCGAGAAATGCGAGTTCTTGAAAATCTGAAGAATATGATCCACAAAACAAATGAACACACTCTCCCCAAATGTAGAGAAACTATGCAGGACAACTTACAGCAAGTCCTCCAGAGATTGCAAGCGGCTAATGACTCAGTCTGTAGACTCCAACAGAGAGAACAGGAACGAAAAAAGATGTATAATGACTACTTGGTGTCTAACGAGAAGCGGCGCAGCCTCCAGTGGGAAGAGTTTATGAAGGAACAGCCCCAGAAGTGGGCAGCAGTGGACGAAGAGCACAGAAAGGCGGTGGCCAGGCTGCGGGGGTAGTATGCCGAGATGCAGAAGGACTTCGCCAAGTTTGCAACCTTCTAAGGAGCTGAGCCGCAGCAGTGCAGAAGACGAGGAAACATTGACTCCCAGACACTCCCACCCAGCCGCCTCAACTCTGCTTCCAGCCTAGCAACGTACTGGAGAACACACTTTTCCATCAGAAGAAGGGAGCTTCTGGGGTCCTGATGGGGTGTTTCAGAGTGCTACATCTTCTTGGTTTTAAGTGCCTAGATCCGACTATTGGAAAGGGAAGGAGTAGGAGGAAAAAAATGGGATAATTTTACTTTTTTGTTAATCAGAATTGACCCTTTTTCCCATTGATTGTCTCAGAGAACTGTAGGTATAGATTAGGAAGATATTTTAGTTCATTCATATACAGAATTAATTGCGGTTTATTATTGTGGTTTAGAAGACAAGTATAAGAGCTACCTGTTGTAGCCCACTGGCTATTAGAAGAATGCATTAAGTGTTGTTCCATGAGGAATTTAGGCAAAAGTCAGCTGGCCTTGGAGCACAGATCACGTTTAAGAGAAGTGGAGATCCCAACATTGTCTTCACGGTGGCCGAGTTGGCTGTGCACTGCCAGCTGGGAGAGGCTGCGAGTTTGCAGTGCAGCCGAACGCCATGTTTTGTTGGATAACAAAGCACACGTGTTAAGTCTTGGAGCCTTCCAGCACTTAATATTTTCAGCTTTTAAAACATGCTTAGGAGGAAAAGCTTACCAAAAATGTATCTTGACCTTTTTTTAGCCTTTCCAAGAACCATAATCTTGCCCATGGTATTTACCTCATTTTTGTGTCTGTCTGCTGTGGGTGAGCTTTATTTTTAAGATACTGATGTCTGTACCTGTTTCAGCTGTTGAGTGAGTATTCTGCGAAACTTGCCAAGGAACCCTTCTGGAAGGATTTGGGCTCTTTATGAACCATAAGTGTTTGCTCACATGGTAAATGATCCACATGACATGTAAATCCTCTTTAGTGTTAACGTCTGTCCTTACAAGCAAGTGTATTATGGTGAAACCTGTACCAATTCTGTCATCACTGTGATGGTTGGAAATTTGCATTTAACAATCTAATTGAGAAAGTAAGTTAGGTTTTTTTTTATTTGCCATAAGCCATGCAAAAGTTCAAGGCAATAATGTCAGATTTATGGCAAATGTGGGTAAGCAAGCCTTTTGAATACTTTTTATTGTTCTTCAGTAGAGAAAGGCAGAAGGAAGAAACATCCAAGTCTGTCGTGGTGTCTCAGCGTTGCAACTGTGGAGCACTGACAGTGCTTGCTGTGTAAATTTATGGCTTACTGTCAAAGCTCCGTTCTTGGCTGCATGGTGAAAATGTAATTAAAGTTAATAGAGGAGATGAAAAAAAAATAAAAGAAGAAATTAGGTTCAGATCAATAATTTATGCTCCTACCCCAAGAAAATAAAAGAATACAGGCCAGTGTTGTGGTATATTGGGTAAAGCCGCTGCCCACCATGCCAGCATTCCATATGGGTGCTGGTTTGTGTCTGGGCTGCTTCACTTCAGAATCAGCTTTCTGCTGGTGGCCTGGGGAAAGCAGGGTAAGTTGGCACAGGTGCCTGCTACCCTGCTACCCTGCTACCTAAGTGGGAGACTTGGAAGAAACTCCTAACTTTTTCCTAGCCCAGCCCTGGCCATGTGGCCGTTAGGGGAGTGAACCAGCACATGGGAAATCGATCTCTCTCTTTGTCTCTCTCTCTTTCTCTCTCACTCTAACTCTGCCTTTCAAATGAAGAAATAAATCTTAAAAAAAAAAAAGAGGCCGGCGCCGTGGCTCACTAGGCTAATCCTCCGCCTAGCGGCGCCGGCACACCGGGTTCTAGTCCCGGTTGGGGCGCCGGATTCTGTCCCGGTTGTCCCTCTTCCAGGCCAGCTCTCTGCTGTGGCCAGGGAGTGCAGTGGAGGATGGCCCAGGTGCTTGGGCCCTGCACCCCATGGGAGACCAGGAAAAGCACCTGGCTCCTGGCTCCTGCCATCGGATCAGCGCGGTGCGCTGGCCACAGCGCGCCGGCCGCGGTGGCCATTGGAGGGTGAACCAACGGCAAAGGAAGACCTTTCTCTCTGTCTCTCTCTCTCACTGTCCACTCTGCCTGTCAAAAAAAAAAAAAAAAAAAAAAGAAAGAAGAAAACGGGCTGGTGCTTTGGCATAGTGGGCAAGGCCACTGCCTGCAGCACCAGCATCACATATGGGCACTGGTTTGTGTCCTGGCTGGATTATTTCCAATCCAACTCTATTATGGCCTGGGAAAGCAGTGTAGGATGGCCCAGGTACTTGGGCCCCTGCACTTCCATGGGAGATCCAGAAGAAGCGACAGGCTCCTGGTGTTGGATAGGCATAGCTCCAGCCATTGTGGCCATTTGGGGGAGTGAAACACCAAATGGAAGACCTCTTTCTTTCTCTCTGCCTCTGCCTCTCTGTAACTCTGCCTTTCAAATAAATAAATCTTAAAAGAATCAAAATAAACCTAAAACAAGTTGAAGGAAATATATAGTAAAGACTAGGAATCAATGACATTGAAGACAGGATTAAGTAATTAGAAAGAATTATTGAAGCAAAGAGATGATTCTTCAACACAATCAACAATTTTGACAAATGTCTAGTTAAAATGACCTAAAAAACAAGATGTAAATTGTTAATTTCATCAATGAAATAGGGCATATCATCACAGACCTCACACATAAAAAACATGTAGAGCAAGTGTTACATTTACGTGGCAACACAGAATAGAACAATTCTTCAAAAAACAAATTACCATAGTGTACAGTATGAAGTAGATAATTTGAGCAGCTTCAAAACTATTATGGGAATTTAATTTGTAATTTAAGAACTTCCAAAAGAGAAATCCTCAGGCCCAGATGATTTCACTGAGGAATTCTATCAACACTTGAAGACTTCACATGAATTTTATACATATATATATATAGGATTTCTCAGAAAATAGAAGGATTTCTGGGTTCATTTTGTGAAGTTAGCATTACTGATCCTAAAACAAAACAAAGACAGTACAAAAAAAGAAAATTGCCGGCGCTGCGGCTCACTAGGCTAATCCTCTGCCTTGCGGCGCTGGCACACCGGGTTCTAGGCCTGGTTGGGGCACCGGATTCTGTCCCGGTTGCCCCTCTTCCAGGCCAGCTCTCTGCTGTGGCCCGGGAGTGTAGTGGAGGATGGCCCAAGTGCTTGGGCCCTGCACCCCATGGGAGACCAGGAGAAGCACCTGGCTCCTGCCTTTGGATCAGCGTGGTGCGCCAGCCGCGGCGGCCATTGGAGGGCGAACCAACGGCAAAGGAAGACCTTTCTCTCTCTCTCTCTCTCTCTCTCTCACAGTCCACTCTGCCTGTCAAAAAAAAAAAAAAAAAAAAAAAAAAAAAAAAAAAAAGAAGAAAAATTACAGACCAGTTTCTCTCATCAATAAGGATTTTAGATTTTCCTTAAAAATACTACCAAGTAGAATCCAGTATCATATAAAAATAACTGTACCCTCTGGAAAGTAGTATGATGAGTTCTTTAAAAAAATAAACATATAACTGCATTTAATCCAACAGTGTAGTACTCTTGGACACCTGCCCCAGAAATATGAAGACATGTTCATAGAAGCATTTGGAACTAAATAATTACAGCAGCTTTTTCAATCATAGCCCCAAACTGAAACAACCTGGATATCCTACAGAAGGTAAATTATCAAACGAACTGTGGTCTGTCTATCCTCTGGAATACTCAGGGAACAGCTACCACCCATAATATGGACACACACATCAATCTGAATGAGTTTCCAGAGAACTGTGCTGTGTGGGAAAAAAAAGCCAGTCCCAAAATGTTGCATGCATAGTGTATAATACATTTATAGAACATTTTTGAAATGAAAAATTTTAGAGAAGGAAAACAGGTTAGTGGGAGCAAGAGGAAATATGATGATGAAAATGTTCTATGCTGTGATTGGATTAGCATCCATACCCTGGTTGTGGTGCAGAACCATGGTTTTGTAAGATAACTGCCCTTGAGAGGAATTGGGTCAAGGCTCTGTGTGTGATTTCTCCTTGTATTCTTTCTTTCTGGATTTATTTATTTATTTTTTTATTTGACAGGCAGAGTTAGACAGTGAGAGAGAGAGAGACAGAGAGAAAGGTCTTCCTTCTGTTGGTTCACCCCCCAAATGGCTGCTACAGCCGGCGCGCTGCGCTGATCCGAAGCCAGGAGCCTGGCGCTTCCTCCTGGTCTCCCATGAAGGTGCAGGGCCCAAGCACCTGGGCTATCCTCCACTGCCTTCCCGGGCCACAGCAGAGAGCAGGACTGGATGAGGAGCAACCAGGACTAGAACCCGGTGCCCATATGGTATGCCTGCGTTGCAGGCGGAGGATTAACCAAGTGAGCCATGGCGCTGGCCCCTAGATAAATCTCTCAGCACTTAAGGCATTCGGATCTGGCTAAAGAGCCTATGAGAGTATTTAGGCATGGAAAGCCAAGGCAGTCTGGCAAAACAAACAAACAAACACCACAAAAAACAAAAAACAAACATACAAAAAAACTAAATGAAAGATCTCCACGAGTGAGATCCCAGTGGAAAGAATGAGTGTCTAAGTACAGAGAAAGCTGTTTGAGATGGAAAAAGAAGCTTCAAGAATGGCTGAATAGGGCCTGGGTCTGTGGCGGAGCGGGTTAAGCTGCTGCCTGCAGGGCAGCATCCCATATGGGTACCAGATCGAATCTTGTCTGCTCTATTTCCAATCCAGCTCCCTGCTAATGTGCCTTTGAAAGCAGCAGAAGATGGTTCAAGTGTTTGGGCCCCTGTACCCATGTGGGAAGTTCCTGGCTTCTGGCTTTTGTCTGGCCCATCCTGGCCACTACAGCCATTTGGGGAGTGAGCCAGCAGATGGAAAACTTATCTCTCTCTGACTCTGCCTCTCCCTATCAGTAACTCTACCTTTCAAATTAATTAATTAATTAATTAAAAAAAAGAATGGCAGAACAGAATTCAGGCTGTTCAGAAGGCTTAAACGATCCTAAGTCTGTCCACACTTAATATATAGTCCAAAATAAGATAACACAATTTTAATTAAAACATAAAACCTTCGTATATGAAAAATCTTCAAAATGTTCATAGAAAATGTGTCTTATTAAAATCTATGCGTCACTTTCAATTTTGGGGGGACCCAAATCCTGCTTTGTTTTTAAATTCCATTTTGCCATGAACTTTTAAATTGCCCTCAATAATATAATATACTGAAATGGGTATTTCATCTTTCCAGATTGTGGTTATAACATTTTAGAAATGCTATTCATAGCTGAACTTGTTTTCTCTCACATGCATGGTCTTCTGAGTGTAATGTAATTCTGTTGAAGGGGCTTATCATTCATAATACAGATTTTGCATTTTATCCTGAAGGAATTGGAGTGATATTGCAAGATTTATCTCAGGATTTTTATGATCACTTTGATTTTTAAAGATTATTTTTTCAGTATTGTGGAGGATCACTGAGAGGACATTGAGATGAGGTAAGGAGAGGCTTCATGAGGAAGGCAACATCATGCTTTCTCTGGGCTGAGCAAGGACATTTCCACACAGGCAATGACATTGAAAGTGAAAATAAGAGAAAAGGCCTCATAGTTATTCAAGAGCCAGGAGCAGTGGAACATACTTCCCCAGTGAAAGGCTGTGGGTAGGAGAAAGGGAGGAGCTACTGTGAGGTCAGTATTCAGTGTGGAGAGAAGATGAATCAGGGAGGGAATGGCTCATCAAGTACTTTAGCAATAAACTGGTGGTGGTAATCTACCCATATTTGAGTATACCAGTCTGCTGACATAGATCTAGAAGCATCAAGGATTGAAACAAAGAAGTAGATAATGAGGTAGGTTTAGTAGTTAAGAGGATCACTTTTAAATGCACTGGGGCTTCGAGGACCTTAAGAAGAACTTGTCTGAGCAGTTTGCTCTCTTTTTGCATGCCCCTTCCCTGGGTTTTATCTGAACACAGTGTTGCCACTGTTCCCCATGGCTGCAGGGGTCTCATTCTCTTGTCTGCTGTTGGAAGTCCCTTTTCCACCTTTTTGTTTTCTTTTTTTTTTTTTTAATATTTTTTAAAAAAGATTTTATTTATTTTATTTGAGAGTTAGAGTTACAGACAGTGAGAGGGAGAGACAGAGAGAAAGGTCTTCTATCCGCTGGTTCACTCCCCAAATGGCCACAACAGCTGGAGCTGCACCGATCCGAAGCCAGGAGCCAGATGCTTCTTCCTGGTCTCCCATGGGGGTGCAGGGGTCCAAGCACTTGGGCTATCTTCTGCTTTCCCAGGCCTTAGCAGAGAGCTGGATTGGAAGAGGAGCATTCGGGACTAGAACCGGTGCCCATATGGGATACTGGCACCACAGGTGGAGGGTTAACCTACTGCGCCATGGCGCTGGCCCCCACCTCTTTGTTTTCACCAGCTTTCCATCACCCCAAATTCCTGCTTTTGTTTCTTCACCAGAAAAAGTGCAAGTTGGCATTTCACCACCTGTATCTTTTCACACTTAACAATTAGAGAATGAAGAAAGTAATTCTGGGGAGGGCTTGCTTCAAGGAAGAAAAATTTAGATTGTACTTTATGTACATTTAAAGGGGCTTGTTTAATAGGATTACCTTATTTGATTTACTTAGTTTAATTTTTCTCAATGTAACAGAACTTCATATCTAAAGTAGAATACTTAAAAAAATACAAGATTATAAAATATAATCATTAAATTCTGTAGATAATTTATGCTTTTTATTTATAAATTTTACATAAATGTAATTTTGCTAGTCTACTGAAATTTTTTTGAAGCTGTATTGTCTTTTACAGTAGTCAGTTGGCATGTTTCTACTTGCTATTGGGAATAAAAAGACTACCCCCATACTTTGCTTCATATAGAGAGAAATTGTGTTTAGGTAGCAGTTCTCAGATTTAGTGTGTCTTTTTTTGTTAAAGATTTATTTATTTGAAAGTCAGAGTAACACACAGAGAGAAGGAGAGACAGTGACACAGAGAGAGAGAGAGAGAGAGAGAGAGGTTTTCCATGCTCTGGTTCACTCCCCAATGGGCCACAAAGGCCAGAGCTGAGCCAATCTGAAACCAGGAGCCAGGAGGTTCCTCTGGGTCTCCCACGTGGGTGCAGAGGCTTAGGAACCTGGGCCATCTTCTACTGCTTTCCCAGGCCATAGAAGAGAGCTGGATGGAAATGGAGCAGCCGGAACTCGAACCGGTGCTCATATGGGATGCCGGCGCTGCAGGTGATGGCTTTACCTGCTGTGTCACAGCGCCAGCCCCGATTCAGTGTGTCTTGACATCAGTTGCTCAATTATTATTTGAAATCATGTACCTTTACCATCACCTTTGTCTTCAGATTATATAAGGGAAATGAATTTATGTCAGATTTCAACCTACTTTATTGAAATTTTGTCTGGGTTACAGTGCTACAAAAAAGAAAGGACAGAATTATCTACTTATTTAATATTTATATTAGTGTATAATATAAAAGAAAGTTAGATTATGAGATTAGTTTTCTATTAGCCATTTTTATTTATTTTAGTTAATTTATTTATTAGAGACAGAGAGAGAGCATGCACCCATCCACTGGTTCACTGCCCACATGCCTGCTGCAACTGGAGCTGGGCCAGACTGATGCTGGAACCCAGGAACTTAATCTCCCACATGGGTAGCAGGAATCTAGTTGTTTCAGCAATTACTGCAGCCTCCAAGAGTCTGCATCAGCAAGAAACTGGAGTCAGGAGCCAGATCTGGAGATCGAACTCAGGCACTCAAATATAGGATCCCAGCATCTTAGCTGCTAGGCTAACTGCCAGCCCTGTATTTTAGCCATGTTTTAAAATGAAAACTGAATTCTTTGAACATTAGATTTATATTAGTGCTCTTTTTATGTTAGTACTTCTACTGGGGGGAATTTATCTAACAGGTATTTACCAAATAATTCTTGGCAGTATGAAATCTGAACGCCATATCTTTGAAATAAGGAAGATTGAGTATACTATACCACTAAACCACTTTGAGGCATGTGATAAGAACATGGGCTGTGATGGCAGACTGCCTGGTTTGGAAACCTCATCAGTTTCTGTCTGTTGTATGACATTTGGCCAGGTACTTAACTGTGTGTGCTCAATTCCCTCATTTGTAAAAGTAACTTGACAAAAGCTCCTCAAGCATGAGGTAATAACAATTAGTGGTCTTAGCACATGGAAAGTAAGTACTAGATAAATGTTAGCTACTACTTAGACCCGAAATACACTGAAATCATTGAACGCAAATTTCCTACTACATGTTTCTTTCCTCTCGAAATAGTACTTTGCTGGACTTCTTGCAAAACTCTAAGGACAGCAGTGTTGCAACTTGGCTTATTTAAATTTGAGCTGGGGAGTTCCTATACTGTGCATTATTAGTACATGATTTTATAATCTTAAACAAAGTGTGGTAAGTGTACAAGGAAGACAAGGTGATTTTCTTTCATCTTCTCAGACTAAATTATTCCTGACATGATTTTTCCATGCATCATATTCAAAGAGAAGTATCTTCTCTGGTCTCTCAAATTCCACTGTAGTGGGTTTTACAACTGCTAAGTATGTGTTTAATAAATAAATAGGTAAGTTTCTGTTTTGTCATTCCAAGTAGAATTACAGTTGGAGACTTTGTCCCTGGTGCTAATTTAAACTGTACTAATGTGTACAAAATTAGTCAAAAAACATGCATCAATTCTTAAAATATCCTTTTGCTAAAGTGTATGTGTAGTCATGTGTGTTAGAGGATCAAATAGAGTACTCGGGAACAAATGAAATGACAATTTAGAGGATACATTGAACTTAAGGGAACAGCCTTTATAGGTTCTGTGTTGCTTTGAAAGATACAGTCTAACTCCAGCTAACTATAGAATATAGACTTTGATTGTTTATGTTGAGTACCAACATATGTTAACCATCTTATAGGCAGAATGAGGCATGCTGTTTTGCTAAAAATTTATTTATTTGAAAGTCAGAGTTAGCAGAGTGGGGAGAGAGAGTGAGAGCAAAGTGAGAGCAAGAGAGAGTGCTTCCAACCACTGGCTCAATCCCCAGATGACTCCAATAACCAGAGCTGGGCCAGGAGCCTGGAGCTTCATCTGGGTCTCCCAGGTAGATAGTAGGGACCCAGAAACTTGGGCCATCTTCTGCTGGTTTTCCCAGGCCATTAGCAGGGAGCTGCATTGGAAGTGGAGCAGCCAGGACTTGAACCAGTGCCCTTATGGAATGCCAGTGTCACAGGTGGCACTGTAGGCCACAGTGCAGGCCCCCAGACAAGGTGCTTTTAAGTTGGGATCTCATCTAAAAGTAAATGTAATATAAAGGCAGTTGTGAATTTCAATGAATTATTTCATTTGTATCTGGATAGCTTCTCCTAGTCATCTACTATAGAGTTTCACACATTTTCTGGAATCTTAAGACAGTCATTTCAAAGTACTAATTTATGGTTATTCTGGTTTCCATCTAAGATGCTTTTACACTACCACTAAGTCAAATTTAAAAATGCATAGTATATATGAAGCAAAGCTGATAAAATTTATTTTTGTATAACTCACAAAATTAAGAACATCACATCTTTGTGTATGAATTCTGGTCATGATAGCTGTTTCAGTATTGTGCTTCCTCAAACTGTAATTCACAAAAATGAGTGATTACACTCATTTTTGAAGAGAGATCCTCTTCCGTATTCTCATCTCTTTATCCAGCTTCGATCTTTCCCTTCCATAGGGCTACACTGACTACTTTCCGGAACAGCAGTTGCTACCTTGTTAACCCTGCCCTCCTTTCTCCAGTCACAGCTTGTTCTCAGGAAGACCTTAAGAAGTTTATGGTGGATGTAACTCAAATGTATCAGCTCCTTCTTAAGATCTTTTTTTGTTTAGAGGAGCATTTTGAGATTTAATGGTTGTTTACAGCCCTTGTCTCTTCCTACAGGAATAGTTTATTTTTTCCCTTCATACTATTTGTTGAACTCTTTTATTTAATGTAAGGTTAACTATACAAGCATTAAGTAAACTGAAAATAGATCTTTGTAAAAATTAAGAGTGAGAATCTGAGAGGGAGGAGGTGGAAGTGTTGGAGCTTGGGTGGGAGGGAGGGTGTGGGGGGAAGTGTCACTATGTTCCTAAATATATGTGAAACCCATGAAACTTGTATAACTTAAATAAGTTTTTTTTTTTTTTTGAAAAAAGGAGAGAGATTTGCATCAGAGACATACATCCCTAGTGGAGGGATTTCAAGAATCTGTTCCAGTAGCCGGAAACCTCTTTGAGGGGAAAGGGTCATTAGTAGGGCTATCGAAAATCATGATCAAGAACTCAGTTTCTACTTTCTCTACATGTAGATTTAGGGCAGATACGTTTCACCATTTTTTTAAACCTATCACTAATAGGAAGCAGATGGACTAATTTTCCATCTGCTTAACATGGTAGGCTCCAGCTGTTACAAAGGTGAATCTAATTTATCCATGAAAACATGGAGTGTTTTTTATCGGCTGGGGAGTAATCAGGCTGCACACACAAGGAATGGTTCACACAGGGCTGGGGAAAGCAGACTGTCTGGGTTAATTTTAGATATGCTGTGCAATACAGAAGGTCTCAACTTAGAATATTTAATTTCTTCCCTCAGTGTGAAAAGAAACCTTCAAAAATACAGAAGCTGCTATTTCACAGATAATTTTTTTATTAGATTGTCATTTCTTTCTGTGTACTGTTTAATAAAGTTGAGAAAATTTCAGTTTTATAGCTTGCTTTCAAAAGTTATTTTACATATTAACATTCAAGCATTTTAGTGGGCATATTTTATTATATAGTTGTAACGTAGCTTACTTAAACATTTTATCATTGAAGTTATTTGTAATCTGATAAGATAAACATTCATTAGTGTTTGTCCTTTTTTTTTAAGATTTATTTATGCATTATTTGACAGGCAGAGTTACAGAGAGGCAGAGGCAGAGAGTGAGAGAGAGAGAGGGAGGGAGGAAGGGAGGGAGGGGGAGAGAGACAGAGAGACAGAGAGAGGTCTTTCATCTGCTGGTTCACTCTCCAGATGGCTGCAATGGCTGGAGCTGTGCTATCTGAAGCCTGGAGCCAGGAGCCAGGAGCTTCTTCCAGGTTTCCCACGTCGGTGCAGGGGCCCAGGACTTGGGCCATCTTCCAATGTTTTCCCAGTCCATAGCAGAGAGCTGGATGGAAGTGGAGCAGGCAGGTCTCGAACCAGCGCCCAAATGGGATGCCAACACTACAGGCAGTGGTTTTACTGGCTACGTCACAGCACCGGCCCCCATTGGCCTGTTTTAGAAAGGGAAACTCTTGGGCCGGCGCTGTGGTTCAATAGGCTAGTCCTCTGCCTGCAGCCCCAGCACCCTGGGTTCTAGTCCTGATTGGGGCGCTGGATTCTGTCCTGTTTGCTCCTCTTCCAGTCCAGCTCTCTGCTGTGGCCCAGGAGTGCAGTGGTGGATGGCCCAAGTCTTTGGGCCCTGCACTCCACATGGGAGACCAGGAGAAGCACCTGGCTCCTGGCTTCAGATCAGCGCGGTGCGCCGGCTGCAGCGGCCATTGGGGGGGTTGAACCAATGGAAAAGGAAGACCTCTCTCACTGTCCACTCTGCCTGTCAAAAAAACAAAAACAAAAACAAAAAAACAACAACAAAAGGAAGAAAGGGAAACTCTTGGATTCTTAAAATTTTTGTGTATGTATTTTCATTTTATTTGGCAGGGAGAGATAAAGCTCATCTATCCATAGTTTATTCCCCAAATGCTCCCACATCACAGCTGGACCAGGTTGAAGCCAGGAGCCCAGAATTTAATCCATGTGTCCTAGGTGTGTGGCAAAGACCTAAGCACTTGAGTCATCATCTGTTTCCTCTTAGGGTGTGTATTAGCAGGGAGCTGGATTAGAAGTGGAGGCAGCAGGACTCAACCCAGGTGCTCACCCATAAGGGATGCAGGCATCCCAAGTTGGAACTTAACTACTTTGCCATATGCCTGCCCTTGTTTTTACTTTTAATGTTTTTTATTTTGACCACAATAATCATCTGGGACTTATTTAATGTACAGGATGGAAAATGAAGTTCAAAAATAACTTTTTGGACATAATTGATTATAACAGTGTTCATTATGAAATGATTTTCTTACTAATTTTTGAATTATGATGCATTTAAAAATTCATCTTTTCAACATTGTTTCTAGAACTGTTCTGTGAGTTTGTTCTTCCTAGCAGTTTTAAATAAAGTACTTTAAACTGTAGTTCAAAGAACCAGCTTCTTTACATAATTCTTTTGTAAGTCTTTGTAACTTTTTTGCCTGCATATTTTTCCAGGTATTCTTTGTTTTCCGAGTTCCAAATATATGGGATTTTTGTTGTAGCTGGCCTAAACGTATAAATTAATTTTGATAAGTTAAATGATGTTATTATGACTATTCATTTAGTCTTATTCATTTACTTTTTCCTTTATATAAAACAAAATAACTTTCATTTATATCTACACATGAAACATCCATAAAATATATAAGTATAATGAGCTAAAAATAAAATGATTTATTATTATTATTGGTAGTGATGTTTTCTATTACATATTTTTAAAAAGATTTATTTAGCCAAGGCTGGGTCAGGCTGAAGCCAGGAGCCAGGAGCCAGGAGGTTCATCCAGGTATCCCACATGTGTGCAGGAGCCCAAGGAATTGGGCTTTTTTCCACTGCTTTCCCAGGCACATTAACAGGGATCTGTATCAGAAATGGTGTAGCCGGGACTCTAACTAGCATCCGTATGGGATGCTGGCACTTGCAAGCGGAGGCTTTACCACTATACCACAGTGTCAGTCCCTCTATTATATATTTTAATTGATCGTTGTCTTATGTAGAAATTGTCACATTGTTGATGATTAAGTATATAATATACATAATATATAACAATGTAGTATACGTATAGAATATGTGTCATGTAACATGGTATTTTTAAGTATAACTATATATAAATATATTATATAAAGCAGTATAGTATAGCAAATGTTTAAGTGAGGAAAAATTCCTTAGGGAATTACTTCTCTTAAACAACCAATTGTAATTTTTGTCTAATCCCTGTGGTTTTTCTGTACATAAACAGAAACTGCAGTTTCCTGATCTTGATTAATGATAAAAAATATACAATAGTAACTTTACAGCTTCCTTTTTAGAAGATTTATTTTTAAAAACTCTTTTACAGTTGGTGAATATTTCACAGCATGTTCTAGTTATTATATGATATCAAAACAACTATTTTTTATCAGCTCAAATTTTAGTTGATATAAGCAGTTATGCAATGTAAAGAATATATCCAAGGACCTGCCTTGTGATACAGTGGGTTAAGCAGCTGCCTGTGAGGCTGGCATCCCATATTGGAGTGTCAGCTGCTCTGCTTTTGAATCTGGGAAAGCCGAGGAGGATGGTCCAAGTGCTCAGGTCCCTGCCACCCATGTGGGAGATGCAGATAGAGTTCCTGGCTCCTGATGTCTGCCTGAACCAGTCCCAGTTGTGGCCATTTGCGGAGTGAACCAGCAGATGGAACATCTCTTTCTCTCTCTCTCTCTCTCTGTCTATCCCTTTGTCTTTGTCACAGTGCCTGTCAAATAAATAAAAATAAATCTTTTTAAAAGGAATATATTCATATTTAGCATGGGTTTTAGGATATATTAAATTCAGTTAAAAAATTAACATTTTAACCAAACCAGGACTGTTTCAAATATCTAGTCTCTCAGCCCTTTTAGCTCTGAACTTACTGTGATTATGTAGTACTCACAATACCACAGGAAAAATATTAATGTTAGTCTAGGTATTTTTAAAAAATTATAGTTTAATATGTATTGTTGAAGAATTTTGCAGAATATATGAATTTCAATGTGTTATCAAGTTTTAATTTTTCAGATTTTTCTGCGATTTTGGATATGTGGATATAGCTTGGCTATTTTCCATTTTCCTCTAGTTGTTCTAGCACCATGATGAAGGGATGCAGAGGCTGTTAGAGTCTACCATGTGGACTCATTGAATCATTACATTCAGTTCATCTCTGCATAGTCAAGTACATTGTCAGATTCCCCTAATGAATGCAATACATGTACATTATCCCTCCCCCCACCCCAAATGGCAGAATCTTTATTTGTCCATCAAAGTAACTTGAAAGCATTGATTTTTGTGGGCCCTAGGCACATAGTCTAAAGTTTATTTTTATGTGTATTTGTGTGTGTGTATGTGTGAGTGTGGTTTTAGTTCAAATGAAAGTGCAATGATTCTAAAACTGTGAAAGTTTACCAATTTTCTTTTGTCAAATTATTCTTTTAAATCATGAAAATATATATGAATATAGCTGGCGCCGCGGCTCACTAGGCTAATCCTCTGCCTTGCGGCACTGGCACACCGGGTTCTAGTCCCGGTTGGGGCACCGGATTCTGTCCCGGTTGCCCCTCTTCCAGGCCAGCTCTCTGCTGTGGCCAGGGAGTGCAGTGGAGGATGGCCCAAGTGCTTGGGCCCTGCACCCCGTGGGAGACCAGGATAAGTACTTGGCTCCGTGCCGGCCGCGGTGGCCCTTGGAGGGTGAACCAACGGCAAAGGAAGATCTTTCTCTCTGTCTCTCTCTCTCACTATCCACTCTGTCTGTCAAAAAATAAAATAAAATAAAAAAAGAAAAAAAGAAAATATATATCAATATAATAAAAATAATATTTTGAATTAGGAAATATTTCTGAAGTTATCCAGAAAAACATTGGAAAACCTGTGGGACAACTTTTCCTTTATTTTTATTAAAGACATAACTGGTAAATATAAAAAAAAGAGTGATGAGAAGAATAAGAAGGCAGTGATCACAACACCACAGAGAGCATTCAAATGACATGGGAAAATTGACATCACATTCATCTTTATGCTTGACTGTGTCGAGTTCAGCTGTATATTAATGTGTTCTGAGGACAAATAGGTGACATTATTCATTATTTGTGAAAAAAAATTCCTCTCAATCATATAACTTTTTTAACCTGGGTACTAAATAGAGTATAATATATCTGCTGAGCAGCAGTCATCACACAAACTGTGTTTCAATGGAAATATTAGCGTTAGTTTCCAAGTCTGAACCCTCCTGAGACCAGGTAGTTATTTTACAGCCAAACAAAGTATAATTTGGAAAAAAGTTGAAAAAGTGGAAACCTGGGAGAAGTGCTAAAAGTAGAATGTGAGTTTTTTTCTCCTATTTCCTCAATGGTTCTATCAGTTATTTCTGCCCCTTAAATAGCAGGAAGGCAAAATGAGAGCTGATTATTCATCCCCACTACTATTTTTATTGTAGCTGACCTGGTTTAGAAATAAGAATAAAAATAATTTCTGGCTTATTTTTATAGGCTGTACTACAATTTTCATGTTGGTTTTAAGCTATCACTAGTTAAGCAACTAACACTTTATTGGGATGTATTGCTGTGGCACATATTGTTATTCTTTAATGATACTACATTGAGGAATGTAGAAATCAGTTTTTAAGGTATCCTCTAATTTTAATGTCACTTTGCCAATATATATGGCTCCATGAGCAACATTATATCAATGTGATACAAAAATAATGATGTTTGACATATAATTCAATTTATATTTGTTAACTTTGTTTCTTCTGTTTGCCTTGAATTTAGAGAAATTTGATGGAAATCTCTCAATAATTTGCATTCTTCAAGCATTACTTGTTACCTATATTCATAAACTTATCTAGTTACTTTGCTTGTGCTAATTTATAAATGCCAAGTTCTGACTGGGCTTATATTAATTAATAATGCAACAAAAATATGGAGTCTATTTTGAGTCAGATTTATTTGACTATTAAAAATCATTTTATGAGAACTGCAAGCAAAAGTATACTTTCATTGTATGATAAAATACAGTTCATTTTTGGGTGCATCTTTCCAATTCCTGTTAAAAAATAGGACAGTAATGTTGACTTAGGCTATTCTGGGAGTAAATAAGAGTCAGCTTAGTGCTGTCAAGCTAAAATTCTATTTGAGAATAACTCCTTGAAAGTAAGGCTTGAGTGCTTTTGGTATCTAGCAAATCTCTTAGCTGAATGCCATCACTTTGATGTTTTAATAATGTATGTTTGCTGATTATAAGATGACAATGATAGGTTCAGTTTCCATTTATCTGGTTGTACTTGAGAAATTAATCATTTATTTCTCTCCATAGCAATTATTAGGAGGCATCTGTTGATTCTCAAGAGCTCAGAGGGCAGGGCAGAGCAGAGCTTATGCTTGCACTCTTGGCTGCTGGAATGCTGTACAATTCCACCTGACTTGCTTTGTCCTGACTGCCCTTTGTGCTGGGCCTTCCCCCATGGGCTGTAGAGCTGCCCTGGATCCTTCCCATTGATTCCTCTAAGCTCCTGCATCTCTAGATTTGCCTGTTCTGCCTGGAACATTGCTCTTTGGTGGATCTCATGACTTTGTTTTCATTATCTCCTTTGAATAAATCTTCTTTTTACTTGTTTACTTAATTGATTTTCTATGAAAAACAATAATCCATTTGTGGAACAGACTAAGTCAGGTGTGGTTAGATCCAGGAGAAGAGAAATCTACTCAAAGCAGAACCCAACAGGAAGTACTGCTCCCAGTGCTAATAAATAACTGTGCTTTGCATTTGATTGAAACCTTGGCTAGATCCCATTGTCTTTGTTTACTAATAGAATCTTTAAGCATTTGAATTTGAAGTTGGAGTTATCAGACATTTTTATTTTTAAAGCTGGGCATGAAGTCCTACAGTATTGGCTCCAGCTTCCATACTCTTATTTTTTGAGGGTGCAATCACTTGAAAAGTCTAAAAATAACAACAGAGAACCATCCTCTTTCCTTCTTCTCTTGACCTGTTTCAATCACACTAGCTGCAAAAGGGAAGTGACATCAATAGAGCAGTGGGGGCCAGGAGAAGTGGCAGTGGTAGCAGGTCTCTTTAATGTAATAGAAATGTCATTTCTTTGTTAAACTCTGTACAGTAGCTTATATCCATCACTACTATATGCAGAATATAATCATATTTTAGTCTAAAAGAAAGAGTATTAGGAATTTTGGCACTCTTAGCAGTTTCACATATAAATATATATACATGTGAACCTACATCAGTGTATTTGTTTACTTTAAAATTCTTGTATTATACTTTTAATTTGTTAAAGTAGCATTTTATGTTCTCGATATAGGAATGACAATTTACTATTCCATATCTCCACCTTATTCTGTCTAGAATAGATACAGATTTGAGAGCTGATTATTGGGTAGTTCCTAAACCTTAAGAACATCAATGTTCCCCATGCAATTATTGTTTGCCAAACAAAGAGTTAGGAGGACCATAAGTTTTATTTTTTAAAATTTATTATTTTTTTTGGCCAGAGGAAAGTAATATTGAATAGAAAACAATATTTTACATAGAAGTTTTAAAAAGTGAATTTTTCAACCATTTACTGTTAGAAGGATTCCTTGGTTGAACCAACTGCATACAAGGAATAAATTATGAGAATATAATTATTTATGGTATTTCACTATGAGCTGGTATAGGAGACCTGTGAAAAGTAGGAGTTGTTTAAAATCCCAAAAAACTCGCCTGTTCTAGTGGTTTGAGAGGCAGCTGAGATTTGGGAGGCTTAAATCATTCTTTATGTTCTTGTTTTTTTTTTTTTTTTTTTTTTTTTTTTTTTGACAGGCAGAGTGGACAGTGAGAGAGAGACAGAGAGAAAGGTCTTCCTTTTGCCGTTGGTTCACCCTCCAATGGCTGTCACAGCTGGCGCACCACGCTGATCTGAAGGCAGGAGCCAGGTGCTTCTCCTGGTCTCCCATGGGGTGCAGGGCCCAACCACTTGGGCCATCCTCCGCTGCACTCCCGGGCCGCAGCAGAGAGCTGGCCTGGAAGAGGGGCAACCGGGACAGAATCCGGCGCCCCGACCGGGACTAGAACCCGGTGTGCCGGTGCCGCAAGGCAGAGGATTAGCCTAGTGAGCCGCGGCGCCGGCCTAAATCATTCTTTATGTTCATAGTAAAATCATGGCTTTGAAACATGCAAGATGGTCTGAGAGTAAATAAAGGTCTTACCTTTAAACAGTCTTTTCTTAAATTCATAGGTTGTTTCTATTTGTATCTCTTATTTCCTATTAGAAAAAAAGACATATCAAAGAAAATTTCTTAGACATATTCTATGTATCTATTTAGAGTCCATAAAAAGAATTTTTATGTTGACATTTATAATTATTAAAAATGCTCTAATTATTCTAACTCAAAAGAATATATGAATAATTTCTCCAAATTTTAACTTGGCAATATGGACAGAAAACATCACTGTGAGTTATTATTTTGATGTGTAGAGTTTAAAAATACATTGAAAATCTAAAGATTATTTCTTAGTAATATACTACTTACAGCCTATTAATCCTTAGGGTCAATTAATTAAGTATGGACAGGTAAAGCATTCGTTGTGTTTTAGAACATATAAATGTTTGCTGTGTGCTAACTTTTCTTCATTCTATGCATGAAAAATATATATGGGATGTGTATTTGGTTAAGATGCCCCTTGGGAGGCCTGCAATCCAAGCCAGAGTGCCTAGGTTCAAGTCCTGATTCTGTTTCCAATTCCAGCTTACTACTGTGTACCCTGGGGAAGTTGTTGGTGATGGCTAAATTGGTTGGGTTCTTGCTATTCATGCGTAAGTCCTGGATTGAATTCTAGTGTCCTGGCTTAGGCCAGGGCCAGGCCTGGCTATTTTCAGCATTTGGGGATAAACCAACAAAAGGGAGATTTCTGTTTATCTTTCTTTCTCTCTGCCTTTGAAATAAATAAATTAATTATTTTTTAAACTTTTATTTAATAAATATAAATTTCCAAAGTACAGCTTATGGATTACAATGGCTCCCCCCCCGCCTTAACTTCCCTCCCACCCGCAACCCTCCCATCTCCCACTCCCTCTCCTATTCCATTCACATCAAGATTCATTTTCAATTATCTTTATATACAGAAGATCAATTCAGTATATATTAAGTAAAGATTTCAACAGTGTGCACCCACACAGAACATAAAGTGTAAAGTACTGTTTGGGTACTAGTTATAGCATTAATTCACATTGTACAACACATTAAGGACAGAGATCCTACATGAGGAGTTAAGTGCACAGTGACTCCTGTTGTTGACTTAACAAATTGACACTCTTGTTTATGGCATCAGTAATCACCCTAGGCTCTAGTCATGAGTTGCCAAGGCTATGGAAGCCTTTTGAGTTCACCGACTTCGATCTTATTTAGACAAGGTCATAGTCAAAGTGGAAGTTCTCTCCTCCCTTCAGAGAAAGGTACCTCCTTCTTTGATGGCCCATTCTTTCCACTTGGATTTCACTTGCAGAGATCTTTCAATCTTTCATTTAGGTGGCTTTTTTTTTTTTTTTTTTTTTTTTTTTTTTGCCAGAGTGTCTTGGCTTTCCATGCCTAAAATACTCTCATGGGCTCTTAAGCCAGATCCGAATGCCTTAAGTGCTAATGCTGAGGCCAGAGTGCATCTGCCATTCTATGGGTCTGCTGTGTATCCCGCTTCTCATGTTGGATAGTTCTCTCCTTCTTAATTCTATCAGTTAGTATTAGCAGACAGTAGTCTTGTTTATGTGATCCCTTTGACTCTTAGACCTATCAGTGTGATCAATTGTGAACTGAAATTGATCACTTTGACTAGTGAGATGGCATTGGTATATGCCCCCTTGATGGGGTTGAATTGGAATCCCCTGGCGCGTTTCTAACTCCACCATTTGGGGCAAGTCAGCTTGAGCATGTCCCAAATTGCAAATTGTACATCTCCTCCCTCTCTCTTTTTCACTCTTATGTTTTAACAGAGATCACTTTTCAGTTAAATTTAAACACCTAAGAATAATTATGTGTTAATTACAGAGTTCAACCAATAGTATTAAGTAGGACAAAAAATATTAAGAGGGATAACGTATTAAGTTGTTCATCAACAGTCTGGACAAGGGCTGATCAAGTCACTCTTTCTCATAGTGTCCATTACACTTCAACAGGTTTTCTTTTTGGTGTTTGGTTAGTTGTCACCGATCAGTGAGAACATATGATATTTGTCTCTTTGGGACTGGCTTATTGCACTCATCATGATGTGTTCCAGAGTCTTCCATTAATTAATTAATTTTTTAAAATGTGGAAAATGTACTTAGCACTGAGATGTCTTTTGGGTGAAGCCATGAAACAAAATACCAACTCATCTTGGTTGGGCATCTTAGAATTAACATAAAGCCAGTGTCATTGAGACCCTCAAATTGAACATCTGCATTGTAGCCTGATTGTTTCCTAACTCAAATATGTCATATTAATAGCTGATATAGGACAAGAAATTTAATTGTTAAACACTGTGAATTTTATTCCAGAAAAGATATTTGTATTATTCATTTATATCTCTCATTTTTATGTCTTTTTTAGTTTTATTTGTTAAAAATAAGCGGCATACTGATTTTTTAAAAAAATTTCTTTTCTAAGTAAGCATATTTCATTAAATACCAATGATTTTTATATGTGTCTCTAATGAGTCCTAAAATACTAACTTGGTGACATGATCAATGAGCAGTTTCAGGTGTGGTTTATTGGACTTAATTGAATAAATTCAACGTATTCCATTGCTCTTTCTACTAGGAAGCGTTTAGACTTTTGTTTTTTCTTATATTTTATTAGGTGATTTTTTCAGTCCTTCCCTTTTTAGGTAACACAGTAGGTATTTGGGTATAGGTCAGATAAAAATATGGGACAAAATGATCCTTTCATTACTGGTCCATTTTCCCTCAAAGTGTGTTTGAGATCAAGAACATTCTCCTTTCCTAGATGGATATTTCTTTTTGTTGTGAAGTACCACACTTTGTTAATCATTTTATGATTTTCAAGTATCTAGTGATAATTCATCTAACTTCCCTACATTGGTCCTATGGCACTGAGCACTTAGAAGTCGATAAATCATTCATTGCTGCATTAACTTTCCCCATGTAAAATGTTTCTTGAGAATACTTTGATTGCTGCTGTGGAACAGTTAATGTGCTGTGTTTTTTGACACTCATTCTAGGTTTTGCAGATGTCCATTAAGCTTATCTGGGCATACTGTCGTGTTCTTACTAGGTTTCTATCTAAGGCAATTTTTTCTCATAAATGTTCAGTAGTCTTATGTTTCATAGATCTACAGTTACTTTTTAGTTAATGAAGTTTCTTTGTACATATGGTAGGATGTGTTAAATTTTGTATATTCAGTTTTTACCTGTGAAACAAATCTAAATGTTCGGATATATATGAGATCTTTGTTTCTGTTTCTATCTCTCTGTCATTCTCTGGGACCTGAATGAACTTTGTAATAAAAAATAATGCATGTATTATATAGTAGAAATATTATAAGATATCATGCAAAATTATATATTTTTTAAAGATTTTATTTATTTGAAAGAGTTACAGAGGTAGAGACAGAGAGGTCCTACATCCGCTGGTTCACTCCTCAGATGGCCGCAATGGCCGGAGCTGTGCCGATCCGAAGCCAGGTGCCAGCAGTTTCTTCTGTGTCTCCCATGCGGCTGCAGTGGCCCAAGGATTTGGGCCATCTTCTACTGCTTTCCCAGGCCATAGCAGAGAGCTGGATAGGAAGAGGAGCAGCCGGGACTAGAACCGGCGCCCATATCGGATGCTGGCGTTTCAGGCCAGAGCTCTAACGGGCTGTGCCATAGCGCCGGCCCTGCAAAATTACATTAATAATGAGTTACTTGAAATTTCTTATAATTTTTTAAGTGGCTAAAGTGCTAACCTAGACATATTCTAGAAATGTAGACCATTTATCTAGAATTGTAATGTATGTATTTATTTTTTTAAGATTTATTTATTTATTTGAGAAGTAGAGTTATAGATAGAGATGGGGGGCAGGGAGGGAGGTCAGTCTTTCGTCTGTTGGTTCACTCCCCAAATGGCCACAATGTCCAGAGCTGGGCCAATCTGAAGCCAGGAGCCAGGAGCCAGGAGCCAGTAGCCAGGAGCCAGGAGCTTCCTCTGGGTCTCTTGTGTTGGTGGAGGGCATACTTGGGCCAAATGCTTGGGCCATCTTCTACTGCCTTCCCAGGCCATCAGCAGGAAGCTAGATCGGAAGTGGAGCAGCCATGAATCCAGCTGGCACCAATATGGGATGCTGGCACCCCAGACAGAAGCTCAAGCTACTATGCCACAACACCAGTCCCAATGTATTTAATTTATATTTAATAATGTGCTTAATCAAGTATCTACATTTAGTGCTACTGAAACAGTATAGAGATTTAATAACTGATTATTTAAAAACAGATATCTGAAATAGGGCTTGTTTCAATTACTCATAAAGTTCTGTCATCTCTACATACAGTTTTGCTTGCATGATCATGATATCTATAAATTGTTTTTGTTATTAGAATTAAATATTTTTTACAATTTTAACTGATACATTAAAAATTGTATATACTTATGAAGTACCATGAGTTATTTTGATACATGTATCCATTGTATAATGCTCAAATCAGGGTAAACATAACTATCTCAAACATTTATCACTTCTTTATGGTGAAAACATTCAAAATGCTTTCTTCTAGGTTTTCTTTTTTCCCAGAGAAATATACAGTTCATTATATATATATGTGTGTGTGTATATATGTGTGTGTGTGTGTGTATATATATATATATATATATATTTATTTATTTATTTGAAATGCAGTTACCGAGAGAGGTGGGGAGAGAGAGAGAGAGAGAGAGAGAGACATACAGAGAGAGAGAGTGGTCTTCCATCCACTGGTTCACTCCCCAGATGGCTGCAACGGTTGGACCTGGGCTGATCTGAAGCCAGGAGCCAGGAGCTGCTTCTGGGTCTCCCACGTGGGTGCAGAGGCCCAAGCACTTGGGTCATCCTCTGCTACTTTTCCAGGCGCATCATCAGGGAGCTGGATTGGAAGTAGAACAGCTGGGATTCGAACCAGCTCCCATATGGGATGCGGGCACTGCAGGCAGTGACTTTACCTGCTGTGCCACATTGCCGTTCTTGACATAGAGTCAAGAATTATGGATTTCCAAGTCTGCATAATAAAATATTATAATGTCCTGGTCAAGGAAAGCATGGATGACTGTGTAACTACAGCTCATTCGTAAATCTTAATAAATCTGCATTTGAGACAATAGCAAGTGGCAAAATGTATGGTTAGGGAGAAATGCCAGAACAGCTGGAACATAGACATGTTAGATTTGGAGATCAAAGTTGAGACTTACAAAATGTTGTAGCTGAACAAAAACTGTAGAAAGCTTAATTTGGTAGCTGAATAAAGAAAGTCCCAGGAAACAAGGTCCCAGAGATAATTGGAAAGTAAGGCTGGAGTACTCATCTGTCCTGTTTCATTTTTTCCCAATCTCAAGTATTTTCGGTAAAGGATAGGAAGAAAGAAGAGGCCAGAAAACTAATGCATTTCTTTTCAGATGCAAAAGGAAGATAAAGAACACAGGAAATGTTGGTGTGTATTAGTTTGAAAACAAGGAAAGAAGGGTTTTTCATTTTGTTTGTTTTTGGCACTGGCAGTGTATCTTAACTGTTGTCTTTATTTCAGTAGTCAAACATCTCCTGTAGTTATGTGTTCCTCATAAAATATTTAAGTGCTTCCCATAATTGAAATTCTCTCATGAAATCTAAATTTTCTCATGCATTTTTCTCAGGACACTTGTGATAGAAGGCAGAACAACAGAACTCCAACAACAAAACCTTTATCATGTCAATTATTGTAAAATAGGAGCCATGATAAATTGTTAACTTTTTTTTCAAAGAATTGTCTCTTCAGTTTGCACTAAGCTATTACCTTAATTAACAAAAATGATAAAACTAAACAATTTGGATGCTATAATTTGTTTTCATCACAAGTGTGATGGACAAAAACCCCGAGTATGCAATAGCTCTCATCTCACTTTTCAGTTGCGCTTTAAGCAGAATTATTGTGTTCTAAAGTGAAGCATATGTAGTTATTGTATCTTTGTAATATTTTTTCTTTACCCAAATTACTAAATAAAGATTATTTTACTCTTCATTTGGAAGTAAGGTCAGAAGAAGAAAAAATACAATTCTTTTGTTATTCCCCACCTCTCACCCATGGAAAGCTTCTTTTCATTATTAGTAGTTAATAGAGAGGATGTATTATTAGTGACAGAACTTGATGATTGTCTAATTAAGGAAGCACTTGATGCTCTCTCATCTGACTGAAGAGAGACATAGAAAAAGAAGGAAAGAGAAATTGAGATTAAAATAATGATTTGTTATTGCACCGTGTGCCATTGATTTGTTTGTTTCCTGAGGAGTAATCCACTTAGAAGGAGTTGCCAAATCTTTTCCAGGGCTAACAGATGGTTTCAGGTGCAAGAAATAGGTTAGTTTTTAAATGTTCAAAAAAACTTTCAATTTAGCTACTCTTACAGGGAAAGAAAATATTATTGGATGTAAGAAGATGTAACTATTACTTCATTTTAAGAAATAGGAGTATTTTTAAGTGGTTTAAGTTGTTTCACTTAAAATTAAAATACAGATATTGGCAGTAGTGATACTTAACAGTTATCCAGTGGACTCACCTTAAGATGAGTAGAATGGGGATGAATATTATTAGGGTTTTTTTAATTTATTTTTTATTTAGTAAATATAAATTTTCAAAGTACAGTTAATGGATTACAATGGCTTCCCCCCCCATAATTTCCCTCCCACTCACATCCCTCCCATCTCCCACTCCCTCTCCCATTCCATTCACATCAAGATTCATTTTCAATTCTCTTTATATACAGAAGATCAATTCTGTATATATTAACTAAAGATTTCATCAGTTTGCACCCACACAGAAACACAAAGTGTAAAATACTGTTTCAGTACTAGTTATAGCATTACTTCACATTGGACAACACATTAAGGACAGATCCCACATGAGAAGTAAGTACACAGTGACTCCTGTTGTTGACTTAACAATTTGACACTCTTGTTTATGGCGTCAGTAGTCTCCCTAGGCTGTAGTCATGAGTTGCCAAGGCTATGGAAGCCTTTTGAGTTCACCGACTTCGATCTTATTCAGACAGGGTCACAGTCAAAGTGGAAGTTCTCTCCTCCCTTCAGAGAAAGGTACCTCCTTCTTTGATGGCCCCGTTCTTTCCACTGGGATCTCACTCGCAGAGATCTTCCATTTAGGTCTTCTTCTTCTTCTTTTTTTTTTTCTCTTCCAGGCTGTCTTGGCTTTCCATGGAATATTATTAGGTTTTTATGGAGAAGCTGGAGTTGAGCAGTGCCCAGTTGAAGAGCCAGCAAGCTGGTGTTTCATGTTGAAATGGCTAAATTCAGCACAACTTAAGAATTCTGAGTTTTCTGGTCTGATTCCACCACTATTTCTTTGGATCAGTTTTTGTTGTCATTACTTAGGGTATGTGTTAGTTATCCATTTCTGCAAAACAGTGATGCCAAATGTAAAGTTGAACATGTGTTCATTACTTCACAGATTCTGAGGGTCTAGAATCTAGCAGCAACATAATTCCTGTTCTAGGTCTCTCATAAGTTTGCAGTCAAGTTACTGGCCTTGGCTGTAGTCTCTGAAAATTAGCGTGGGAGAGAGGTTACTCTTGCAGACTCTCTTGGCAGGGGCTTTAGTTCCTCACTTTGTGGGATTCTCAAGTGGACTGCAATTAAATTTCAGCTGTTGTGGAAAATAGCACCAAAGAATTGGACAACTTATCTCAATTTTTTTTTTTTAAAGATTTTATTTATTTATTTGAGAGGTAGTGTTACAGACAGTGAGAGGGAGAGACAGAGAGAAAGGTCTTCCTTCATTTGGTTCACTCCCCAAATGGCTGCAATGGCCGGAGCTGTGCCCATCCAAAGCCAGGAGCCAGGCGCTTCTTCCTGGTCTCCCGCCAGGGTGTGGGGGCCCAAGCGCTGGAGCCATCTTCCACTGCTTTCCCAGGCCACAGCAGAGAGCTGGATTGGAAGAGGAGCAGCCGGGACTAGAACTGGCGCCTGTATGGGATGCTGGCGCCACAGGCGGAGGATTAACCTGCTGTGCCAGGGCGCCGGCCCCATTGGACAACTTATTTTTAAAGCCACTTTAGGGCTTAAAGGTATACTTTCCCATCCTCCTTTCTTGAGGCTTTTTGTTTCTATGGTTGTTTAGTATGTTGTCTTAATTTTTTTAAAGAATATTCAGAGTATGCTGTGAAGAGCTATAATATAAGAATGACGATATGTATTTATTCTCTATTCAAATATCTATTAAAACCTTACTATATTCTAATCATTAAACTAGATACTATATGTTCATTATTGTAATCCTGTCTATAATCCTTTAAGATTCATGTATTCTTACTTTATATGAAAATATTAAAGTTCGGCAGTTACTTGTTTACAGTTGAATAAATTATAAGTAACACATTTTTGATCTAAAAAAACCTGAAGTCACAGAGTGTTGTATGTCCTATCTGTAAAATGTTGATATATGAATATAACTTTACTTTGTAAATTTAATTTTGTTTTTACTGATTTGAGAGACACAAAGAGATAGAGAGCCCATCCACTGGTTCAGTGCCCCAAATGCCTGCATCAGCCAGGGTTGGGCCGGGGAGGAGGCAGGAACTGAGTCCAAGTCTGCTGCATGGGTGAGAAGAACCCAATTGAGCCCTCACTACTATCCCTCAGGGTCTACATTTACAGAAAGGCTGATTTAAGTATGGAATACAGGTATGGAACCTAGGCAAGATGCTGCAATTATCAGCCATAGGTAGCTTATGTGGTAGGCCAAAAACCTGCTCCTAATTTTATTCATAAACTTTAAGATTAAACTTATAATTATTTTTAAACTGATAATTATTTTAAAAATTTTAAAAATATTTAATTTTCAAATAAAGGTTGAATATATCCAAGATGTACAGCATGTACACTTATACATTATGTGGCATATGTATACATTATGTGGTGATTATTACCCCAACTTAATAAACATGTTAATTCAATAGGTAGCACCAGCTCTGCTGTATACTAGATCTTCAGAACTTATTCCTCTCAAAACTACAACCTTATATCCTTTGATATACATATCCCCACTTCCCCACTCCACAACCCCTGAACACCACCATTTTTAATCTCTGTTTTATGAATTTGACTTTTTTAGATTTCACATTTTAGTGAGATCATGTACTAGTAGTTTTCTGGTGACTGGCTTATTTTACTTAGCTTAGTATTCTCCAGGTTCATCTACGTTGTTGCAACTGGCAGATTTCCCTTCTGTTTTATAGCCAGAGAATATTCCATGATGTTGTGTGTATCACAGATTTATTTATAATCCATTCGTTCACTTGGGACATTTAGATTTTTTCCACATCTTGGGTGTTATGAATAATGCTGCAATGCATATGGGAGTACAGATATTTGTTTGAGATACTGACTTCATATCGTTTGGTTGTATATCCAGAAGTGGGACTGCTATATTATATAGTTGTTCTATTTTTAATTTTTTAGGAGCCTCTATACTGTTTTCCATAATGTCTGTGCCAAATTACTTTCCTACCAACAGTACACTTGGGTTCCCTTTTTTCATGCCTTTACCAAAACTTGTCATTTTTTTTCCTTTTTATGATAGCGGTTCTAACAGGTGCTAAGTGATCTGTCTTTTTGGTTTTGCTATGTGTATTTCTGATGAGTAGTGATGTAAGAATCTGTTGATATACTTATTGGCCGATTATAGGTCTTTAGAAGAATGTCTGTTTGAGTGCTCTACCCATTTTTGTATTAAATTATTTGATTTTGGGGGTTTTGTTGTTGTTATGCTATTGTGTTATGGGAGGTTCTTAGTAATTTTGAACATTGCTTTCTTATCAAATGCATGGTTTACAAGTAAATTTGTAATTCTTAAATAATGCATAGTTCACTAAAATTAGTGCTATTTTACCCTTACCATTTTAAAAATATTTATTTACTGGAAAGAGTTACAGATAGAAGGAGAATCAGAGAGATCTTAATCCACTAGTTCATTTCCCAAATGGCTGCAAAGGTCAGGGCTAGGGCCAGGCCAGTGCTGGAAGCCAGGAGCTTCATCCAAGTTTCCCATGTGGGTGCCATAGGCCCAACTAGGGCCATCTTCCACTGCTTTTTCAGGCACACTAGCAGAGAGCTGGATCAGAAGTTGAGCAACTGTAACATGAACCAGCACCCATATAGGATGCTGGCACCTATGGCTTGACCTGTTACATCATAAGGCCTCTGCCCTGGCCCTTTTTAAAATATTTTTTTTTAAGATTTTATTTATTTATTTGAGAGGCACAGCCACAGGCAGTGAGAGGGAAAGACAGAGAGAAAGGTCTTCCATCAGCTGGTTCACTCCCCAAATAGCTGCAACTGCTGGAAGTGGGGTGATCTGAAGGCAGGATACAGGAGCTTCCTCCTGGTCTCCCACACTGATGCAGGGGCCCAACTAACTCGTCCTTCCTCCACTGCTTTCCCAGGCCCCAGCAGAGAGCTGGATTGGAAGTGGAGCAGTCGGGACTAGAACCATCACCCATATGAGATGCTGGCATGCTGTGTGCGGAGGATTAACCTGCTGCACCACAGCTCTGGCTCCTTAAAATCTATTTTGTTTATTTGAAAAGGAGAGTGACAGAAGAAGAGAGAGCAAGAGAGTGAGAAATAGCAAGAGAGAGTGATCTTTCATCTATTGATTCACTCCCTAAATGGCTGCAATGGTCAGGGCTAGGCCAGGCCGTAGCCAGGAGCCAGGAGCCAGGAATTCCATTTGCATTTCCCATGTGGTTGGCAAGGGCCCATCATCCTCTGCCCTCTCAGGCACATTAACAGGGAGGTAGTTCAGAAGTAAAGCAGCTGGGACTTGAACCAGCCCTCCAATACATGCTGCTGGTGTTGCAGGTGGTGGCTTAACTTGGTGCACCATAATGCTAGCCCTTGTCTCCTTATCTTTTAAATATGTTCCATCTAACTGAAGATTTTCATTAATAACTTTTCTTTCTTGTTACCTTATTATCTAGAACTCTTGGATGTTGGGCTATTTTCTTCATTTGCAAGGACCTAATGTTAGGAAAAATTTTTCCTTTATTGAATGCTTACAACATTTGGAAAGTTGTCTGAATCTCCATGTTAATGTGAAATTCTGGCCTTATATATTAACCAAAATTGTTGAAAGGGGACTCCTCAATATGTATACATGTCTTAAAAATACTGCTTTTTATTATATGACTCGTTTAAGATAGACAACAAAGAAACTTAACTAAAATGTCCACAAGAAGTTTTGTTAAAGCATAAAAGGAAACATGCCTTGGTTACAGATATGCACATGAAACGTGTAAGTTATGCCTATGAGGGTTTTTTTTTTTTTCCAAATTGGCTTTTGGGACCATTCTTTGCACAGGTGGGATTTGTTATCATCTTCAGTCCAGGTGTGCTTCACCAGCTTCCTGTTAAATTGCCTCAGAACCAAAGAAAATGTATAAAGACGGTAAATCCTAAGAAAGAACCTACTACAAAACATCTTACAGAAGGCAGACATGGTTCTTTAATGGCTAACAGAGGGCAAGTTGGTGGCTGAACGGAGAGGACCTGAGGAAGCCAGGCCATTTGACCTGACAGATAAGGAACAACTGGTGTATGGAGTGAGAGTGCTCACTCTGGCTTCATCTAGGGCACTCCATGATAAAGAATTCTCTTCCTACTCTATTCCTTGTCTTCATTACAATAACTGGTTCAACAGGTGTGCCTGTAGACACAGATGGGCAAAATCAGTCTCCTGCTGAGAGGGCAACAATAATTGAAACTTCCTACTTTGAAATTCATGCTGAGGCGTGTCCTAAGCAACTCAGAGAAAATCTGTGCAATATGAATAAACTTAAGAGTGGGAAGCAAAGAGGAGAAGGGCTTGGACTTGGAAAGCCAGTGCTATGCTTACCCTTTTCTTACATAATCTACTTAATACTTAGAGCAACTCAGTGAAGTAGGTATGAGTATTGTTATTTTACAGATTTCAAAATGGAGGCACAGAATACGTGTTTTTGTGAGGAACAGTTATCCAACCCAGATTATTCCACATTATTTCCATTTGTCCTTCAGCCCCATCCAGTGTTCCTCATAGGTAAATTTTTTGAGGTGTCTTGACATGACACATGCTATATAACTGAAAATGGGCAGTTAGATAGCTGTATAGATATTTTGATCATCTAAATCCACTAGAAACCTAACATGCTTAAAGGTAGAGGTGTTGGCTTGCTAAAAAAGAAAAGTATTAAAATTATCATGATGGTAACTTTTTGGAAAATAAAAATAAAATGGAATGTGAAATATAGATAGAATCCTACTGTCTCTGGAACTGACTTTCTTCAACTTGTATCATATTTGTTCATGTGTATATATGTATTTGTAGATATGTAAACAAATATATATGTGTTTTTCTTAAATATTTAAAATTCTGTTGGACTCATAATGTTTGAGAAGTAAAATGACCATTAAAATAAAGATGTTATTGTAGACATAGCAGGAAAGTAGCTGAGAATGAGAGCTAGAATTGAATACAATAATATAATAAATATGAAAATCAATATAAAGGTAACAAGAGCTGTATTAATAAATTTTGACTAATGACTTAGGATTTTAAAAGTTTCAAAAAATAAGTCCTTGTCTAATGTTGAGGATAATTATTTTTTCTTCTTACTATTTGTTGAATTCTCTGCTTAGTGGAGGGTTAAGCATACAATTGTAAAATAAACTGAAACTATGTCATTATAAAAATTAAAGGAAAGAATAGTACCACTATGCTCCCAAATTGGTATTTATGAATACGTGAAATTTGGTTACCTTATATAAATACAACTATTTAAAAAAATCTTTGACCTATAGAGCCGGAAGTCACTGGATTAGCAACAACTTCTCATAGAATTGGACATATGATAATTGGAACATCATATTTATTCCACAAAGTTAAAAGTTATATAGGAACCAGAGATCTTCAGAGGAAAACGCACAAGTGAAAACTTTTCTTTGACTAGTTTCTTCCCGGAAATGTGAGTACTGCAGTATAGCTAAGGAAACAGAGTGTTGTGTCATAGGTCATTGCATATATGAAGGAGAAGCAGCCACAGCCACAGGTTGTAATTAGTTTGACCTTTTTTTTTTTTTTATCATTGTTAGAGATAATGCCTCATGACCATATTTCATCATAAATACTGATCTGATTTTCACACAATTCAACTGTAACTACTGATGTTCTGATTTTCGTATATTTGTTCATTTTGGGGGGCACTGAAAAGACAAATGAAAACTTCTTTTTCTTTCTGTTGTATAATGTCAATTTTTATATACTTCTGGCTGATTTTTTTCTTCATTGTATCTTCATGTTTCTGCAAAACAATATATTTTACGTTAATAACAAAGTTTACTTGAAAATGAAGTGGTATTTCACAGAACAGGAGAGAAATTAAGCTCTTTTTGAATCTTCAGCAGTTTAAAGCAGTAGTCCTCATTTTTTCACATTTTTAGCTCATTTCAGAAAAGTACTCCCTTGAAAACTTCAAATCAAATGGAGACAAACTTTTGTAACAGCGAAGGAGTTTAGAGATTAAGCATTTTAGTTCTTTGTTCCCTTTTGAGTAAAATAAACTTAAATAACTTCCCCAGATGATCATGTGTTTTAATTTTCTTCAAATGTTAGGAATGTTTGAAAAAGGCTTCACTCAAGTAACTTAGGAACAAAGCCACAGAAGTATAGCAGGAGAATGACTATAGCAAGATAATTATATATGAAAATGCTTACGGGAATTAAACAGAAGAGCAATAGGGGAGCAAGTATAAAAGAAGACACTGAAGTGACTGGCTACAAGAAGCTTATTCATTGTGGAAGGGGAGAGCCATCAACAAGTTTCAAGTACATGATGAAGTGTCTGCCTCCAAAAATTTGAAGACCAAAGGACTCAAAATGTCTCATTTCCACTTAATATATTTCTTGGAAGTCAGGCATTTGTAAAAATGATTAGCCCAAGGTAATTTTCAAAGAGTGATTTCTACTGAAGGAAATGGACTGTTTGAAATTCTGAGAAGAAGGGCCAAGCAAAAGTATTCTGTTTTTCCAGCAATATCTGTCTCCACCTTTAGAAGTTTTTTTTCTCTTTAGGAAAAGAAAAAAAAAGTGGCTTTAAAAGGGAGACTACTTAGAAATTATAGTTTTTATTCTTTTCCTATCATTTTAATGTCTCTCTAAAGGAGCATGGATGTCTATGACATTTTCAAGGAAAGATATGTGAACACAGGATTTTCTAATTGCACCCACAAGTATTTGTTGAGTTTTAGTGCTGTACCTGCTGATCTTGCAGAGACACCGTAGCTGGAAGTTCGCCTTGATCTCTTCTGTTTTTCACCATCATGTCTGTGTGAAGTACAAGACTGATTCAGTGAACAATGAAAAGATGCCCTTTGCTGAATATTTGTTATTTTCCAGGCACCATGCTGGTGTTTTCTTTAATCATCATAGCAACTCTGTAAGATGAAATGCTATGTTCATTATGAACTGATACTCAAAACATGCTGTATCCTCAAAGAGAATCCAGAATCAATAGCCTGCCTTTCAAGGTGCTGCTTTGCTCCATCTATTGTACAATTAATCTTCACCCTTTGGCTTCCTGTGTTACGTTGTCATCAGCCTAGTCTAGTCATTCCTCTCAATATCTCTGCATTCCTACTCGTAATGCTGTTTTTGTTCCCATGTTATGGTTTATTATCACCCTCAAACATTCCCCCTTTACTAATGCTTCTTTGAGTCTGTAGTTAATGGATCTTTATCCCATACTTTGACTAGAAGTTGTTTGAAACAAGGAAACTGAGCAATCATGTTTACTCCCCTCTAGATAGATGTGGCTTCAGTTTACCCTTCTCATTGTAGGAGTTTGTCCATGGAAACTACTTGATTATATTTGCATTGAACTAGAACAAATCCATGTTCTTAATCTATATTCTGTCAGGCAAAGTTCACATCGTGTAGAGAAATGACCAAATGATCGCAATGGAAGAAGGCATTTTATAAGGAGGGAGGAAGGGAGAGAGAGAGAGAGAGAGAGAGAGAGAGAGAGAGAGAGAGAGATTTAAGATCCTACATGAGGAGTAAGTGCACAGTGACTCCTGTTGTTGACTTAACAAATTGACACTCTTGTTTATGGCATCAGTAATCACCCTTGGCTCTTGTCATGAGTTGCCAAGGCTATGGAAGCCTTTTGAGTTCACCGACTCTGATGATATTTAGACAAGGTCATAGTCAAAGTGGAAGTTCTCTCTTCCCTTCAGAGAAAGGTACCTCCTTCTTTGATGACCTGTTCTTTCCACTGGGATCTTACTCGCGGAGATCTTTCATTTAGTTTTTTTTTTTTTTTTCCAGAGTGTTTTGGCTTTCCATGCCTGTAATACTCTCATGGGCTTTTCAACCGGATCCGCATGCCTTAAGGGCTGATTCTGAGGCCAGAGTGCTATTTAGGACATCTGCCATTCTATGGGTCTGCTGTGTATCTCGCTTCCCATGTTGGATCATTCTCTCCCTTTTTTATTCTCTCAGCTAGTATTTGCAGACACTAGTCTTGTTTATGTGCTCCCTTTGGCTCTTATTCTTATCATTATGATCAATTGTGAACAGAAATTGATCACCTGGACTAGTGAGATGGGATTGGTACGTGCCACCTTGATGGGATTGAATTGGAATCCCCTGGTATGTTTCTAACTCAACCGTTTGAGGTAAGTCAGCTCGAGCATGTCCCGAATTGCACATCTCTTCCCTCTCTTACTCCCACTCTTATATTTAACAGCGACCGCTTTTCAGTTAAGTTTCAACACTTGAGAATAACTGTGTATTGATTACAGTATTCAACCAAAAGTATTAAGTAGAACAAATAAACAAAAAAATACTAAGAGGGATAATGTATTAAGTTGTTCATCAACAGTCAGGGCTATGCTGATCAAGTCACCGTTTCTCCTAGTGTTCATTTCACTTTAACAGGTTTCCTTTTTGGTGCTCAGTTAGTTGTCGCCGATCAGGGAGAACATGTGATACTTGTCCCTTTGGGACATCTTCTACTGCTTTCCCAGGCCATAACAGAGAGCTAGATAGGAAGTGGTGGAGCCGGGTCTTGAATCAGTACCCCTATGGGATGCTTGCGCTTCAGGCCAGGGCATTAACCCACCACGCCACTGCGCTGGCCCTCTCTTTGGTTTTGAGTAACCTTGCAACCATTCTTTTGAATTCTTTTTCAAGCATTCTTTAATATCCTCTTCATATTAATATAAAAGTATGAATTGTGTTCCTTTTGGACCATGATATTGTGTTCCTTTTTCATGTTTCTTGTATTTCTATGCTTAGTTTTACACATCTGGAGAAACACTTGATATATTTTCTGAAGTCTTTGCTCTTGAGAGTGTGCCTCTAGGCACAGTGGAATGTCTGCAATTTTAGGGGATATCCAGAGGTGTGTGCTGCGTCAGGCCAGGGAGCTCTGGCCAGTGTTTGTGGGTGGGTCAAAAGTCCAGGTGACACACAAGTTATGCACTGTAGATTTCCTCTATAGTCAGTAGTTGAGAGGGGATGATCACCCTAGCTGGCGTGATTACTGCCTGTGCCAACTTGAACCAACTGTGCCTGCATCCTTACTCACGTAGGTGCATGAACAGCACAAGAATGTTTGCACACTGCAATGTCCATTCCTAGCACTCAGGAAATTCTGAAGTTGGGCTCAGTAATTCCCAAAGACCAGCCACAGCTCACGCCCTTATCAGTTTCTCAGCCTATTACACAGAATTCCAACAGTCACAGAGTGCAGTCTTCAGGGCATCTACTCTGCCCTGTGAACCTCCCCAGTGAAAGTTGCTTCTTTCCTGGAGCCGGCCGCCTGCCCGACAGAAGTCAGTTGATGCTTCACCCTTGCAAGTTGAAGCTGGTACTGTGGTTGGAGGAGGGGTGAGGAGCAGTGTGCCATATGGACACCCTGCCATCCGCTGGTTCTCCAGGCTGAACTCAACATCACTGGGAACCACAAATTCCTACCTCTGACAAAATCCACCTGTGTTGAGGTGGATTCGTTCCTGAGAGGAGGAATGTGGTGGGGACAAGAGGCATGGAGTCACCACACAGACCCTGGGAGTCCGGTGAAAGTGGGCTTGAAGCAAGCAGCCTGCAGATTCGTTTGTTTCAGTTGCTACAGCTGCTTATATAGCCAAGGCAGCCAATCCAGTCAAGGGGTGGTCTATGCCCTAACCAATCACAGCCTGTTGCCAGGCAGTTTCCAAAGCTATCCAGTCACGGCCTATTGTCAGTCAGGCTCTGTTGTCATGTGGTTTCTGAAGCCGTCCAGTCACAGCCTGTTGCCAAGCAGTTTCTGTTGTCAGTGGCCATCTTGGCATGACCTTCTCACCTTCTCATTCCACCACACACCAGGGGCAGATTCTAGGAAGATGGTGCTTCCCCTGCTGGTCTCCAGGTGCCCAGAGTTAAGTGGGTATCCTGCCCCCTACCAACTTATCCACCTGGACTCAGTCATTGGAGACTTCAAGGTTCTTCCCCAGGCAAGATTACCAGTGGAGCATAGCTTCTGCAGACTGATTTCACCTTGCTCTGGAAAAAAGGCTTCCCTGCCGGCCATTCACTGGTTCAGTCCCTAAATGGCTATATCTTCCAGGGCTGGGTTAGGATGAATCCAGGAGCCAGGAACTCCATCGTGGTCTTTCACATGGATGACACTCACTGCTTTCCCAGGTACTTGGAATTGTGTTCTAAACAAGAATGCCAGGAGAGTAAAAACCAAAGGAAATGTATGATGAATTTGATATTGCAGTTCTCGACCAGGTTATCATGAATGGAGATAATGTGTGAAGGAAATATAAAGCTTTGAGTTTGAACAATTGACTACATGATGATAGTGTTATCAAAAACGAGGGTGGAACTGCTTGCCCCTTTCAAATAATAATAATTCAAAGAGACAAGAGTTGATGCAAGGAAACCAGGTGTATTCAAGAGGCTAGCAATCCTGAGGAGAGGGAGTGCAACTCAGATTCTCAGATTGGCAGGAGTGCTTTTGAAGAGAGCAGAAAGGAAAGTGAAGGAGCGAGTCAGGAACAAGGGTGACATAGGAGAGTTCCAGCTGCATGTTGGCTGCTGGACTGGCAGTGAGGCCCTGTTTGTAGTCACAGTGGTTATGCAGAGCTTGCGGCCACAAGTTCAGTTCTGTGGTCACACTGACTGGGGCCACATTACTTTGCAACTCCAGTCGACTTCCTCAAGGCCGTTTCTAGAATTTTCAAGCAAGCATTATTTATCTGTTAATTTAAATCTAAGTCTGGTTACAAAGTCAGGAACTAAAGCAACTGTATAATAGGAGAATGAAAGAAAAGGGCTATTCTAATTACTTTTATAATAGTAATGATTGAAATAGAATTTGAAATTAAGACCCTCAAACTGAATAGGGTAGTATTGAATCTGCTGTGTGCCTTATATGTAGGAGTCCCTCAATGAATGTCTGCTATTGAAAAGCAAGATGAATGGGATGCATTCTCTGTGCACTGAAAATTGGCAAGGCTATTTTTGCTTTATTTAAATAGTTATTACACTTAGAGTCAGGTATTGTTTATACCTAACTTAGAGATCATATCATGGAAAAATATGAAGGAGTTACAAATAAACTATGATTTTTATCATCTTCAACATAGGGTTTTTGCACATTTTCAGATGACTATCCCTTGCCCCTTTACTGTGAGCTTAGATGCAATTTTCTGTTTTTCTAGAGAGACCCTGAATGTTACACTTCAGAATATTGTTGTTTTATCCATGAACGTTGGTGAAGTCAAGCATTGCTTTTCTACAGGGCATTGATTCTCAATAATGACCTGTTATGTGAAAACTTTGATAGTTGTTTGTACTTTATGAGTTGTGTTCTGTCCTCCTGGAGGCCCTGTGATAAGCTCTTGTGATCTGAACATGATTTGGCTCCCCAAACTAATGTAGACGTTTAAACCCCAATATTACCTTAGTGGTTGATGGAGTAATGTTAATGGTTGATGGATTAAGGGTGAAAGATTGATCCATTAATGGTGTGTGAGAATGAGGCCCTCTCCTCCCTGCCCCTCTCCTTCTCGCTTGCTCGCTCACTCTCATCTCTTTCTCTCTCCCTTTCTCCCTTTTCCCTTCTCTCTCTCATCCCCTCTCTGTCACTGTGCCTTTCAAATAAATCTTAAATTTTCTTTTTGCTTTAAGCTACTGATTTTCTGATAAATTTAACAGCAGTATCAATTAATATACCTCCTATAAATCCATGTTGTTTGTACCCAGTAATTTTTATGGGGGCCACAAAGTAGAGAAATAGAACTTTACAAAATTGAATTTTAGACATACCCGGATATATTGCCAACTTTTGTGGACCAGTGATTTGTGCCTGGCAGCAAGTAATGGAAAGCTAATATTAAGGTGTACTACATCACTCGTGGGAAAAAAATGTGTATTTGAATTTTACTGATACCATCGTTGTGGAGCTGAACTCAGCAACCATGATAAAGGAAGCAAAGAGAATAGTGTTTCAGCTCATTGCAACTTGATCCTGCTCAGAGCCAGTGGTTCACCACAATCACTGACTTTTAGGCAGCTAGGAGAAACAGTTGCTTAAGATTGCAAGAACTGACCCATTTTGTACCTCATGTCCAAAAGATGCTAAGAGAGTTGAGCTTAGAAGATAGAGTGAGTTTCCTACTGTCATCAGAGAAGAGAGTAGAATGGTAATGTCATTACACCAAGACAGGGGCTAAGTAGTGGCTGGAAGCCAAGGAGAGTAGTGTGAACCTGCCCCAGGTTGCAAGCTCTTATGTGGTGGAAGCTGCCGCAGGGAGTAATCAATTATGAGCAGTGTCAGGTGACATTTCTGGTGCATCAGCTGGCAGTGATTTAAACAGCTGTCATAAAACTGCAGCCCCAACACCTGGCCAGAGCCAAGCAGGGGCAGCATCCTGATGTCATCCCTAGGAGCGTGTGAGACACCTGATGAGGAAGGCCCTGTATCTGGGATGGTTTCACAGGGGCCTAAAGTCTGACCATTTCAGCAGTGAGGGCTTTCAGATGATTAAATATGGGTTTGGGGATTTTTGAGAGTGACATGTTACCTGCTGTCTTCAGTTTGAAGACCTGAATTGTGCTTATTCAAAAATAACTTTGCCAGAGCTGTTTATCCATCCAGCATTTTTCTTGCCATAGTGAAGATGATTTAAGAAAATGGATAATGCTGCCTAGAAGCCATGGCATCAATAAGACCATTTTTATATCTCTTCACATTATTCCAAGCTGGGGAGAATAATGCTACCATCATCATCTTCACCTCCCATCATACACTACACCAGACTCAGCACACTTCTAAAGGATTTTTTAATTCAGTTTATGTTGCTATGTGACTTTCTATATCTGATCATTCTGCTGCCTTTTCTGCCTCACATTTAACTGTAGAAGTTTGATGACTACCTCCTTGGTTGGTATCTGCCTGACCTCTTTAAGGTTTCACCTTGATAGTAATTCAGATTTCTGTAGCTTGCCCTTCCCTCCTTCCTCCCTCCCTCTTTCTTTTCTCTCTTTCTCAATTTATTCCTTTATTTGAAAGTCAGAGTTATGGGAGGAGGGTGGGTAGAGAGATCTCTTCCATCTGCCGGTTCATTTCTGCTGCTTTTCCCAGGCCATTAACAGGGAGATGGATCAGAAGCGGAGCAGACAGGACATGGACCAGTGTCCATAAGGAATGCTGGTTTTGCAGGCACTGTCTTTACCCACTAGGCCAGAACACTAACCCCAGTTCCTTTCTTAACTACCAAGCTGAACTGAACCCATGACTCAGTATGGATCTCAGCTCTCTCCCTTTTGTCATGTTCCTTGCCAGTGATGCCTAGAGATTGGCTAGAGATATTTCTGTCATGACTGAATTTTAGGTCTACTTCATTTTTGTTGTTGTTGGTAGTGGTGGTTAAGAATAATCAATGAGTAGTAGGCCTAGCCTTAAATGTATGTGAGAATTGTTAGTAATTGCCACAACCTTTTTTCTCCTCTGAAAAACAAATTTCTGTAGGCAAGCTAGAAGTACTTGACTTCCCATATTCTATTATTCTAGGACATGAGTTCACTTTGTTCTATCCCATTTGGAAATTGCAGCAGAATCAACATCAAGTTTTCTGGTCTCTCATATAAAATTAAATTCACTAATAACATTTTATCAAAATGACTTGGAGTAACACAAGCTGTATTATTTTTAGAATAACAATGTTATTTTCAAAAGTGGTGTGGGGAGCAATCCGGACTGGACTAAGTTACTGGAATTAAGACTTATTCTATGCATCTGCTCTCCCACAATATGGCGCTGGGAGAGGAGAAAACAGCTTCTACACAGCTGCCTCCAGTTCAGCCAATAAACTGCAGGAGCTGCTCCTGATGGGAGGAGAGCAGCGTACTCGGCATGTGGGCAGCCGAGTTAGGATTGGTGGAGGAGGACTATAAAGGAGGAGAGAGACGGCATGCACCAGGAACATCTAAGGGGAACATCTAAGGGGAACACCTGTGCAGCCCCCGAGAGAGCCGGCCGGCGGCGTGCCGCTCCCCTGCGGAAGTGGGGAAAGTGGCCAGGGGGAACCGCCCTTCCACGGAGGTGGAAGGGACAGTAGCCAACCCGGGAAGAACCAGCAGCAAACCCGGGGAGGGCCGAGCAGACAAAAGAACAGCGCAGGGTCCTGTGTCGTTCCTCCATGAAGAGGGGGAGCGACATAATGGTGCCGTGACTCAGATAGTAAACCTAGGACGGATATGAAACTTAAGAGGGAAGAAACGGGAAGAAGTGGAAATTACCGGAGAGAGAGACTAGCAAACAGCCTAGGGAAAAGCCGGACGAAAAAGGTGCCGGAAGAAGCTATTGAAAGCCTAGGCATAGACTCAGATACGGACTACGGGGGGAAGCTGGGAGAAATCTCTAAGGTCGAAAGCGAAAGTGAAAGCTAGAACAAACAGACTCGGATGCGGATTATGGGGAGAGGCCAGGAGAAATGAGGGAGGAGTATTGTTGGAGGAAAGCTTGGGGAAACATACCGGGTAGAGAAAAATGTTAGGGAAATTGAAGCCGCGGGGGGCAGGCCGAGGCGGAGACGAAAGCCACTTTGGGATTCTCAAGTTAGCCCAGGAATGGGGGGCGAAGAGTTGAAACCAGAAGCGGAAACATAAGCCAGGTTGGGATCCGTCTGATTAGCCCTGGGAGCAAAGGACGGGAAGCCAGATCGTGGGGCGGAAACGTGAGCTGGGTTGAATTCGCCAGGTTAGCCCGGGGAACTTAGATTGAATGCTAGTGGCGGAGACGTAAGCTACGCTGTGTGACTTGCGGAGGCTGCCGCGCGCAGAGAGAGCGTGCGGGGCACAAGTAGATAGGGAACGCTGGGCTAGTGTGAGACCGCGGAGTGTGCGCGCGAAGCCAAGCCGCGCAAAGCCGGGAAGCCGCGCAGATCGGAGAAGCGCGGGCTGAAGCGGCTCAGAGCCGGGAAGCCGCCGCGGGGCGGGTGCCGAGAAGCAGCCTCGGGGCGGGCGCCGGGAAGCCGCAGGGATAGGAGAAACAGAAGTTTTAGAAGTAAAATGAGAGAAATAGGAATGCTGGTAGATAGAAGTAAAATAGGAGAGATAGGAATGCCCGGAGATAGAGAAATAGAGAAGTAAGGCCTCCCCACAGCACGGCAATGAGAGGCTTGGATTCGGTCTGCCTGATTAGTGAGGCGATGAGCACCTGCGGGCAGCTAGCAGCTTATGCACCGCAGGTCACCGAAGACGGGCACGTTATTAACACCAATAGGCCTCCCCACAATATGGCAATGAGAAGGCTTGGATTCGGTTTGCCTGATAGGGCTTGTAAGCACCTGCAGGCAGAGCAGAGCATGCGCTGCAGGGCACCGAACACAGGCACGCATCAGCGCCTAAAAACCTCCTCACAACATGGCGAAGAGAGGACCCGGATTCAGTTTGCCTGATTGATAGGACTTGTAAGAACCTGTGGCAACTCTAGCAAGTAGAGCAGAGTGTGTGCCACGGGGCACCGAAGACAGGCGCGTATCAACACCAAAAATAAAAAGAAAGGGGGATCTGTGGGGAGCAATCCGGACTGGACTAAGTTACTGGAATTAAGACTTATTCTATGCATCTGCTCTCCCACAATATGGCGCTGGGAGAGGAGAAAACAGCTTCTACACAGCTGCCTCCAGTTCAGCCAATAAACTGTAGGACTTGCTCCTGATGGGAGGAGAGCAGCGTACTCGGCGTGTGGGCAGCCGAGTTAGGATTGGCGGAGGAGGACTATAAAGGAGGAGAGAGACGGCATGCACCAGGAACATCTAAGGGGAACATCTAAGGGGAACACCTGTGCAGCCCCCGAGAGAGCCGGCCAGCGGCGTGCCGCTCCCCTGCGGAAGTGGGGAAAGTGGCCAGGGGGAACCGCCCTTCCACGGAGGTGGAAGGGACAGTAGCCAACCCGGGAAGAACCAGCAGCAAACCCGGGGAGGGCCGAGCAGACAAAAGAACAGCACAGGGTCCTGTGTCGTTCCTCCATGAAGAGGGGGATCGACAAGTGGATATAAAACTCTCATCTTTATTGTTTGAGAGCTGTGTACCTTGTACCTTGTATTTAATTATGTGAAATGATAAAACAGGCAAATTATAAGATTTGGATTTCTTTTTCATTAAAATCTTTCATAAACTCCAAATCCAATTTTATCTTTGAAGTGAGATAGGTTGATTGATCATTGTGTAGGTATAGAATCCTGAGAAAAAGATTATTTTAAAAAACTACTGATTAAAGAATGGGCATTTGTGAAGTAGTTGTATAGCTTAATGCTGCAAATGCTGATGAAGTACTGATACACAAAACATATCTGAACTATATCAATGAATGGAATAAACAATCTGGAGCAATGCTAGATGAATATAGAATATTAGGTATAAATATTTTTTCAGTAGCCCAACCGTTAAAAGCTATTGAAAGAGAAATTTTATTATTTCAGAAACTTACAAAACAAGCGTATAGGGAGGTTGTATGGTCTAGCTGGCAGTAAACAGTAATGGATGCAATATTATGAATTCTGGTATTCTGCTGTTTGTTTTGGCCTACCCTTGATGATTTGCACTTTTTGACTAAATCTACTGTACTAAATGATCCCTGAATTTTCTTCCTATATAATCTCTGGTTCTAAAGTTCTACATCTTTGATTAGCTTGAAGACTAAAAAAATATTTTGAAGTTATTGAAAATAGCCTCAGAATATTCATATAAATGTGTTGGGACTGAATATTTTCTGTTATTGAGTCTTTTTTTTTTTAATTTTTATTTTTTGACAGGCAGAGTTAGACAGTGAGAGAGAGAGAGAGACAGAGAGCGAGTTATAGACAGTGAGAGAGAGACAGAGAAAAATGTCTTCCTTCCATTGGTTCACTCCCCTAATGGCCGCCACAGCCGGTGCTGCGCAGATCCGAAGCCAGAAGCCGGGTGCTTCCTCCAGGTTTCCCCTGCGGGTGCAGGGACACAAGCACTTGGGCCATCCTCCACTCCCTCCCAGGCCACAGCAGAGAGCTGGACTGGAAGAAGAGCAATCAGGACATAATCCGACGCCCCAACCGAGATTAGAACCCCGGGGTGCCAGCGTCACAGGCAGAGGATTAGCCAAGTGAACCATGGTGCCAGCCTGTTACTGAGTCTTGAATTGATAGTGATTAGTTTCTAACCATTCAAAAATCTGACCAATCATTGTGCACTTATTATCTTCACTTTATGCAGTTTTTTTACGTAGTTTGTATAACTTCTCTTGATATTTGACTGAGGGCAATTATATATTAAAGTGTGTATTTTAAAAATATTTGAGTACAAATTAATCAAAATTCTTGGATTTGTTAAGTCTGTATTCATTGTCATTCAGTCTGAAAGTAAGTGATCCTTCTTCATGATGAAATCTAGAATAAACCTTTGTGAGAGCACACATACAATTTTTTTTAATTAAGGATTTATTTATTTATTTGAAAGTCAGAGTTACACAGAGAAAGAAGGAGAGGCAAAGAGAGAGAGAGAGATCTTCCATCTGCTGGTTTGTTCCTCAATAGGCCGCAATGGCCAGAGCTGTGCCGATCTGAAGCGAGGAGCCAGGAGCTTCCTCCAGGTCTCCCACGTGGGTACAGGGGCCCAAGGACTTGGGCCATCCTGTACTGCTACCCCAGGCCATAGCAGAGAGCTGGATTGGAAGTACAGCAGCCGCGACCTTAACTGGCACCCATATGGGATGCTGGCACTGCAGGCGGCAGCTTTACCCACTACGCCACAGTGCCGGCCCCACAATTTGCTTTCATGCAGCAGCTCTCTGATTTTATTATGCATTAGGATCTGGGTAGGATTGTGGAAATCCAAGATGAATATAATTGTTCATATCTAATGTTCCAAAGGGATTCTGAGATTCAATCTGAGGTGTGAGGCCTAGAAACCTCCATTTCTATAAAACACTTCACATGAATGTGGTTCAGAAGCCCCATACTTTAAAAAATGCATTTGAATCACCCATGTCAAGAGAACAAATTTATGTTGCATTCTATTTCCAGATTCACACACTGTTGTATCAGAATGTCTGTACCTCTTGCAGATCACAGCACCTACCGAAGAGAGAAGCTAGATGTCTTCTCAATGTGACTTGAAACATTCCATTGATTAGATTTCTTATAGTAACATTTATGTATTTGACTTGAATTTCAGCTTAAAGAGATCTTTATCTTTTTTTAAAAAAGATCTTATTTATTTGAGAGGCAGAGTTGCAGACATAGAGAGGGAGAAACAGAGAGAAAGGTTTTCCATCTACTGGTTCATTCCTCAAATGACCACAGCAGCCAGAGCTGGGCACATCCAGAGACAGGAGCTAGGAGATTTTCTGGATCTCCCACATGGGTGCAGGGGCTCAAGGAGTTGGGCCATCTTCTACTGCTTTCTCAGGCCACAGCAGAGAGATGGATCAGAAATGGAGTCAGTGCCCATATGGGATACAGGAGTTTCAGGCAGATGCTTAGCCTACTATGCCACAGCATCACCCCCTAAAGAGATCTTTAACTTCTTCATCTTTTTTTAAAATTTTTATTTTTTTAAAATTTATTTGACAGGTAGGGTTATAGACAGTGAGAGATAGAGACAGAGAGAAAAGTCTTGCTTCCGTTGGTTCACTCCCCAAATGGCCGCTATGGCCGGTGCTGCGCCAATCCAAAGCCTGGAGCCAGGTGCTTCCTCCTGTTCTCCCATACGGGTGCAGGGGCCCAAGTGCTTGGGCCATCCTCCACTGCCTTCCTGAGCTACGGCAAAGAGCTGGGCTGGAAGAGGAGCAACTGGGACTAGAACCTGGCGCCCATATGGGATGCCGGTGCTGCAGGTAGAGGATTAACCACCAAGTGAGCCACAGTGTCGGCCCCTAACTTCTTCATCCTTTTATAAAGATTTATTTAGTTCTTTTTTGAGAGGGGCAATTACAGAGAGTGAGAGCGAGAGTGAGAGTAAGAGAAAGAGAGATTGATCTTCCATCCACTGGTTCACTCCCCAAATGGCCATAATGGCCAGGACTGGGCCAGCTGGAAGTCAGGAGCCAGGAGCTCTCTCCTAGTCTCCCACATGGGTGGCAGAGGACTAAGTCCTTGGGCTATCTTCTGCTGCTTTTCCAGGCACATTAGCGGGGATCTGGATTGGAAGTGGAGCAGCTGGGGCTTGAACTGGTGCCCATATGGGATACCAGTGTTGCAGGCAGCAGATTAACCTGCTGTGCCACAACACTGGCCTCTTTTTCTTTTTACTCAGTTATTTTTCATTATAAGCAAATGGAATCTCAAAAAATAATTATGGAGAGTGCTAAAATATTGCTGAATAATTTCTTTAAAAAATACTAAATGCTTTCCATTTTTTTTCTGGAAAATTCTCAAATTTGCAAAATGGCTTATACCCACTGACAGCTTCTTTTCCCATTCTTTTCTTTAAATGATTAACTCTGACAGCTTTACAAATACCTACCTTTTACAAACAGATGTAAACATTGTCTAACTGATGGAAACAATCATAAAAAGTCTACATAAGCCCTGGAAAAGCAATGTTGGGGATTATGGATCACGTCAATAGTTTAATGCTGGTGTTTTAAGATAAAAATAGATCCTTCATAAGCTTCCTTGGTTCAAAAAAAATGATAATAAAAGGTCATCGTTTCTTAACTTTGCTTTTCCAGTTAAACTGTGGTGAATCTCTTCAGATGAAATCCATGAGTGAGTGTGATAGAATGTCCCAGGTCATTATGACTCTCACTGTCAGTATTCTTCTCTAGGCACTTTATTATCACTCTCTTACTGCCTACTGGCCATGAAAGGATCTCATTTATTCCACAGTCTGTGTAGTGCTTAGCAGTTTGAATTTATTTTGAGATTGTTAATATTTTGGAAATGGTGGGATCGAGTTAAATTTTATTAGCAAAAACATGCTCTTCCCTGTAGTGATAAAGTTTTGATAAGCACTCTTCCCTGTAGTAATGAAGTTATGATAACAGCACAGCAAATATGCAAACCCTTCAGGAGATTTGCAGGTGTGGGGAGATGGAATTTACAATTAAAATGTCTCTGATTTAATTCTTTCAGCACATAAAAATATGCAAGACACACAATTTTTAAGATTAACTGTGTAAGTAGACAAGGAAATAATTACGAGATTTTCTATTTGCAAACTTACTTAAATTCCATTTGAGCTAACATGGTTACCTATAAGACTGGTCAACTGATTTAACAAATGCTTATTCAGCAGCAGGAGATTACTCCTCGTTGGCAATGCTTCTGTCTTAGTACACACTTGTCTTGCCAATTATTTGTATTAAGATTGTACTCATTTTTTAGCCGATTGACCTTTGATTTCATGCAGATGAGCTGTTATGCAAATTTCAACCTATGTTGCATCTTGGCCATAGGGAGAATCTTTGTTCAGCCACTTCATTCCAATAGTTTAATGTCTGAATTAATTCTCTTTTTTTTAACTTTTATTTAATGAATATAAATTTCCAAAGTACAGCTTATGGATTACAATGGCTTCCCCCCCATAACTTCCCTCCCACCCGCAACCCTCCCCTTTCCCGCTCCCTCTCCCCTTCCATTCACATCAAGATTCATTTTCAATTCTCTTTATATACAGAACATCAGTTTAGCATATATTAAGTAAAGATTTCAACAGTTTACACCCACATAGAAACATAAAGTGAAAAATACTGTTTGAGTACTCGTTATAGCATTAATTCACAATGTACAGCACATTAAGGACAGAGATCCTACCTGTGGAATAAGTGCACAGTGACTCCTGTTGTTGACTTAACAAATTGACACTCTTGTTTATGGCATCAGTAATCACCCTTGGCTCTTGTCATGAGTTGCCAAGGCTATGGAAGCCTTTTGAGTTTGCCAACTCCGATCGTATTTAGACAAGGTCATAGTCAAAGTGGAAGTTCTCTCCTCCCTTCAGAGAAAGGTACCTCCTTCTTTGATGACCTATTCTTTCCACTGGGATCTCCCTCACGGAGATCTTTCATTTAGGTCATTTTTTTTTCCCAGAGTGTTTTGGCTTTTCATGCCTGAAATAGTCTCATGGGCTTTTCAACCGGATCCGCATGCCTTAAGGGCTGATTCTGAGGCCAGAGTACTGTTTAGGACATCTGCCATTCTATGGGTCTGCTGTGTATCTCACTTCCCATGTTGGATAGTTCTCTCCCTTTTTTATTCTATCAGCTAGTATTTGCAGACACTAGTCTTGTTTATGTGCTCCCTTTGGCTCTTAGTCCTATCATTATGATCAATTGTGAACAGAAATTGATCACCTGGACTAGTGAGATGGGATTGGTACGTGCCACCTTGATGGGATTGAATTGTAATCCCCTGGTATGTTTCTAACTCTACCCTTTGGGGAAAGTCAGCTTGAGCATGTCCCAAATTGTACATCTCTTCCCTCTCTTACTCCCACTCTTATATTTAACAGTGATCACTTTTCAGTTAAATTTCAACACTTAAGAATAACTGTGTATTGATTACAGTATTCAACCAAAAGTATTAAGTAGAACAAACAAATACTAAGAGGGATAATGTATTAAGTTGTTCATCAACAGTCAGGGCAAGGGCTGATCAAGTCACCGTTTCTCCTAGTGTTCATTTCACTTTAACAGGTTTCCTTTTTGGTGCTCAGTTAGTTGTCACCAATCAGGGAGAACATATGATATTTGTCCCTTTGGCCTGGCTTATTTCACTCAGCATAATGTTTTCCAAATTCCTAACAGGGATCACTTTTCAGTTAAAATTTAAACACCTAACAATAATTGTGTGTTAATTACAGAGTTCAACCAATCGTACTAGAATGAAAAAAAAAAAAAAACTAAAATGGATAAAGTATTACACTGTACATCAACCATCAGGACAAGAGCTGATCAAGTCACTGTTTCTCATAGTGTCCATTTCACTTCAACAGGTTTCCCCTTTGGTGCTCTGTTAGTTGTTACCGATTAGGGAGAACATATGATATTGTTCCCTTGGGAATGGCTTAGTTCACTCAGCATGATGTTTTCCAGATTCCTCCATCTTGTTTCAGATGACCGAGTTTCATTGTTTTTGACTGCTATATAGTATTCTATAGAGTACATGTCCCATAATTTCTTTATCCAGTCTACTGTTGATGGGCATTTGGGTTGGTCCCAGGTCTTAGCTATTGTGAATTCAGCTGCAATAAACATTAGGGTGCAGACCGCTTTTTTGGTTGCCAATTTCATTTCCTTTGGGTAAACTCCAAGGAGTGGTATGGCTGGGTTGAATGGTAGGGTTATATTCAGGTTTCTGAGGAATCTCCAGACTGACTTCCATAGTGGCTTGACCAGTTTGCATTCCCACCAACAGTGGGTTAGTGTCTCCTTTTCCCCACATCCTCTCCAGCATCTATTGTTGGTAGATTTCTGAATGTGAGCCATTGTAACCGTGGTGAGGTGAAACCTCATTGTGGTTTTGATTTGCATTTCTCTGATTGCTAGTGATCCTGAACATTTTTTCATGTGTCTCTTGGCCCTTTGGATTTCCTCTTTTGAAAAATGTCTGTTGAGGTCCTTGGCCCATCTCTTAAGTGGGTTGTTGGTTTTGTTGTTGTGGAGTTTCTTGATTTCTTTGTAGATTCTGGTTATCAACCCTTTATCTGTTGTGTAGTTTGCAAGTATTTTTTCCCATTCTGTCGGTTGCCTCTTCACTCTCCTGACTGTTTCTTTTGCAGCACAGAAACTTCTCAATTTGATGCAATCCCAAATGTTAATTTTGGCTTTGACTGCCTGCACCTCCAGGGTCTTTTCCAAGAAGTCTTTGCCTGTGCCTATATCTTATAGCGTTTCTCCAGTATTCTCCAATAATTTGATGGTGTCAGGTCATAGATTTAAGTCTTCAATCCAGGCTGAGTGGATTTTTGTGTAAGGTGAAAGGTAGGGGTCTTGCTTCATGCTTCTGCATGTGGAAACCCTGTTTTCCCAGCACCATTTATTGGATAGACTGTCCTTGCTCCAGGAATCTGTTTTAGATCCTTGGTCAAATATAAGTTGGCTGTAGATGTTCGGATTGATTTCTGGTGTTTCTATTCTGTTCCATTGGTCTATCCATCTGTTTCTGTACCAGTACCATGCCGTTTTGATTACAATGCCTTGTGTATGTCCTGGAATCTGGTATTGTGATGCCTCTGGCTTTGTTTCTGTTTTACAAGATTGCTTTAGCTATTCCAGGTCTCCTATGTCTCCATATGAATTTCAGCATCGTTTTTTCCAGATCTGAGAAGAAGGTCTTTGGTATCTTGATTGGTATCGCATTGACTCTATACATTGGTTTTGGGAGAATGGACATTTTGATGATATTGATTCTTCCAATCCATGAGCATGGAAGATTTTTCCATTTTTTGGCATCCTCTTCTATTTCTTTTGTTAAGATTTTGTAATTCTCACTGTAGAGATCTTTAACGTAGGTCTTGCTTTAGAACAGTCATTCTCCAAGTGTGTTTTCTACTGCTTCTCTGTCTCCTGAAAATCCTTCTGTTAAAATCCTAACTCCCAATGTGATGGAATTAGAATATCGGGCATTTGGAAGGTGAATAGTTGACAAGGGTGAAGCCCTCAAGATTTGGCTTAGTGCCTTCTAAAAGAGGCACAAGGAAGTGTGGTCACTTTTGTAATTCTCATTGTAGAGATCTTTAACGTCCTTGGTTAAGTTTATTCCAAGGTATTTGATTTTTTTTTTTTTGTAGCTATTGTGAATGGGATTGATCTTAGAAGTTCTTTCTGAGCTGTGGCATTGCCTGTGTATACAAAGGCTGTTGATTTTTGTGCATTGATTTAATATCCTGCTACTTTGCCAAACTCTTCTATGAGTTCCAATAGTCTCTTCGCAGAGTTCTTTGGATCCTCTAAAGAATCATATCATCTGCAAAGAGGGATAGTTTGATTTGTTCCTTCCCAATTTGTATCCCTTCAATCCCCCCCCCCCTTTTTTTTTGACAGCCAGAGTGGACAGTGAGAGAGAGAGAGAAAGACACAGAGAGAAAGGTCTTCCTTTTCTGTTGGTTCTCCCCCGAATGGCTGCTGTGGCAGGCATGCTGTGGCCGGTGCACTGCGCTGATCTGAAGCCAGGAGCCAGGTGCTTTATCCTGGTCTCCCATGTGGGTGCAGGGCCCAAGGACTTGGGCCATCCTCCACTGCCTTCCCAGGCCACAGCAGAGAGCTGGACTGGAAGAGGAGTTACTGGGACAGAATCCGGCGCCTCGACGGGGATGAGAACCTGGTGTGCCGGCGCTGCAGGCGGAGGATTAGCCTAGTGAGCTGAGTCGCCGTCCTGTAATTTCCTTTCAATGCTGCATCTTTTTCAGGCTTAGGGATTAAGGTGATGCTGGCTTCATAGAAAGAATTTGGGAGGATTCCCTCTCTTTCGATTGTTCTGAATAGTTTGAGAAAAATTGGAGTTAGTTCTTCTTTAAGTGTCTGGTAGAATTCAGCCGTGAATCCATCCGGTCCTGGGCTTTTCTCTGTTCGGAGGGACTTTATTACTGATTCAATTTCTGCCTCAGTTATGGGTCTGTTTAGGTTTCCTATGTCTTCATGGTTCAATTTAGCTAGGTTGCATGTGTCCAGGAATCTATCCATTTCTGATAGGTTTCCCTGTTTGTTGGCATACAACTCTTTGTAGTAATATCTGATGATTCTTTGTATTTCTGTGGTGTCTGTTGTTACATTCCCTTTTTCATCTCTGATTTTTTTGATTTGGGTCTTTTCTTTTTTTAGTTAGTTGGGCCAATGGTGTGTCAATTTTGTTTATTTTTTCAAAAAACCAGCTCTTCATTAGGCTGATCTTTTGTAATTTTTTTTTTTTTGTATTGAATCCTGTTGAATTCTTCTCTGATTTTAACTATTTCTCTTCTTCTACTAGTTTTGGGTCTGGTTTGCTGCAGTTTTTCCAGATTGTTGAGATGCATTGAAATCTCATTTATTTGGTGCTTTTCCAATTTCTTGATGTAGGCACCTATTGTTATAAACTTTCCTCTTAACAATGCTTTTGCTTTATCCCATTAAGTTTCGATATGTTGTGTTGTTATCCTATTTTACTTCCAGAAAGGTTTGAAATGAGAACTCCATCTGGGTCTCCTGTGTGGCTCGCAATGGTCCAAGTACTTGGCCCATCTTCTACTGCCTTCCCAGGTGCATTAACAGGGAGATGGATGAAAAGTGGTACAGCTGCAGTGCAAACAGGCTCATACTGCTGCATTACAAGCAACCTGGTATCCTGTAATCTTTTTGTAATTCCTTCTTAGTTCCAGAAGGATTTTTGTTGTTGATTTTTGGGATTTTAACCTAGATAATCTTTTCATCTATGAAAATGACAATTTTATTTCATATATATATATATTTATCTATTTATTTAAGGTTTTATTTGAGAGCATTACACAGAGGGAGGGAGAAACAGAGAGAAGTCATGCATCTGCGGGTTGACTCCCCAGATGGCCACAATGGCCAGAGCTGGGTCGATCTGAAGCCAGGAGTCAGAAGCTTCTTTGGGGTCTCCTACACTGGTACAGGGACCCAAGCACTTGGACTGTCTCTGCTTTCCCAGGCCATAAGTACAGAGGTGGATTGAAGCAGAACAGCCAGGACATGAACCAGCACCCATATGGGGTGCCAGTGCCACAGGAGGAGGCTTAGCCAACTGTGCCCCAGCACTGGCCCCCATGCATATATTTTGTTTTCTTTCCTTGTATTAATTGATTTAGCTAAGAATTCTAGTATAATAGGAGTGGTGAGAGCTGATATCTTTTTTTTCTCCAACCTTGGGGTAAAGATTCTAGCCTCCCAGCATTAAGTATGTTGGATTTTCATAGATGTTCTTTATCAAATTGAAAACCTTCTCTCTATTCCTAGTTTTCTGAGAGTTTTTTTTTTTTATCATGAATAGGTGTTGGATTTTGGTCAGATTATATTTGTGCCTCCAATCATATGATCATAATTATTTTTCTGATTTTTCATGGGAATTATAGGGTTGCATACTTGGATAAATCCTATTTGTTTATGATATGTAATTTTCTTTTTAACCTTACTGGATTTAATTTGCAATATTCTATTGAGAGCCTGAGTTCTTTAGTCATTCCCTTACAGTAATCTAGGAAAGAGATTTTGATTTGAGAGCAAATAATATACAAATGATAGGTAATGTCAAGGACTGAAAGTAAGATGTAATATTTGCAGCCAAGAAATGATAGTATACAGATTAAGGTTATTTTCAGTAATAATAATTTGCATTATTGTTTCATGCAAAGTGATTTAAAACATTTGTTCTTCAAAATAAAAGCACTGTTTTCTGTTATATTTATTGCAGTTTTACAGATGAGAAAAGTTGAAGTACCAGCATGTTAACATAATATCCTCTGAATTTGCTTTTAGACTGAGATTGAGATTGTCTCATTTTCAGAAAAAGTTAATGATTGGAATCTTCTGTGGTAGACTGAGATACTCAGAAGATAGGCCAGATCTTTGGGAAAGAGCAATAAATATGTATCAGAAAAAAAAAAAAAGAATGTATATGAAGAAATAGCAAATTTGGAGTAAATGTAGGGGCGGATAGGGATTCAAATTTTTATTTTTCACATTAAACTGAGGAGAACTCAATCTTATAGTAGCAGGATGTAACACATATTGGATGACATTATCAAAAATTAAAGTGATGTTGTATCATGAAATCAGGGAGATCTGTTGATTTATGTTTTGTAAAATAAAACTTTCATCATTCATGTTCATCACTGCTGGATTTTATTGAAATATTAGAGAATATGAGAACCGACTACAAGTTTCTCATTTTCTTTCTGTTCTTTAAGAGGTGAACTTGATGACTGTAGGAGAGAATTAGGTTGATTAGGTTAGTGAGAAGTCAGCAGCATGTGGCCAAGTCAGCTTATTCAAATACAAAAGTTGTGTTGTTGTCATTTTGGGAGAACAGTCAACCATGACTGTGTAACCTGTTCAAATAGCTTCTATAAGCAGGAAATTTAACTTTCCCACTGGTGTAAATGTATAAGGTAAGAAATGCAATGGGATGGGCATTTATTGTATCTATTAAGAAGCCACTTGGGATGCCATGCAGGCATCCCATATCAGAGTGCTTTGGTTTCAGTCCCAGCTCCACTCCCAATTCTGGCTCCTTTTAATGTATACCCTGGGGGGCAGCTGATGATGACTCAAGTATTTAGATTGCTATTACCTTCATGGGAAACACAGATTGAGTTTTTGTCTTAGTTTGGCCTAGCCTGGGCAATTGCAGGCATTTGGGGAGCAAACTATAAGAAGGGAAATCTCACTTTCCATCCCCCTCATGCCCCTTTGTGTGTGTGTGTATGTGTGTCTCTGCTTTTCAAATAAATAAACAAGAAACACATGATCAAAAAATGTTAAATAATCAAATAAATGGGTTGTGGTATGCTCAAAATAGCTTTCTGAGATGCAATTTAATAAATCAGGAAGACTATCTGAGACTTAGCAATACTGTGCTCTTTATACCATTAGCAGGGCAGGAATCAAGGGACTGGAATATGTTAAAGCTGTCATAAACAGAGGAGAAAGAGTCCACAGTGTTCCTTTCACAGGCTCAGAATTATACCTCTAAGGATACTCTGGCAATCATCTTCTTTGCTGTCTTCTCTAGGGAATACTGTTTTCCTTTTAAAGTAAATGTGGCGAATTGCTTATAATATTAGTGGGAAATGATAGAAAAAAGAAAATGTTCTAACTGCCCGACCACCTCTCCATACATAGATGGGTTGCATTCTTGCTGACTGGACTGAGGGTGAAGAGGACAGCCAATGTATGGTATAATTGACTTTATATCAGTGGAAGGCATCTTCAACAATAATGTAATTCTAATTTCTTTTCGAGGTAGCAAGGTGATTTAATATAATACACCAGAACCAATGTGGCTTTCTGGTTAGTGTCTGTACAATGGATCAACAACACATGCAAGTCGACAACATGTTTATTAAACAGCAAGCTGGGCATATTGCTATTTTATTAGACTAATGGGCACATAACAAAAGATGGTATAATCTCATAGTAATCTAAATATAAGTTCTAAATAAATATGGGAAGACAAGACAGATGCATATGGAACTTCAGAATAACAAGGTAATATGCAATTCAGTGCTAAAATATGTGGATTAGAGAATAAATGCTATCCAAGTTCAGAGAAGGAAGGCATCAATATATTGGAAGGAAGGCATCAGTATATTGGACTCCATGGAGGTAGGCATTGATGATGGAACAGATTTGGACCTTTGGCCTGCTCCTCACATAAAGTATCTATGACTTGCATTCCTGTGATTATCTCAGACAGTTCATTCCTTCTTCATATGCATACTTGGGGGAGGAGTAGTGGGAGCCTTGGGTGGTGACTTGCTGGTTACAGCCACAGACTTTGAATTCAGACAGATATGGATTTATATTGTGCATTTATCAGTTACCCATATGTACTTTGAGTTTTTTTTTTAATGTAATTCTGGTATAGGCATTTGGCCTAGTGGTTAAGACATTCCTGTCACACATTTGATTCACAGCTCTGGCACCTTTCTGTAGCTTCCTGCTGATGCAGATCCCGGGAGGTGGCCGTAATTACTCATATAACTGGGTTCCTGCCAACTATGTGGGAGACCCGGGTGGAGTATCCAGCTTCTGGTTTTTGTATGGGTGTAGGGGTGGAAGGCGGAATATTGCAATATTGGGGGGAGGTGTAAACCAGCCAATGGTAACTTCTCACTTCTCTCTATGTCTCTCAGATGTTTAGGAAAAAAAAAACACACTCACAATCTATCATTTTTTTTATGTATATAATGAGTGAAATATTTTTTTAAAAGAGTCTTTTGGTAGATACAGTCTGTATTTATGCATTTAACATAGTACTTAGAAAATAGCAAACCCTCAATAATTGAGAATTGTTAATGTTTGTGCTAAAAAGTGAAAGATTGCAATGTTTGTATATATTATGGATCCATTATTATTAATATGAAAACCAAGGGAAATGGATTTTGAATTCAATATGCAAATTAAGTTGCTATGATAATATAAAATATCTCTAGTATCTTCAAACTTAGTAAATATTCATTAGACAATAAAAGAGATGTAGAATTTCACTTAACATCTTATTTTCTATTAACATATTTGCTTTAAAGTGGGAACGGTATAGTCTCTTAAAACATTGATCATGCATATCCTCTGATGTTAACAAATGCCATGCCTGCATATGTGAAGATGAAATTCATTTGTAGATAGTAAGTAGTTCTCTCATAATCACTTTGATGTTTAGAAATGATCAGATAAAGTCAGATTACTCATTGTCACTCTTTTCAAAGTGTTGGCATTGTTATCTGGCAAAAATAGGAAGTAGATGTAATTTAGGTAGGAGAAAGATCTATTTGCCAGGCTTTTCTATATTGTATATTTAGAGTTGGAGCTAGTTCCTTTTTTCTTTTTTGCTTTTGCATTGTATATGTAGTGAAGTGTTAGTAGCTCTCAAGATAATAAAGAACATATAAGGAAAGTATACCTAGCTGGTACATTTTAAAATGACCAGGTATTTTTCCTTCTTTAATTCTACTCAGCCTTATAGCTGCATTTCAATTTTTCTTATTTTATTTTAAAAAATTATTTTATTTTATTTTTTTTAAAGATTTATTTTATTTATTTGAAAGACAGAGTTACAGAGAGAGGTAGAGACAGAGAGAGAGGTCCTCCACCTGCTGGTTCACTCCCCAGATGGCTGCAACGGCCGGAGCTGCGCCAATCTGAAGCCAGGAGCCAGGAGGTTCTTCCGGGTCTCCCATGAGGGTGCAGGGGCCCAAGGACCTGGGCCATCTCCTATTGCTTTCCCACACCCTAGCAGAGAGCTGGATCAGAAGAGGAGCAGCCGGGACTCAAACCGGTGTCCATATGGGATGCCAGCACTGCAGGCCAGGGCTTTAACTCACTGTGCCACAGCGCCGGCCCCTTTCTTCTTATTTTAAAAGTAATTGCCCCTTGACAGAACACAGCTATCCTCTTAATGTTCCTTATTTGTGAACAAGTTAACACACAAGGTCTAAGAAATGCCAAGAATACCCAAGGCTGCTAATGTTTGAAACTTGATTTGTTGGCTGTGCAGTTAAATTCCTAATGTATAAGCACACATTTTTGTCTGGAGTCTTGGTATGAGCAATGTCTCCTTCTTTCAGAAAAGTGATATTTTGGGGCCAGAAGTGATAAAAATTCAAAAAATGTTTGTACATATTAATATCCTATAATTTATGTTTAAAACCTGGAAAATTTAATAATTAGGTTCCAAAAGCACAAACAATTTAAATACAAACAATTTCAAATAAATAACATAAATCTTCTAAAAAAATTCACATGTAACCCAGCACCTCAGAATGCAAGAGTACAGAGATAAGACTTTGAAAAGGAAACTGAGTTTAAATAGGATCAATATGGTGGGTAGTGGTGTAACTAGTGTTCTTATAAGAAGAGGAGACAACACGAGCACCACAGACTGATCAACTAGCATGGAGAAAGAAAAAAAATTTACATTATTGAATGTTAGATGTTCCAGAGGTGCAAAGAGAGTCACTGAGGCCCCAGAAATGTTCCCAAAGTAGTAGAGAAATAGCTCCAACGAATGGCTGTAATATGAAGCAGGATATATTCAGTATTGTCAGATATAAATGCCAAGTTCTGAGGAGGAAAAAAACCTCTAAATCATGTGTATTATCTGTTCCACAGTGTGGATTAAGGACATTTCCTTGCAGCAGAAGGCTGTAGCTGTATTTTAGGGAAAGAATCTGGATTTTAAAGAGTAAATGAAAATAGCACTTAGTATGCAAAATGAGCTCATGAAAAAACTAATCTCTTCTCTCTCCACCCCTCATACCTTGCCCCTTTTCCTATTTTGGAGCTCTCTTCTCTACAAGAGGATAGAGGTTAGAATGGAGAACAAAGCATATATCCTGACATTTGGGCATCTCAGCCTTGTTGGACTGGCATATTAATTCAATAAGGAGTTAATATGAAGTGGACTTACATCAGTCCTGCTTATGCTTCAGAATAAACAGGGTCTAACCTGTGAAGTTCCTGCCAGATTCACAAGAGATACTGAATCAGAGGAGCATGTTGTGGTAAATATTTTGGCTGTACACTGGAATTGGGGAGATCCTTATTCCATCATTGTAGTTTTATGCTGTGGCAAGAGGAATGTCTTCTTAGACTTCAACTTCCCATAGGCAAATAATCTGTCCTTTCTACCTACACGTCCCCAATCATTTGTAAGCAAGAAATTTTATTTCATATAATGATGTGAAGAATCTTCTTTTACTTTATTTTGTTTTCCTTGACAGGCAGAGAGAGTGTGTTCCTTTTTGCTTGTTCATTCTTCATATGTTTGCCATGGCTGCACCAGGCCAAGGCAGAATGGGAACTCAGCCTAGGTTTTAGATATGGGTGTCAGGAACCCATCTATTTGCCATCAAATGCTTCTTCCCACGATTTGCATGGGCAGTAAGGTGGAATCAGTAGCTGGAGCCAGAAATCAAACCGAGGTACTCCAATATGGAACACAAATGTTTTAACTGCTAGTCCCAAATGCCTACTTAGTTTCTTATTTTAGATGCCAAGTCAATGTATAATTGGTTCATTTTGTATATGTAATATGTATAATTTACTATTCCAGATTATCAATTAATGAATAGTTATTTTATTTTTTTCTGATTTTTTTGGTTTGGTTCATTATGATTCATTCTGCTCATTTAACCCTCAACAAATTTTGCTGGGTATAGCAGGTTTATGAGGAACAAAACAAAATTTGATTTAAGGACTATGGTAATTTTTATGGTAAAAGAAATATTTGCAATTTAATTTCAGTTAAAAATCATTGCTAAATTTTATCTGCTAAAACAGCCAGTTAATATTTTAATTCATTATCACTGTATGGAAGGTGCTAACTATTTAACTACTAAGATTTCTATTTTATAATTACCCATTGCAAGGTGTCCAGCCTGTAACAAATCTTCCCAGCTAAATGAATCAATTTACAGGCTTTTTTTGGGATTCTGCTCCTGGGCAAGGTTCACCAGTCCCAGCAGGGTGGGGGCCAGGGAAGACCTTCGTCAGAGGTTGGGAGGGCTCCTTTTATAGACACAGGCATGGGGGTTAAGGGTTGAGGAGTGTCTAATCCTCATTGGTTGACCTTAGTGACTTTCCATTCCAGGAAGTGCGGGCCTTCTTTCCTACAGGTCCTGAAGATGCCACCCGTGTCCCTTCAAATGGAAATAGTAGTGCTTTTCTCCCCACAAATTCTTAAGACTTGCACACTTTAGGAATAGTCAGGATTCGAATATCTAAGAATAAAAACCCAAATCAGTGAAGGGTTTGGTTGATTCTATGTTCTGTGCTTCATGTGAACAAAGAGCATTCTGATTTTTCTTCTAGAATTGGAGAGGAAACCATAAGAGGTAGATGTGTAAACAGGGAGCACTTCCAGCTATTTCTGCTTGTGGCAAGCTTCCATCAACCCTGATCACAGTCTTAATCTTTTTTTTTAAACTTTTATTTAATGAATATAAATTTCCAAAGTACAGCTTATGGATTACAATGGCTTCCCCCCCCCCATAACTTCCCTCCCACCCGCAACCCTCCCCTTTCCCACTCCCTCTCTCCTTCCATTCACATCAAGATTCATTTTCGATTCTCTTTATATACAGAAGATCAGTTTAGCATACATTCTGTAAAGATTTCAACAGTTTGCTCCCACACAGAAACATAAAGTGAAAAATACTGTTTGAGTACTAGTTATAGCATTAAATCACAATGTACAGCACACTAAGGACAGAGATCCTACATGAGGAGTAAGTGCACAGTGACTCCTGTTGTTGACTTAACAAATTGACACTCTTGTTTATGGCGTCAGTAATCACCCTAGGCTCTTGTCATGAGCTGCCAAGGCTATGGAAACCTCTTGAGTTCACCAACTCCGACCTTATTTAGACAAGGCCATAATCAAAGTGGAAGTTCTCTCCTCCCTTCAGAGAAAGGTACCTCCTTCTTTGATGACCCATTCTTTCCACTGGGATCTCACTTGCAGAGATCTTTCATTTAGGTTTTTTTTTTTTCTTTTTTCTTTTTTCTTTTTTTTCCCCAGAGTGTCTTGGCTTTCCATGCCTGAAATACTCTCATGGGTATTTCAGCCGGATCCGCATGCCTTAAGGGCTGATTCTGAGGCCAGAGTGCTGTTTAGGACATCTGCCATTCTATGGGTCTGCTGTGTATCTCACTTCCCATGTTGGATAGTTCTCTCCCTTTTTTATTCTGTCAGCTAGTATTTGCAGACACTAGTCTTGTTTATGTGCTCCCTTTGGCTCTTAGTCCTATCATTATGATCAATTGTAAACAGAAATTGATCACTGGTACTAGTGAGATGGCATTGGTACATGCCACTTTGATGGGAGTCTTAATCTTTAAGTTACTGTCAGAAGCCTTGGGAGCTCCAGGATGCAAATGAGAATTGAATGCAATACAAATTGTGCGTGAAAGAGAGCACTAATGCCACTTCAATTCTCTGTTAATTCACCACCCACACTTATGTAAGCAGATGCCCTATGAGTTATAAATGTAGTCTTTCGATGACTTTATGCTTTGTTGGAATTTAAGAGGGTGTGTGATCAAATATCTATTTCCTTTTTCCCATCTAAAAATAACCTAATTGTTTTGAAATAATGTTATTTAAAACACATATTCATAATGAACCTCTCTAATATGCTATGACTATGAAGGGACAAGGATCTGTAAGACAGCCCTGTGTTCAAAGAGCTTATTTACACTGAAAGGTCAAAGGAAATGGAGAAGTAGGCCATCAACTTTGGATGTTAAGTATTTTTTTTTAAGATTCATTTGTTTATTTTAAAGGTAGAGTGACAGTCAAAGAAAATCTTCCATTAATTGATTCACTCCCTCAAATAGCGACAACTCCCTCCAGTCTCCCACATGGATGGCAGGGGTCCGAGTACTTGGAACATCTTTCAGAGTTTTCTCAAGCACATTTAGCAGTGAGCTGCTTTGAAAGTGGGGCATCGGGGTCTCAAACCAGTGCTCCAGGATGGGATGCCAGCATTACAGTGGTGGCTTCACCTGCTATGTCACAACACTGGCCCTTTTAGGTCTGCTTTTAATTTTCTTGCTCTTACATAATTGGATGCCTTTCTCAGTAATATCAGATTCACCAATTCTAAGGCAATTGTTACAAACTGGGGTATATTCTACCCCCAGGGGATATGTACCAGTATCTAGAGATGTCCTTGGTTCTTACAGCTGAACGTGAAGTGCTTCTGGCATCTGTTACCTATGGCCAGGTATGCTGTTAATACCCTCCATGCACAGGACAGTCCTTACACCAATCATTAAGGATGAAATGTCACCTGTGCTGCATTTGGGAAACTCTGCTTTGAGAAAGGAAGTAACTGGAATGGACAAAAGATGACACAGAGAAATAATTGTTATAGAGATTCTCATCTGTTCTTCTTGATGGCTCTGTCATCATCTTCAACGAGTCATATCCCTACTTTGATCTCATTCCCTTTTTACCATGTAAATATTTTGATTAGATCCATCAGCCAAGAGCCCAGAGTCTATAAATCTCACCAAGTTTATTTCTGTTTTTCTCATTTTTAAAAGAGGAGTGGACATGAATAAGTATTTTAAGAGCATTTAATTAAGTTATTAATGTTATAGACATTTTTACTCTATGGTTTTGGAGAAACCTTCAATATATATTGATCAACATAGAGATACCACTGTGATGCACTTGCTGTTTTTCATCAGTATGCAAAAATTGAAAGAAACTTGAACATATAGGACTTGGTATTTATGCTTTATAGTAATATGATCTATTAATCTAAAAAACAACATCACAGACCTTACCTAATTCCCCTCAATTAGAAAATAGTTAGGGGCACAGCCCTGGCCATTATAGCTATTTGATGAGTGAACTAGCAAATGGAAGATCTCCCTCTCTCTGTCTCTCCCCGCCGCCCCTCTGTAACTCTGGCTTTCAAAAAAAAAAAAAAAAAGCTTAAAGAGAAGAAAGAAAATAGCTAATGGTACATCTTCAAAACAAACAGGTGTTTTAAATAACTACTGTATCAGTTCAAGTTCTTTTGTAGTGTCATAGAGTATATGAAAGTACTGCAAAATGTATTTGAATTTAATAATTGTGAGTCTGAGTTCCAGCAGATGTCATTACCTCTGTATTTTGTCCATGTTATGCCAACACATGTTTTTGTGGCTATAGCTGGTGCTCATATGTTAATATTATTCAGAAATATTTTCTGACTAAATTTTGTAGTGTGTAATGATAAATTTATACTAAGCTTGTAATATTTAGTTTTGGGGGTGAGTAGAAAAGAATAAGTTGTTCACTAATTTATGAAATACCATTTTAGTTATAATTTTTGGATTTATTCACTGTATTTTCTCTTACTAATTGAGCAAATAATTAAAAGTTAAACTGACACAGAACTCAGCAATCGGCTTCACTGCTATGAAAATGTAAGTACATTTAAAGTACAGACTTCAGCAGCCTGTGGAGCATTGGCAGGAGGTGAACAGCAGGTCTTTGACAGTTCCTTTGAAGCCAGAAACTGCAATCTCATTTCACGTATTCACTTATTACTTGGTGTTTTTTTACTCTTTGTTCCTTTCGATATGAAATTATTTTTTAATTTAATAAATATAAATTTACAAAGTACAACTTTTGCATTGTTATGGCTTTTCCCCTCATAACCTCCCTCCCACCTGCAACCATCCCATCTCCCACTCCCTGTCCCATCCCATTCTTCATCAAGATTCATTTTCAATTATCTTTATACACAGATGATCAACTTAGTATATACTAAGTAAAGATTTCAACAGACTGCACCCACACAGCCGACAAGAGCCTCGGGTGATTACTGACATTATAAATAAGGGTGTCAATTGTTAAATCAACAACGGGAGTCACTGTGCACCTGCTCCCCATGTAGGATCTCTGTCCTTAATGTGTTGTACTATGAGAATTAACGGTAAAACTACTAGTCAACATGAAATTCTTATTGGCCTTGTGGGAAATAAGCCCGCCTGAGACTACCTGCCCACCAAAAGATAGGCTCAGAAACACAAAGGAAGCAGAAAGCTAGGTGTTCATTGATATTCCTGGAAGCAGGCATTGCCCTCATTCAGCCCCTTTTATGCCTATTATGCAGGGATCCCTTTCCCCAGTTCCTCATACATTGAGCAACCCTGGAGTCACAACCTGAATGCAATAGGACACTTAAAGCAATGGGAGGGGGAGGCATTCATGGGTGGGTGTTGCTGGGCAGGTAGGATGGGGAGGGGAGGTTACACTGTGGTTATATAGTTGAAACTGTTAGGAAGTTAGAAATTAGCCTATTTGTGAGCCAGGGCCTGAAAACAAAAGTTTCTTCAAAAATGAATGCAGCTGGGGCTGGCGCTGTGGTGCAGTGGGTTAAAGCCCTGACCTGAAGTGCTGGCATCTCGTACGGACATAGGTTCGAGACCCAGCTCTTCCTCTTCTGATCCAGCTCTCTGCTATGGCCTGAGAAAGCAGTGGAAGATGGCCCAAGTCCATGGGCCCCTGCACAAATGTGGGAGACCCAGAAGAACCTCCTGGCTTCAGATTGGTGCAGCTCTGGTGGTTGTGGCCATCTGGGGAATGAACCAGCAGATGGAAGACCTCTCTTTCTGTCTCTGCCTCTCTCTGTATCTCTTTCAAATAAATAAAAATAAATCTTAAAAAAAAAATGAATGTAGGAGCCTTGGAAGCACACCTTAGAAGCAGCCTAGTATTTTATACTACAAAGACCTGCCCATACCCCCAGTAGCTCTGCAGGTGGTCACAGCCTTGCAAAGGGACCCCTTCTGCCTCAGCATGAGGCAGGCTACTCAGCCTGATAACAGTGTGCAGTAAAACTTCCCCCAAGGAGGGTACCTGGGGGAATTGTTTTTACCTGGTACCAGTTGGGGTCCCCCGAGTCTAATACTAGGTAGTAAAAACTTGGGAGGAATTATACCTAATTCATAATCAGCAAATCTTTTGTCCAGGAAGTGAGGGAAGGAAGTAGGGAAGAATAGGGCCCATTCCCTTAGAAACCACAGTCTAAGTGCTAACTAGGCACTCTCTCTCTAGTCCTGTGTGGAGAGGTGCCCTTCCATTCTGATGGATGCCCTACCCTATTCAATCTTGCTGACCACTCCTCTCTCTTGTGCGTGTCTAAATTCTTTCTTGCATGATTACAAGAACCTGTTCCAGTCATCTCCGCTAAGCGAGCTCATTGGTTTTATCCACTTAGTCCTCTTTGTACCTGGGACCAGGCCTTGAAATCCTGGCTATGCTTAGGGTAAGTGAAGTTCTTACAGCAGTAAACTATCAAGTCACTTCTAACAGCCTTGTATCCACCTACATCATTCCATGCTTTTAGAAGACACACTTTTTATTTTCTTTTATATTTTGAAGTATATTGACTATTAGCATGTGTTATTGATATATTTCTAAGAAACAATGAGCTCTCCATAATTATTTTAAAAATATAAAATAATAACTCTTGTAACTTTACAAGTTATGGCATTTCTTAGTTGTTAAATTTCCTGGTTGAAAGATATTCCCTGGTAGAAATCATCATTGACATCTTCAAATTTTCCTTTTATTTTACTTGGCACAACAATTGTATATTTAATTTTTACTTGTCACAACAATTGCATATATTGTATATATGTATATCCCATGGGTCATACATGGGTATTTTTTTTTTTGGTTTGGTATTACATTATGGAATGATTAAAGCAGATACTAATTAACATGTCCATCAGGGTCCTCTTAGAGTAGAGATTGGGGGGGTGATGGAGAATGGGGATATGTCATTCAAAGGGTACAAAGTTTTAGCTAGAAAATGGAAATCAGTTTGAAAGATGTCCTGCACTGCCTGACTGTATGCATTGTATACTTCAGAATTGCTTAAAAAGTAAATTTTAAATGTTCTCCCCCAAATTGTCCTTTAACATAAATTTTAAGAGGGATAAGTATGTTGGAGAAATGAGAACTCAGGATAAATAAAAATACCATTCTGTTTACTATGTGATTAATACAGTGTTACAAAACTTGTGTGTGTATATGTGTACTCGAAATATAAAAAGGAATATAACATAATGAGTTATTGACTGCCTTATGAAAATTATATTATTAAAATTTGCATGTCAGAATAAATTAATGGTTACCTCTGAGAGAATACAATTTAATATGAATAACTTACAGAGTCAGTATATCATATAATTGTTCATAATTTAACTTATGTTGAAAATATATGCATGGTATCTCTGCCTGTTCTTTCTGGGAGAAAAATCACAGAACTAATTATGTTTGTTGAAGATAAAAAAGTTGTTAATGGTATAGAGACCTAAAATGCTCAATAGGGAATTATTAATGAAAGCTATTATATCATTGTTGATTATATAATGACCTCAGTTGTGCTGTATTGCATATATATTCATGTATCTACTATCAAGGCCTTATTTTTCATATTACCATTTAGTCTGAAAATCCAGAACACAGTCAAGCATGCCTGTTTCTTCTTCCCTGTCCTCCCTTAAATGCTGATTTTCTGTGTTAAGCTCTACTGGCTTTTTCTAGTGCCTTCTGGAACTTTCTCAATATACTTACCATTTTGTCCCCTGTACTATAACTGCTTGCTATTTTGGTACTTGTTGATAAAAAATAAAAAAAAATAAAAATCATTCCCAATTTGTTAAAAGATTTCTTACTCAAACTTGTTAAAAATAAAGCACCAGGAGTTCAACTTTTGGCATAACAGCGTGAGGAGCTAGCTAATGAGATTGAAGAAAATAAGCAAACAACTATTGTTTGGAAAATAACCATTTAAAGTCTTTGGAAATGGTCTGGCAACATGCAGTCAATGAAAAAGCATCTATGAGAACTGAAGGAGCTTATGGTGTTTGAGCCAAGGCCTGACATCTTACTAACCTTGCTCTACTCTGTGACATGGTATTCTTCTCTACTGATACAACCAGGAACAAAGGACTCCTTTTGTCTAAGCTCCCAGTCAGAGGGCTGTCTTCCTCTTAGGAGCAGCATTTGCCCCCAGCTACCTATTTCTGAAGCTAAATACTGGGCTATTGCTGCCAAGAATGCCAGCTCCCTTTGTCTGTCAATCTCTGATTGGTGAGACAAAGTCTCTGTCTTGGGCAGGGCACCAATGGGAATAAGTTCTGGGTTGTTCACCCTCACACTGGTGGGGTAGGGGTTCAAAAAGGCAAGATAAGACTCTGCCACCCTCATCTGTGCATTGCACACCACCTAATGGTGGGGGCGATATTACCCAGGAAAAGCCCAAATTGTCCCTGAGCCTACCACCAGGCCAAGGCTCAGAGATTTTACCTGGAGAGAGAAACAAGAAGCAGCGAGCTCCTGAGGGTGGGTGTTTGGTACAGTGCTTAAGACACCACCTGGGGTGCCCATAACCTGCATCAAAGTGCCTGGGTTCTAGTCCTGGTTCGGCCTCTGATTTCAACTTCCTACTAATATGCACCCTTGGAAGCAGATGAAGTCTCAAGTAGTTGGTTCCCTGTCACCCACATGAGAGACCTGAACGGAGTTCTGAGCTCCTGATTTTGTCTTGACCCAGCTCTGTTTGTGTGGTTGTTTGAAGAATGAACTACCCAGTGAAACAATGGAAGACATCTCTGTCTCTCTCTCACTCTCTCTCTCTCTCTTTGTGTGTGTGTGTGTGTGTGTGCGCATGGGTGTGTGTATGAAAAGAAGAGAACTCCCAATCCCTTACCAAAGGAACTGGTATCTTTTTTAATAGAGTTAAGAGAATGTCTAGCCTAAGAAAGCTTTAAAAAGAGTAGAAAAATCTGGAAAACATCAGACTCAGTGAAATGAACCAGTCCCAAAGGGAAAAGTACCATCCATATGTTCTCCCTGTACTGTGAGAATGAAAGAACACCTACAACAAAATCTGTAGAAGTGAAATTGACACTTTGAGAAGGGATGACTTAAGCTACCCTCATCTTGACTGTTGAGGAACAGTTTCATTTTTTTTGGTTGTTCCATTTTTTTTCTTCATACTATTTTTTGAATGCTTTACTTAACATAGAGTTAATCGTATGTGTATAAAGTCAATTAAATATGTATCTCATAAAAAAAGAGTGGGAATAAGAGAGGGAGGAGTAAGTTTGTAACTGTAAAGCTGTATAGTTCTGCATACATTCTTATGGACTTATTTCTAAGAGTACAGTTTAAAGACTTGTCATGGGACCCCAAATCCCATTAAGCTTTATGGAAAAAAATACAATTTTATGTATTAAAATGATCATATAAATAAGATCAAGTGTCTGGTAATAATAATAGATAGAATTAAAAAAGAGAGAATATTCCAACATGGGAAGCACTCACTTAGCAGACTCGTAGAATGATAATTGCTTTAAATAATACTCTGACCTCAGAATCAGCCCTTAAGGCTTCCTGGTCTGGCTGAAAAGCCCGTGAGAGCATTTCAGGCATGGAAAGCGAAGACATTGTGGCAAAAAAAAAAAAAAAAAAAGTCCTACATGAAGGATCTCTGTGGTTGAGACCCCAGTGGAAAAAAGTGGCCATTAAAGAAGGATATCCTTTTCTCTAAAGGGAGGAGAGAACTTCCACTTTGCTTAAGACCTTGTCCAAATAATGATGGAGATTGTGGATTCAGAAGGCTTCCATAGCCTTGGCAATTCATGTCAAGAGCCTTGGATGGTCACTGACATCATACATAACAGTGTTCATTGTTAAATTAACAACAAGAATCACTGTGCACTAACTCCCCATGCATTACCTCTGTCTCCAGTGAGTTGTATTATTAGAGTTAACTGTAAAACTGGTCCTCAAATGGTTTTTTCTTTGTGTGTGTGTGTGTGTGTGCAAGTTGTTGAAATCTTTACTTAGTATAGAGTTGGTCTTCTGTGTACAAAGTTAATTGAAAATGAATCCTAATGGAGAATGGGGCTAGGAAGGGGAGAGAGAGGAAGAGGAGGGGTGGGCGTATGGGCGGGAGGGCAGGTATGGTGAGAGGAATAACTATATTCCTAAAGTTGTATATATGAAATTTGTATTCCTTAAAAATGAATACATAAATAAATAAACAACACAAAAAGAGTGGAGACATTTGGGAGTTGCCTGATAGAGTCATCAAAAATATAGATGGACTGTAGGTCTTCAGGAGAGAACTGAAATAGGCAAAGAGACATCTGGGATGAACCCTACTGGGGTCAGAACAAACCTCAAACACTGTCCTTGGGACCCATCCCTTCAAAGACACTCAAATTTGGGTAGATAGACTGTGAAACAATTTAGGCTCTGGGGTATTGTTCAAAAGAACGGAAGAATCAGCTGCAATCAGTGGAGTTTAATAGCTTATATATTCTAGAGAAACAGAAAATCAAAGAGTGCCCCACTTAAGCCCATGTCACTGCAGCATGGCTGTAAGCCTATCCCAACGAGCAGCACCAAAGGCTTCAATACACACCGGGTTGGGAGAGAAACCTTCATTGAAGTAGCCTAGCAAGTCTCTAAGCAGTTTGAAAGTCAGTAATAATAATAAGTCACAGAAGGATAACAATTACTCAAATTTGCTATAATTTATTACCTAAAATGTCCAGTTTCTTTTAAAAAATGTTCATTTATTTTATTTGAAAGGCAGAGAGATGGAGGCAGAAAGGGAGATGGAGTGAGATCTTCCATGCACTGATTCATTCCCTAGATGCCCATAATAGTCATGGATGGGCCATGCTGAAGTTAGGAGCTAGGAGCTCCATCTGTTTCTCCCACATGAGTGGCAGGGACCAACACAACTGAGCCATCTGCAGCCTCTTGGAATATGCATACAGGAAGCTGTATCAGAAGCAGAGTAGCCAGGACTCAAATCAGGTATGGGAAGTGGGCACCCCAAGCACTGACTTAACTGCTGTGTCAAATACCTATCCCTAAAATGTCCAGTTTTTAACAAAAAAATAGGAGACATTAAAGGAAATGGGAATGCACGACTTAAATCTTCAGATAACATGACTTTGTTAATAGAAAATCTTGAAGAATCCATCAAAACCTGTTAGAACTAATAAGATCAGTAAGGCTATAGGATAAAGATCAATATAAAAATAATCAATTATTAAAAAAGGATGAAATCTTGCCTCTTGTAACATAATGGATGCAAATAGTGATCATCATGCTTATTGAGATAAGCCAGACCCAAAAAGACAACTATCGCATGTTTTTATGATTTGTGGTAGCTTGTAAATAGGGTACCAAAAAAACCTTAGTGTATATGGGTGAAATTGACATCTTTAAAATTTTTTAATTTTTGAACAAATTTTTTATTTTTAATATATTCAGTTTTAAGAACATAATGATACTTCCCACCCTATCCTCTCTTCCTCATTACTACCCTGCCTTCTCCTACCTGTCTTATTTTTTCTTTTAATTTTTGCAATGACATACTTTCTTTTTTTTTCTTTTTCTTTTTCTTTTTTTTTCTTTTTTGATATACAGAGTTAGACAGTGAGAGTGAGAGACAGAGAGAAAGGTCTTCCTTCCATTGGTTCACCCCCCAAATGACTGCTGTGGCCGGCATGCTGCACCAGAAGCCAGGAGCCAGGTGCCTCTTCCCGGTTTCCCATGCGGGTGAAGGGGCCCAAGCACTTGGGCCATCCTCCACTGCCTTCCTGGCCCACAGCAGAGAGCTGGACTGGAAGAGGAGCAACCAGGACTAGAACCTGACACCCATATGGGATGCTGGTGCTGCTGGCGGAGGATTAACCAAGTGAACCATGGCGCCGGCCCCATCAGTGACATACTTTCAACTTACTTTATAATCACAAGCTTACCCTTCCACTAAATAAAGAATTCAACAAGTAGTAAGTAGAAAAACCACCATTCCTCAGGAGTATAGACAAGGATTATGAACAGTAATCAAATCTCAGCTCTTTTCTATATTCCTGCTTAACATTGGTTTTTCTACTTTTTACTTGTTGAATTATTTATTTAGTGGAGCATTAAGTCTGTGATTATAAAGTAAATTAAAATAGATTATTATAAAAATTTAAAAATAAAGAATGAAGGAAGAGGGATGAAGGGAAGTATCATTATATTTTTAGAGTTGTATTGTGAACTACATGAAATCTGTTCTCTTTATATTAATAAAATATTTCTCTAAACTTATAATGAACAATGCAAATAGAACTTTAAATAATTCTAATAATGTTAAAAAGAACATTTTAGCAACAGAAAATGCAAAACTTATACTCTAAAAACTACATAGCATTGTTAAAAGATTAAAGAGCTGAATAATTGAAATAACATCACAAATTAGTGGCCTGAAAGATTTAGATTGTTAAAATGACAACATTTGCCAAATTGACCTGAAGATTCAATTCAATCAATCTCTATCAGAATTCAGGCTGGCTCTTTTATAGAAATGCATAACAAAATCCTAACATGCATGTGAAATTGATTGCAAGGGATCCAGAATATCCAAACTAATCTTAGAAAAGAATACAAAAATTGGATGATTCACATTTCCTGATGTCAAAGCTTGCTACAAAGCAGCAGTAATCAGGACAATGCTGTGCTGCAAAAGGTAGGCATACATATACATTATTCTAGAAGTGAACTCACATGTCAAGAAACAATTATCTCTTCATCTTTTTTTTTTTTTTACAGATTTTGTTTATTCATTTGAAAGAGCGAAGTAAGAGTCATAGAGGGAGGGGGAGGAAGAGAGAGAGAGAGAGATAGTGATAGAGAGAGAGACAGAGAGAATCTTCCATCTGCTGGTTCACTTTCCAGATGGCTGTAACAGCCAGGTCTGGGCCAGGCAAAAGCCAACAGCTAGGAACTCCATCCTGGTATCCTAAATCAGTGGTGGGGTCCCAAGCACTAGAGGCACCCTCTGCTGCCTTCCCATGCACATTAGCAGGAAGCTGGATTAGAAAAATAGTAACTGGGACTTGAAGTGATCTTCTGATATAGGATGCTGCCATGGCAATGCCAGATAACAATTGTGTTTGTAACAAGTTGTGCCAGGACAAACTGTAATCCATGTGCAGAAGAATGATATGGTAGCTTTACTTCACAGTAGGTGCAAAAGTTTACTCAAAATGGATCAAAGATCTAAATGTAAGAGCTAAAACTATAGAGTTCTTAGAAGAAAACATAGGTGTCAATCTCCATGAAGTAAGATTTGGCAATGAATTTATAGATCTGACAATAAATGTACAACCAACAATAACAGAAATTAATAAATTAGACTTCATCAGCATTGAAAACTTCTATAATTCATATCACACTATCAAAAAAGTGAAGACAACACACAGAATGTCACAAAAATTTAGAAATCAAACATCTCATATGGGATTTGTATTTAGATTCTAAAGGAACTCTTAAAAGTCAGGAAGATAAAAAAAAGCCTCTGAAAAAATGACCAAAGGATATAGACAGGTATATAAGCATACTCACCAAGATGACTAAAATGAAAAATTCAGAAATAAACAAATGGGGGAGGATGTCGAGAAGTTGGACAAATCCCATTTATACTGTTGGTGTGAATATAAGATAGTCCAGCAGCTTTGGAAAACAGTCTGGCAGCTTCTAAGGGTTAAAGTAAAGTTGTCATGTGACTCAATATTCAAGGATTACATTCCTGCATATATACCCAAGAGAAATAAAATCATATATTCACACAAGCACTTGCAAGTGAATGTTTGTAGCAGCCCTATTCATCATATCGAAAAGCTGGAAACTACCCAAATGTCTATTAGTGGATGAATAGATAAAGGAAATGTGAAATGTGATATATCCCTACAATGGAATATTTCTTAGTCATGAACATGAATAAAGTACCTATACATGCTGAAACATGGTGGACTTGAAAACATTAGGCTATGTGAACGTAGTCACAAAATACCACATATGATTCCATTTGTCTGAGGTGTCCAGCCCGGTCAAATCTGTACAGACACAATGTAGATTGTGGTTGCTTAGGGGTGGGATGGGGTGGGGTGGGGAGATAGAAATGGGGCTGATAAATAAGGGTATGGGTTTCTTTTTGAAGATATGAAATTATTCTAACATTGACAGGATGATGGGTACACATGTCTGAATATACTAAAAACCATTACACTTTACACCTTAATTAGATGGACTTATAGTAGGGGAATTACATCTCAATAAAACTATTAGAAAAAATTAGCAATACAGCCTCTTCCCTACACCTATACATCCTTGAACTAACACAGGAAACTTACTCAAAATTTAATCCATGTTAACAAATTGTAGAAAGAACAAACATTATTTGGTGGTGGCCCTAATAAAAAGCCATCGCCATGAGACAATTTATATCTTTAGAAATATTACTAAATGGAGAGTGAAGAGTATAAACTGAGTAATTTTTAGTAATCACTCCTTCATTTTGAACCCGTCAGGTTATTTTTGGGGTAACACGAGAGGAGGTAGAGGAAACCGAAGCCACAGGATATGCCTTTCCTTCCTTCTTTAGAAAACACATCAGAATTGCATCCCACTTATGTAAGCTGTGAATGAGAAAAATCACTTTAAATGTAGCTGCTGCTTTCCCTTTGGTCAATACCTGACGGAGCTCAGAAATAATTCTTTCTAGTTATCCACCAGTGAGAAACAAATAGAGTGCACTTTCTGATGTAAACGCAGTCAGATTCTCTAACAAGCTCCAGTAAAAATTATTATTTATGCGTGAATCTATGAAATTTTTCAAACCATCTGCCATTCTAAAGTTATTAACACAGCATCATACACTTTGGTTTTATGATGTGGTAATAGGCTGGGTGTCTAGTGGAAAAATCTCCTAATTAGAAAATGATATGGCCATAAGTTGCACATTTGCAAGCCAGGCCGCTGTCAATATCTGTGTGCTAGCAATTGTTATAGTTTGATCACAAATTGGTTTGTTAAACTGCCGAATCAGCTTTGTTTTTTTTCAATAAATAATAAGCACTATTTCTTCATCTTTTATTTTTCTCCTCCTTTTTTATCTCACAAGATCAATGCATGTTTTTCTGTTTACCTCTCCTTGACAACAGTAGAGTAACATCAGACAATTGAATGATAAATCTTGTTACTTCTTCATTTCACATTTCTGTTTAACCACTTACTGTGCTGGCCTCACAAGTCATTAATGCCAGTAACTTTGAAAAAAGGACACAGTGTCCATCATGCTGGTTGGTCATGAAGAATCAGCCTTTTAGCTAGGAAGCAGCAGGGGATGGGATGGAAGCAATTATAATGTGTGACAGTAAGAACAATGTCATTAGTAGCTGTGTCAAGGGTAATATTTGGCAGACATTGTGACAGTGGAGAAGTAACATCCAAGACAATGTCCCACCACACTCCTGAAAATGTTAATTGTCCTACATTGGAGTTAAAGCAGATGTGATACATAGGGTTATGTACTGGAGCTGTTTGAAGAATCACTTGCTATGCTGAAGTTACACTTACATTCATTTCAGAATGTTTACATCTACAGTTATAACAACATGTGAGAATATGGGTGCTTCATGGCAACAAACAGAGGTGAAGGAGCAGTGAGACTCATCCAGAGATAATAGGTGAGGGTGGAAGTATCGTGATCAAGAAACAGACAAGAGCCTCACTGAGAATAACTAGAAATAAACATGCAGAAGATAGATTTGTGTGAACTAAGGCAAAGATTTTCAGTGTGGTCTCCAGATGAGCAAAGATTTTCAGAGTGTGAGCTCCAGATGAGCAATCAAAATTGCCTGGGAAAATGTTAGGAATACAGATTCTCTTTGCCACCCAGACCCGTTGAACATGAAATTTTGGACATGGGGCTCACAATCTGTTTTTACCAAGGCTCCTAGGAGATTATAATGCATAGTTAAGTTTTAGAAACAATGTTCTAAGGTGGTACCTTGTAAGATGTGAGGGTAACCTCACATACTGGACATTGGAAGTTGCTTTGGAAGCAGCGGGAGATAATGACAATTGCAAATGAGTCTTAGAAGGGAGAGGACCTCAGTCCTATTAGGTAGGAATACATGGACTCAGAAGAAAAGTCCATAGCCTCAAATAAAAATATTCTGGATTCAAACAGAGGTCTATAACCTTCAATAAGCTAGACTGATCACACCTAAATTTTTCCCCCTCTAAGTTAGAATAATTAGAATGGGAATACTAAGCCGGCGCCGTGGCTCAATAGGCTAATCCTCCACCTTGCGGCGCCGGCACACCGGGTTCTAGTCCCGGTCGGGGCGCCGGATTCTGTCCCGGTTGCCCCTCTTCCAGGCCAGCTCTCTGCTATGGCCAGGGAGTGCAGTGGAGGATGGCCCAGGTGCTTGGGCCCTGCACCCCATGGGAGACCAGGAAAAGCACCTGGCTCCTGGCTCCTGCCATCGGATCAGCACGGTGCGCCGGCTGCAGCGGCGGCCATTGGAGGGTGAACCAACGGCAAAGGAAGACCTTTCTCTCTGTCTCTCTCTCTCACTGTCCACTCTGCCTGTCAAAAAAAAAAAAAAAAAAAAAAAAAAAAGAATGGGAATACTTTGTAGAATTGCTGTGAAAATTATATTAATTAGAATAATAGAAATAAGCCTGTTATATAGTAAAGACATAAAAGATGTTAACTCACATGTTACATTTTGTGTCTTTAAAACTGAGGTATGGTACAGGCATTCGATGTAGTAGTTAAGATGCCAGGTAAGACACCTGCATGCTATATGAGAGTTCCTGATTCTAGCTCCTGACTACAGCTTTCCACCCATGTCAGCTCTGGAAGGCAGCAGGTGATGCCTTAAAGTATTTGGGTCCCTGCCACTCACATGGCAGACCTGGATCCTGTTCCCAGTGCCTGACTCTGATCCTATTCCAGCTTTAGCCGTTATAGGTAATGGGGGAGTGAACCAGAACATTGAAGTGCTCTCTCTTTCTCCCTTTCTCTCTCTGTCTGCAAATATGCAAAATAGGCAGAGTTACAGAGAGTCAGAGGCAGGGGAGGAGATAGGTCTTCCTGATTCACTCCCCAGATGGCTGCAATGGCCGGAGCTGAGCCGATTCGAAGCCAGGAGCCAGGAGCTTCTTTTGCATCTCCCATGTGTGTGCAGGGTTTCAAAGACTGGGGCCATCTTTTACTGTTTTCCCAGTCCATAGCAGAGATCTGGATTGGAAGTGGAACAGCCAGGACTTGAACTAGTCCAGATGAAATGCTGGCACTGCAGGCAGCAGCTTTACCTGCTACACCACAGCGCCAGCCCCCCAGGCATTCTTAATTTACAGTTCTTCAGTCTCAGGGGGCTTCCATAGCCTTGGCAGCTCATGACAAGAGCCTAGGGTGATTACTGAGGCCATAAACAAGAGTGTCAATTTGTTAAGTCAACAACAGGAGTCACTGTGCACTTACTCCTCATGTAGGATTTCTGTCCTTAGTGTGCTGTACATTGAGATTTAATGCTATAACTAGTATTCAAACAGTATTTTTCACTTTATGTTTCTGTGTGGGAGCAAACTGTTGAAATCTTTACAGAATGTATACTAAACTGATCTTCTGTATATAAAGAGAAACGAAAATGAATCTTGATGTGAATGGAAGGGGAGAGGGAGTGGGAAAGGGGAGGGTTGCGGGTGGGAGGGACGTTATGGGGGGGAAGCCATTGTAATCCATAAGCTGTATTTTTGAAATTTATATTCATTAAATAAAAGTTTAAAAAAATTTACAGTTCTTCAAATTGCCAGTCATTTCACAGAGGTTTACTGAACATCTGCTTTGTGCTGTGCACTGCAGATACAAAAAAGAGAAAAAGGATACTGTTTTCACAGAAAGTTACAATTTTATCTAAGAGTCAATATGAGAAGAGATGTGGTAAAATTAGTAATAGTCTAGGTGAGTTATTACAATAGAGGAGAAAAAGGTATATCCAAAGTAATATATCTGTTCAAATGAATAAGATTATATTAGTATGAAAAAGGGGAGTTTATCAGCAAAGGTTTCTTGGAAGAAAGAATCAGGTAAAAATTGAAAGATGGGTAGACTGTAAGTGGAGCATGATAGCAGGGTAGTCTAGACAGAAGAAAAAGCAGGTGCATGTGTGCACAGAAGGGATCTTTTAGGTAACTCTTAAGGAATAGGTTACAATAGAGAGATGGCACAAGAATACTATATACCATTGGTTCTGTAGTATCTTACTGCATTCAACTTCCCAAGTGTTACTTTGTTTAATCTTTACAATAAACTTTTTTTTTAAACTTTTGACAGGCAGAGTGGACAGTGAGAGAGAGAGAGAGAGAGACAGAGAGAAAGATCTTCCTTTACCGTTGGTTCACCCTCCAATGGCTGCTGTGCGGCGCGCTGCGGCTGGCGCACTGCGGCCGGCGCACCACACTGATCCGATGGCAGGAGCCAGGTGCTTCTTCTGGTCTCCCGTGCGGGTGCAGGGCCCAAGCACTTAGGCCATCCTCCACTGCACTCCCAGGCCACAGCAGAGAGCTGGACTGGAAAAGGGCCAACCGGGATAGAATCCGGTGCCCCAATCAGGACTAGAACCTGGTGTGCTGGTGCCGCAAGGCGGAGGGTTAGCCTATTGAGACGCGGCGCCAGCCTACAGTAAACTTTTAGGGAGCATCATAACTCTCATTCCTTTTTTCAACTTTTATTTAATAAATATAATTTTGAAAGTACAATTTTGGATTATTGCGGCTTTTCCCCCTATAACCTCCCTCACACCGCAACTACTCCATCTCCCACCCCTTCTCCCATCCCATCAGTCTTCATCAAGATTCATTTTCAATTATCTTTATATACAGAAGATCAACTTAGTACATACTAAGTAAAGATTTCAACAGATTGTACCCACACAGACACAAAAAGTATAGAGTGTCGCTCCCCCTCTTCGTGGAGGAACGACACAGGACCCTGCGCTGTTCTTTCGTCTGCTCGGCCCTCCCCGGGTTTGCTGCTGGTTCTTCCCGGGTTGGCTACTATCCCTTCCACCTCCGTGGAAGGGCGGTTCCCCCTGGCCACTTTCCCCACTTCCGCAGGGGAGTGGCACACCGCCGGCCGGCTCTCTCAGGGGCTGCACAGGTGTTCCTTCAGATAGATGTTCCTCTTAGATGTTCCTGGTGCATGCCGTCTCTCTCCTCCTTTATAGTCCTCCTCCGCCAATCTTAACTCGGCTGCCCACACGCCGAGTACGCTGCTCTCCTCCAATCAGGAGCAGCTCCTGCAGCTTGTCAAGTTGGTGAGAGGCATCTGGGTAGAAGCTGTTGCCTCCTCTCCCAGCGCCATATTGTGGGAGAGCAGATGCATAGAATAAGTCTTAATTCCAGTAACTTAGTCTAGTCCGAGTTGCTCCCTACAATAGAGTACTGTTTGAGTACTTGTTTTATCATTAATTTGCAAAGTACAACACATTAAAGACAGAGATCCTACATGGGGAGTAAGTGCACAGTGACTCCTGTTGTTGATTTAACAAGTGACACTCTTATTTATGATGTCAGTAATCACTCTAGGCTCTTGTCATATGCTGCCAAGGCTATGGAAGCCTCTTGAGTTCACCACCTCTGATCTTATTTAGACAAGGCCATAATCAAAGTGTAAGTTCTCTCCTCCCTTCAGAGAAAGGTACCTCCTTCTTTGATGGCCCGTTCTTTCCACTGGGATCTCACTCACAGAGATCTTTCATTTAGGTCATTTTTTGCCAGAGTGTCTTGGCTTTCCATGCCTGCAAAACTCCCATGGGCTTTTTAGCCGGATCCGAATGCCTTAAAGGCTGATTCTGAGGCCAGAGTTCTCATTCCTTTTTTTAAAAAAGAAATTTATTTATTTATTTGAAAAGCAGAGCGAGAGAGAGAAGAGAGAGAGAGAATGCTATCTTCCATTCACTTGTTTTCTCCCCAAATGGCTGCAATGGCCAGTGCTGGGCCCATCTGAATCCAGAAGTCAGGAACTTCTTCTGGGTTTCTTGTGTTGGTTCAGGGGCCCAAGTATTTGGGCATCTTCCACTGCTTTCCCGGGTGCATTAGCAGAGAACTGGATTGGAAATGGAGTGGCTGAAACTTGAACTAATATCCATACAGGATGCCGGTGCCACAGGCAGAGGCTTTACCTTCTATGCCTCAGCACCAGCTTCATCATTATTCTTCAGTAAGAATTTAACCTTGTTAAAGACAAATAGTCATGAGAAGTCATACTGTTCCTAATCAGATTTGTGCGATTGCCTTTAACTCTGTGATTTGTTGTCACTCAGCTGCATCTTACATATTTGGAGTGTTACATATGTTAAGGTGTCATGATTTAACTCGGATTCTGGAGTATTTGGCATAAAGGAAAAGGCATTGTGTCACAAATGATGCTAATATTTTGTGGCTGGGTGATTTGGAAGATGATGGCACTTTAAATGATGAGTTCCATTATAGTCATAGTAATAAAAAATAACAATAAGACTTTCAGTAATAACATAAAACAATTTTTTATCTGGAATTTAGGAGGTATTTGAGCTTAGGGTAAAGAAGAAAAAAAGACATGAAGAGAATACTGTTGCAGAGAACACTAATACTAAAATAGAGAGAAAGAAAAATATCAAAGAAAGAATGACAGTTTAGCCAGCATGAAGAAGAGAACCAAGGGAGCTTTGTACTTAGAAGGTGAAGGGGAAGAGAATTTCAAGGGTAACTGGTGTAGTGTCCAATACTGAAAGAATAATGAAATTGTCATTTTGGGATATCTGGGATGATCCCTAAGAGCCTTGTAAGGATGAGAACTAGAAGCCGGATTGAAAGAGAAATAGGGGTGAGTGGTTGGTAGACAAATGGATATGAGACATGGGATGGAAGTTAAAACTTGATGCTACTGCATATCTTAAGATAACAGTCACAATTTTAGTATTTCAAGAAACATTAAAATAAGAAACTTATACTGTTGAGACAATCACAAAACTGTTGTTAGAGTGTGATTTTTCTGCTCTGAAATTCATGTTCGAGTTTAATCCTATTGGTGAGAGGGTAGAAACATTTTTAAAAAGATTTATTTATGTGAAAGGAAGAATCCCCCCCACCCTACCCTCCGCCCACTCACACAGAGGAGAGAGAGGGATTTCGGCTACCTTGGTTTACTCTGCAGATGTTCACAACAGCCAGGGCTGGGCCAGGACAAAGCCAAGAGCTAGGAATGCCATCTGGGTCTTGCTTATGCATTGCAGAAACCCAAGTACTTAAGCCATCATTTGCTGCCTGCCCAGGTGCATTAGCAGGAACCTGGATAGGAAGCAGAGGTACAATTTGATCCTGGGTACTCTGATATGTTATGTGGGTATCCCATGCAGTGTCTTAACCCACAGGGCCACAACACCTGCTCCAAGAGTTTAGAAAATTAATTTGATTGCAGTATTTAGATAGAGCCTTTGAGAAGGGATTAGAATTAGATGGGGCCATCCAAGTTCAGTCGACATGATTGAATGCTGGTGGCTTTGTAAGAGAAAGACCTGCAGATACCCAGGCTCACTCCCTGTCTCTTGACATGTGCCATTCTGTGCTGCTGCCTCAAGACTCAGCCAGCAAGAAAATCCTCGCCAGATTCAGCCCCTGAACCTCAGACCAGAGTGAGGAGCGAAATAAAACCTCTTTTCTTTACAACACACCCAGTCTGCAATATGGTGTTATTACCAATAGAAAATGCACTACTAGAAACCGCAAAACTATGTTAAAGAAAGTAGCTATTCAATACAGGAAGACAAAGCCTAGGATCTCAGCAAAGAAGAGTGACATGTCAAGGGTAGTTCTGAAATGAGTAAGAGTGAAGCAAGGGGGATTCTTTAAAAGATTACATAAAATGTAGTCTTAAGCCTGCTTAATGTTAGTGATCATCTTTGAGGGAATTAATTTTTAAGTGGGTCTGAAATAAGAGCCAGTTTTTGATGTGTGAGTTTTGTGTGTGTGTCCGAGAGAAAGAATTTCCTTGAAGCCTCTGATAGCTTTTTATTCCATACCTAATTGCTTGGTAATTCTTAAAGAGAAGGCAATGGGATGTGTGTTTAAAACCTGATTCAGAAGACTATTCAGAATATCTTCGTGTGTATTCAGGGAATATATCGTATTTTACCTCTTCCTTTTGTGGATAATGTATGGCATTTTAAGAAGGAGGATATGGAAATGTACCCATAGGGCATCCAGGAGCAAGCCTGAACAAAATTTAAAGCAGTAGCTTTCACCTTGAATTTTAAAAGCTCCCAGTATCTTTAATATAACTGTTCAGGCAGACTCTTAAATCAAGGACCCTTAGATCCTTTCAGTCTAGTGGTAAAACCTGTGTTTCTATGCTCAGAACCCCAGGCTAAGGGAAGAGTACAGTGGCCTATTTCTGATAGAGTGGGATGAAATAGATGGTTGGAACATGGATATAACATGTCTCTGAGTTGCACATGATCTGAGACTGAACAAATTGGTATGGTAGGAGCTGTAGATTAAGTTGACATAACTCTTTCAAATTATTTTTCTCACAATAACTCCATTTTTAGGGTCTTTGTCATTATCCCTGGTTTGAGTATGGACATTGCAACACAAAGGAGCTAGGTAACTCCTTCAGGATCCCAGAGCAAATTAAAAGCAGAGATGAAAGTGGACCCCTGCACAGCACCTTGTTGGACCTGGGGTAAAGGCGAAATTTGGGGTGAGGATTTAGTGCAGTGTTATAACTGGGATGCCCACCTTCCATACTGGAGCACCTAGGTTCAGGTATTGGTTCTGCTCCTGATTTCAGCTTCCTGCTAATGTGCATCCTGGGAGGCAAGAAGCAGGTGATGGCTCAGACTTGGGTCCCTGCCACCCATGTGGTGTACCCAAATTGTATTCTGAACTCCTGGCCCAATTCTGGCTGTTTCAGGCATTTGGGGAAGTGAATCAATGGTTGGAAGCTTGCCCTCTTTTTCTACTCCCTCTTTCAGTGTTTGTCTCTTTCTATTTGTCTCGGTGCCTTTCAAAGACATAAGAATTTAAAAAGAAAAAGAAAATCTTGTATCCTAACCATGTATCAAAATATCCTTCCCACTTACTAGATCAGGTGGAAAAAGTAAAAAAAAAATCTACAAATTCTGCAGTGAAAAAGTCTGAACAGTCATTTGACACAGCAGTTAAGATGTAGCTTGGGATTCCTGCAATCCATTTCAGAGTGCCTGAGTTCAAGTCTGAGCTCTGTTCCTGATTCCCACTTCCTGCTACTGTGTACCTTTGGAGGGAGATGTTATAGCTCAAGTAATTGGGTTCCTGCCTCCTATACCATGTGGGAGACCTGGATTAGGTTCCTAGCTCCCAGGAACATGGGGAGAGAACCAATGGATAGGAATTCTCTCTGTGCCTTTTTAAAAATGTATAAATGCAAAAGGCCTTCATTCTCAATTTGCCTGATATGTCTCCTTTCCTCTTAGCTTAGTGAAATCCTAGCCTTTTTTTTTCATTTCTTGGGTCAATGGTATATCCTCTTAAGAGCTTTTTAAAAAATATTGATAAGATTAATTATTTGTAGTGCTCTGCTGTATTTGTAGTACCCTGTGTAGTTCCCAACTTATGAGCTCAGCAGATTGTACTTCAGCTTAAATGTCTCTCTCCCTCCATCAGTTGTGAGACTCTGAGAGCTGAGCAGTATTTTCTTATCTAAGTATGTATCATTAGCTCATAACATGGTGGTGACTGGCAGAAAGCCAGTGGGTAATAATGATTGTTGAGTGACAGAATGGATAAGATGAGTCATCTCTCTGAAATTACTCAACAGGCAACTAAATAATGAAATGCATTCCAGAAAATAGTTTGCAGGAATAGCTGTTGGAATTTCAAGTTGTATTAAGAAGCCATAATATTTCCTAGACACCGTTATATCTGCTATCAATGACATTAATGAATTAGTTATCAGTTTTGATCCTCACTTGTAGTACCGAAAATGTAGAGGCCTAAAGTAGAGGGATTTTTGTTTTGTTTTGTTTTTATAAAATACAACTATTTAAAAGCAATTATGTTTTGTCCGTTATAGTACTAAGTATTCCTTAATTATAACATGATGATTTTTTTACACATGATCTTAGCCAAAAGGCCGAGAAGTGATAACATGATGATTTTTAATAGCCCTTGTGTTAACTGTTGAGGAACAAATTTTTTTTTTCTTCATATTATTTGTTGAACTCTTTACTTAGTGTAGGGTTATTCTTATTAGTATAAAGTTAACTGAAAATATATCTGTGTAAAAAATAAGAATGGGAATAAGAGAGGGAGGAGGAAGAGGGGTGGGAGAGTTAGGTAGGAAGGAGGGTGGGTTGGAAAGTATTCCTATGTCCCTGAATCTGTATATATGAAATACATGAGATTTTACACCAATCCAGCTCCTTCTAATGTGCCTGGGAAAGCAGCAGCAGATGACTCAAGTACTTGGGCCCCTGCTACCCATGTGGGAAAACTTGATGGAGTTCCCGGCTCCTGGCTTTGGCCTGGCCCAACCCTGACCAGTGTGGTCATTTAGGGGGTGAACCAGTGGATGGAAGATCTGTCTCTGTCTCTGTCTCTCTCCCTTTCTCTCTGTAACTGCCTTTCAAATAAATAAAATGTTAAAAATTTGTTTATATTATTTGTGAGAGACAGAGCACTCCCCAAGTGCTCAGGAACTGAGAATTCAGTGTAGGTTCCTGAGTGGCAGGTTCTTGAGCTGTCACCTGCTGCCTCTCAGGGTGTTGCATTTTGAGAAGCTGGATTCAGAAGCAGAGCTGAGACTGATATGTGATGTAGGTATCCCAAATGCCTGCCCCTGACATTCCTTTTAATTAATTAATTAATTAATATTTATTTGAAAGAGAGAGAGAGAGGAGATAATCTATCTGCTATCTCACTCTTCAAATGCTTGCAATAGATGGGACGAAGCCAGACAGAAACCAGGAGCCTGGAACTCACTCTGAGTCTCCCACGTGGGTGATTGAGACACAAGTCCTTGAGCAATCCACTCCTAGGATATACATTAGCAGGAAGCTGAATTAGAAGCAGAATCGGGACTCTAACCAGGCACTTGGATGGTATGGAAAGTGGGCATCCCGAGTGACACCTTAATGACTGTACCAAACACCCACCTTTGTGACATGATGGTACATTTATGGGTCACCGTAACTAGTGGTATTAGTTTTAAAGATTTGATGTATGCACTTACAGATAATACTTGTCTCCCACCAATTAAAGACAGGATCATGTGTGTACGAGCATAGTATAATCTAAAGTTAACTTTCTACTTTTAAACTTTTGTCTATCAAAGTTATTGGGAAACCAACAAATTAAACTTGTATCTCATATATCCAGGCTTTTAGATAGTTCATTCATGCCAGAGGCACTTAGAAGATGTTCTGTGTTTCTTAAATAAGGCAAAGAAATGTGCTATAACCTTTTCCAATTTAAAGTACTCATACAGAGAATGCTTAAAAAAGACCTGCAGCCAAAATATTTTCTACTTTATTAATCTGAAAGACAGATGTATATGTCTTGAAAGAAAATACTGAGTATTATTAATTACATATTTAATTCAACCCATATTTGTTGTTTACTGTACCTTTTTCGTATTTATAGAAGGTGGGATTTGGCAGTCAAGGAGATGGTGAGTCTTGAAATAATCCTGTGGACTTGCAGTGAAGACTGAGCTGTCCTGAAGAATAGAATCCTAGTATTTTTTTATCTTATATAAAATTATCATTATTTTCCAGCTATCTTTGTTTAAATCACTTTTTAAAAAAATACTTTTAAGCCGGTGCCGTGGCTCAATAGGCTAATCCTCCACCTTGCGGCGCCGACACACCGGGTTCTAGTCCCGGTTGGGGCGCCGGATTCTGTCCCGGTTGCCCCTCTTCCAGGCCAGCTCTCTGCTATGGCCAGGGAGTGCAGTGGAGGATGGCCCAAGTGCTTGGGCCCTGCACCCCATGGGAGACCAGGAAAAGCACCTGGCTCCTGGCTCCTGCCATCGGATCAGCGCGGTGCGCCGGCTGCAGCGGCGGCCATTGGAGGGTGAACCAACGGCAAAGGAAGACCTTTCTCTCTCTGTCTCTCTCTCTCACTGTCCACTCTGCCTGTCAAAAATAAAAAAAATAAATAAATAAAAATAAAAAAAATACTTTTAGAACATTTATTTGGAAGGAATACTGACTGATAGAGACAGAAAGAAAGATCTTCCATCTGCTAGTTCACTCCCCAAATGCCTACAAGTGGTCAGGGCTAGGTTAGACTGAAGCCAGGAGCCAAGAACTCCATTTGCACCTCCCATGTGGGTGCAGGAACCCAAGTACTTGAGCATTCATCTGCTGCTGCCTTCCCTGGCACAGAAGCAGCAAGCTGGATCAGCAGCACAGAAGAGCCAGGGCTGCAAGCAGGGACTCTTGATCCAGGAGATGAGCCTCCTTAGCAGTGGTTTAACCTTCTGTTCCACAATATTCCCCTACCTTGGCTTTTGAACCAAAAATTTGCAAATGCAAGTAAAATTTATAAAGAATTATTTGTACATACCTTCTTTTTCAGTTTCAGTGGCTCAAACAAAATAACTTAGATTGAGTAATTTATAAACAACAGGAATTTATCGCCCATAGTTTAGAGCTTGAGAAATCTAACACAGGTGCCAGCAGATGTGGTGTCTGATGAGGATCCATTACTCATAGATAGCACCTTCGGTTTATCCTTGAATACATTAAGGGTGAGTATTCTCCTCAGGCCTCTTTTTCAAGGACATCAGTTCTCTTGGAGGTCTCCACTGCTACCTTTTAATTACTCCCAGAAGGTTCTGCCTCTTCATATAAGCATGTTGGGAATTAGGTTTCAACTCAGGAGTACTGGGGGGATGCAAATATTCAGACATAGCATATACAAAAAGTAGAAATCTTAGTTTAGATGGTTTCGTCTAAATGCAGTGCTTGCAGGTCGATATAAATAACAAATCACACACGATTCATGAGTATTCTTTTAGAAATCATATAAATGTATTTTATTTTTCTTATGAATGTCATAATTTTAGGTTTGTATACTAACTTTATGGGCAGATGAAATAAAATAATGTGTGACAAATGGCTTTAAAGAAGCATCCTAAAACTTAGACACCTTATACTTAGTGTTTTTTTTTTTTTCTGTTAAAAGATTTATTTACTTGAAAGGCAGAAAGAGAGAGAGAGAGACAGAGACAGAGATCTTTTATCTGCTGCTTCATTTCCTAAATGCCAGCATCAGCCAGGGCTGGATGATGCCAGTAGCGAGGAACTCTGTATGGGTCTTCCCTTTGGGTGGCAGGGGCCCAAGCACTTGGGCTATCTTCTGCTGCCTTCCCAGGGGTCTTAAGAGGGAGCTGGATCAGAAGTGAAGCAGCTAGGACTCAAATCAGTGCTCTAGTATGAGTTGCCAGTGCTGCAGGTGGTGGCTTAACCTCTCACCCCAGTACACTGACACCCTTATTCTTATTCTTAATCATAATACTATTTTCCTTCATTTACTACATGCTGAACTCACTCCAAATATTTCAAAAATGTGTTTTTATTTCTATATTTTGGCAATTATATCAAGAAATGCATGTGGGAGAAGAAGGAGAAGAGGGGAAGGAGAAAGGTAATTTCTGATTCATTCATATTATAGCAATGTGCTTGGTTATTGAAGTTTGTTTACTCATTTCATTCTGAACATCAGCTGAAGAAGCAACTATATTTATTCAGATTCTGATGGTTCCTCTCAATGTCATTGCCATTGTTTTGTTCCATCACTGCTGTTGTTACAAAGCATGACAGAATAGGTAACTTGTAAACAACTGAATTTATTTCTTGGAGTTCTGGAGCCCTAGAAGTCCAAGTGGAAGGCATTGGTGTGAGGTATCTGGAAAAGGTCTTTGGGCTGTGTCCTCATGGCAGAATAGCTCATTCCAGTCCCATCATAAAGCACTATCCCATTCTGAATCATTCCCCAAAACCACCAGGATGGGGATTATATTTTGGAGAAGATGCCTCTAAACAGTATATGATATACCACCTCCCTTTGCTTCATCAGCAAATTTCCATACCCCTGAAAGATGGAATGTAACAGAATACGTCAATACATCAGTGCACAAAACAATATTTTTCCTTATGCTGATTTCTTTCAAAGCAATTAATCACATGAAAACTTAGGGGTGAAATTGGATCCAAGTAAATACAGGTTTTTTTTTTTCTTTGACATGTTTGAAATGCTATGTTGATGCTTTCTAGTTTGTGAATAATTAAATAACCTATATCATCCCAGTTATTTTAAATGATCTAATAAAAACCATGTATAATTTTATATATGAAAAAAAAAACAGGAATTTAACATGGTTTAGGCCTAAGTTAGATTTAAAACTAAAACAAAAATACTCTTTTGTTTCTGTTTTACCTTTTCCGTTATCCCACTACTCCAAAAGATTTAAAATTCATTTGATCCAGTTTTGCTAAACACTATTTACTAGCAAAACAAAACACACTTACATTAAGGAAACTCAAAGTTCTCTAAGATTCTTTTAGCAGTTCACAAAAATGGAATTTCATTCACTTATTCATTCATTCATCCATTCACGTATAAGTGCATTGATTTTGGAAATGTTTATGGGAATAGTATTTCATAGGAACACTGTGGAATGTGAGTAACCAGACACTATCATGTGCCCTAGTGTGTGCCAGTGTGTTTCTTCCATTCTCATCCCCTTTATTTCACCAACCAAATATTTATTTTCTGCATAGCTAAAATTTTTAAAAAGCTTTTTTCCTCTAATATGTATTCTAACAAAATCCTAAAGATGGTGATATTTAAAATATAGAAGACTTTTAAACTTGCTGTCAATTCTTTCATATTATGGAAACTTTACCAGTCCTTCCCGTACCCTTATTTTCTCTTTGTTTACAAACTTCAGATTAAGTTTCAAAATATTTATATAAAAGTCAGCATATTATGTTAGTTAAAAAAATAAGGCAAATAAAACCAACGACTAAATCACACATACTGCATATAATTCCTCTCTGAACTAAAAGGGAATATTTAACTTATATATGTTTACAGAATAATTTGTGACTAAAAAGGGTTTATGATGATTTCAAGATATTCAATAGGAACATTCTAAAACTGAAATCCATCAAATGGATTCTATCCCAAATTCCAAAATACACAAATTATTTCAACAGAATGCCAAAATTTGATGTTCTTTTCTTTCTATGTATTTTATTCTGATTATCAGTATGCTCATCATAGAAAATTTAGACACAGAAGATTATTAAACAAAAGAAAGTAAAGCCACATGATGTTTCCTTTATTCCTCACATTTAGTCTGACATTCTATTCATACTTGTTATTCTTTACATATGTTCCTCTTTTGTCTTTTTCCCTTAAAAGGATTATGTAGGAAGCATGTTCTGTGCTTTAAATCACTGTGTAGACATTTTGATACCTAAACTTTATTCAGTGTATAACAATTTATTGTGAAACTTCAACTTGCTTCGTATGTGGATTTCTATCAATTATGCTACTATATTTTATGTTCTGCGTTTGGGGATAAGAGATTCTGATAAAAGAAGAACAAATTTATTTTTTTAGAATAGTATTTTTCCCCACGAAAATCCTAGAGTTAATATTAATCATGGATCTTTATGCATTACATAACATATTTCTCTGTCACAAAAGTAGTTTCTTGGGACCTATAACAGGGTTTATAGCTTTTTTAAAAGGTTTATTTCTCAGAAAATATGTAAAAGTTTTTTCTAGTGTTTAGTGATACAGAAAGACAGTCTGATTTTGTGACTATATACATAATAAATATTTTAAAATGTCCTCAACAGAAGAATACAAAAACATGGGGCCAGTTCTGTGGTGTAGTAGGTTAAACCTCCGTCTGCAGCACTATCATCCCATGTGGGCACCAGTTTGTGTCCCCATTGCTCTTTGGATCTAGCTCTCCGCTTAATGGCCTGGGAAGTCAGTGGAAAATGGCCCAATTGCTTGGGGCCCTGCACCCACGTAGGAGACTTGGAAGAAACTCTTGGCTCCTGGTTTCATACTGGCCCAGTTCCAGCCGTTGTAGCCAACTGAGGAGTGAACCAGAGGATGGAAGACCTCTCTTTGTCTCTCCTTCTCTCTGTCTGTAACTCTACCTCTCAGGATTGCTTTGACTATTCTGGGTCTTTTGTGATTCCATATGAATTTTAGGATTGCTTCTTTTAGTTCTTTTTTAAAAGATTTTATTTATTTATTTGAGAGAGAGAGTTACAGACAGTGAGAGGGTGAGGTGAAAGCTCATTGTGGTTTTGATTTGCATTTCCCTGATGGCTAGTGATCCTAAGGCATTTTTTCATGTGTCTGTGGCCCATTTGGATTTCCTCTTTTGAAAAATATCTGTTAAAATCCTTTGCCCGTTTCTTAACTGGATTGTTTGTTTTGTTGCTGTTGAGTTTCTTGAGCTCTTTATATATTCTGGTTATCAATTATGCAAAGTTTCCTATACTTTCTCTCATCCTGGGTGGTTGCCTCTTCACTTTGCTGAGTGTTCTTTTGCAGTGTAGAAGCTTCTCAATTTGATATAATCCTGCTTGTCAGTTTTGGTTTTGATTGCCTGTGCTTCTAAGGTCTTATCCAAGAAGTCTGCCTATGCTGATATCTTGTAAATTTCCCCACTGTTCTCTAATAATTTGATGGTATTTCGTCATACATTTAGGTCTTAGATCCATTTTGGGTAGATTTTTGTGTAAGGTGTAAGGTAGGGGTCTTGTTTAATGCTTCTGCATGTAGAGGCCCAGTTTTCCCAGCAACGTTTTTTGAAGAGACTGTCTTTGCTCCAGAGATTGATTTTAGCTCCTTTGTCAAAGATAAATTTGTTGTAGATGCATTGATTGATTTCTGGAGTTTTTTTCTGTTCCATTGGTCAATTTTTGTGCCAGTACTAGGCTCCTTTGAGTTTTACTGCCCTATAGAATGTCTTGAAATCAAGTATAGTGATGACTCCGGGTTTGTTTTTGTTGTATAAGATTGCTTTAGCTATCTGAGGTCTCGTGTTATTCCATTAAAATTTCACCACCGTGTTTTCTAGCTCTCAGAAGAATGTCATTGATATTTTGATTGACATTTTATTAAATCTGTAAATCACTTTCAGTAGCATGGACATTTTGATGATGTTGGTTCCCCCAGTCCATGAACATAGAAAATTTTTTTTGTGCTCCTTACGTTTCTTTCTTTAATGTTTTGTAATTCTCATCATAGAGATATTTGACATCCTTGGCTAAATTAACTCCAAGGTATTTGATTTTTTTTGGAAGGTATTGTGATTGGGATTGATCTTAGGAGTTCTTTCGGGGCCAGCACTATGACACATTAGGTTAAAGCCCTGGCCTGCAGTGCTGGCATCCCATATGGGTGCCAGTTCGAGTCCTGGCTGCTTCTTTTCCGATCCAGCTCTCTGCTGTGGCCTGGGAAAGCAGTAGAAGATGTCTCAACTCATTGGGTCCCTGGACCTACATGGGCAACTTGGAGGAAGCTCCTGGCTCCTAGCTTCATATCAGCTTAACTCTGGCCATTGTGGTCATTTAGGGAGTGAACCAGCAGAATGAAGATCTCTCTCTGGATCTGCCTCTCTCTAACTCTGTCTTTCAAATGAATAAAATAAAACTTAAGAAAAAAAGTATTTTCTCAGCCATGGCATTTTCAGTGTAGGAAAAAGCTATTGATTTTTATGTGTTAATTTTATATCCTGCCACTTTACCAAGCTCTTTCATGAGTTCCAGTAGTCTGTTAGTGGAGTCTTTTGGATCCCCTATAAATAGAATCATGTCATCTGTGAATAGAGATAATTTGACTTCCTCCTTCCCAATTTGTGTACCTTTGAGTTCTTTTTCTTGCCTAACGGCTCTGGTTAAAACTTCCAGAAATATATTGAATGGTACTGGTGAGAGTAGGCATCTTTTTCTGGTTCTAGATCTTAGAATGTTTTCAACTTTTCCCCATTCAGTAGGATGCTGGCTGTGGGTTTGTCATGAATTGCCTTGATTGTTTTGAGGAATGTTCCTTCTATACCCAATTTTCTAAGGTTTTCATCATGAAAGGATGTTGTGTTCTATCAAATGCTTTCTCTGCATCTGTTGAAGTAACCATATAGTTTTATTTTAAATATTTATTTATTTATTTGAAAGTCAGAGTTACACACAGAGAGAAGGAAAGACAGAGAGAGAGAGAGAGAGAGAGAGAGAGAGAGAGAGAGAAGTCTTCCACCTGCTGGTTCACTCCCCAGTTGGCCACAATGGCTGAAGCTCTGCTGATCTGAAGCCAGGAGCCAGGAGCTTCCTCCAGGTCTCCCACATGGGTACAGGGGCCCAAGGACTTTGGCCATCTTCTGCTGCCTTCCCAGGCCATAGTAGAGAGCTGGATTGAAACAGAGCTCCTGGAACATGAACCAGCACCGATATGGGGAGACTTAGCCCACTATTCCACAGTACTGGCCCCCATATAGTTTTTGTTCTTCAGTTTGTTAATGTGTGTATCACATTGAGTGAATTGTGGATTGTGAACAATCCCTGCATACCAGGAATAAATTCCACTTGTCCTGGGTGAATGATCTTTCTGGTGTATTGTTGCATTTGATTAGTTTATATTTTATTGACTATTTTTATGTCTATGTTAATCAGGGACATTGGCCTATAGTTCTAGTTCTCTTTCTCCATTGTATCTTTTTCTGGTTCAGGAATTAAGGTATGCTATCTTTATAGAAGGAATTTGGGTGGATTCCCTCCCTTTAAATTGTTTGTGATATATAGATTTTATAAATTTGAGGAATGTTCCTTGCATACCTTATTTGTTGAGGGTTTTTATCATGAAGGGGTGTTGGATCTTATGAAATGCTCCCTCTGCATCTGTTTAGAAGACCATTATTCTTCACTCTATTGATGTGGTTTATAATGTCTATTGGTTTGTGAATGTCGAACCACCCTTGCATTTTTGGTATAAATCACAATTTGTTGTGATTTATGATCTTTTTGATGTGGTTTTGGATTAAGTTTCCTAGTGTTTTGTTGAGAATCTGCATCTGCATCTGTGTCATTATGGATATAGGTCTGAAGTTTTCTTTTCATGTTATGTCTTTGATCTTGGTACCAAAGTAATTCTGAACTCACAAAAAGAGTTTGACAGAGTTTCTGCCTGTTAAATATTTTGGAATAGTCTGAAGAGTATTAGATTTACCTTGTCTTTGAATGTTTTGTAGCATTCAATAGTAAAGCCATCAAATCCCTGGTTTTTCCTTGATGGAATACTTTATTGTTCCTTCAATTCATTGCTTCTTATAGGTCTATTTAAGTTGTGTATATCTTCTTGATTCAATACTAGTAGGTTATACGAATTCAAGAATTTATACATTTCTTTGAGGTTTTTCAGTTTATTAGCATTTTTCACTTGTGATCCTTTGTATTTCATGGTATCAGTTATAATATCTACTTTTTCATCTTTGATTTTATTTACTTGACTTTTTTATTATTAAGCTGGCTAGAGATTTATCTATTTTGTTTATCTTCTCAAAAACCAACTTTTGTTTCATTGATCTTCTGTATTTTTTGTTTATTTGTTTTAGTTCATTTATTTCTGCTCTGATCCTTATTATTTCTCACATGCTTATTTTGGGCTTGGTTTGTTCTTGTTTTTCTATGTCTTCATGGTGCATCATTCGATTTTTAATTTGAGACATTTTTCTTTTTTAAATTTTATTTAAGGTGTAAGCATTTGATGTATTTCATGTATACAGATTTGGGAACATAATGATGCTTCCCACCCTATCCTCCCTCCCACTCATGCTCCCACTCTTCTCCTTCTCCTAATTTCTCTCTTAATTTTTACAATGATCTACTTTCAGTTTACTTCATACTTATAAGATTATACCCACATTAAGTAAATAGTTCAACAAATAGTAAGAAGAAAGAAAAAACACTTTTCAGGGCTATAAATAATCATTTTGTTTCAATTTCCAAGTATTTATAAGTATTCTATTGTTACTCTTCTTGTTGATTTCTAGTTTTATTCCTTTATGGTCTGAGAAGATACGTGGTATACTTTCAGTTTTTAAAAATTTGCTGAGACTTGATTTATGGCCTAACGTATGGTCTATCCTAGAAAACTTCTATGTGGTGATGAAAAGAATGTGTATTCTGTAGTCATTGTGTGAAATATTCTGTTAATGTCTGTAAGGTCCATCAACTCAATAGTATATTTCAACTCTGTTGTACCTTTATTAATTTGCTGTCTGGATGAACTCTCTACTGATGAGAGTGAAGTGTTGAAGTCACCCACTATTATTATATTGGAGTCTCTCTCTTTTTAGTTCTAATTGTATTTTCTGTATATATTGGGTGGCAGTCAGAGTGAGACAGTGAGAAAGAGACAGAGAGAAATGTATTCCCTCCGTTGATTCACCCCCCAAATGGCGGCTATGGTCAGTGTGCTATGGCCGGTGCACTGCGCCAATCCGAAGCCAGGAACCAGGTGCTTCCTCCTGGTCTCCCATGCGGGTGCAGAACCCAAGCACTTGGGCCATCCTCTACTGCCTTCCCGGGCCACAGTGGAGAGCTGGACTGGAAGAGGTGTAACCTGGACAGAATGAGGCACCCCAACTGGGACTAGAACCCGGGGTGCTGGCGCCACAGGTGGAGGATTAGCCAAGTGAGCCATGGCGCCGGCCTTTTTTACAGTTTTTGATGTAAAGTTGACATCTTAATTTTTAAAAAAATTCTACTGATTTTTACAGTCAAAGAAAACGTCTTAATTTGCATTTAATTGATTACTAGAGCACAGTTCTGGCCATTGGGGCCATCTGGGGAGTGAAGCAGTGGATGTACGACAACTCTCTGTCTCTCTGCCCCTGCTTCTCCGTAACTCTGCCTTTCAATAGCTATTCCTGCTCATTTTTGGTTTCCGTTTGCCTGGTGTAACTTTTTCCAGCTCTTTCCTTTCAAGCATGTGTGAATGTTTGTGAATTGAGTTTCTTGTAGGCAGCATATGTTTGGGTCATGGATTTTTAATCCATTCACCCAAGTGAGTCTTTTGGTTGGTGCATTTAATGCATGTACATTCAAGGTTAGTATTGATAGATAAGAAATAACACCTGTTGTTCTGTTATATGGCTAATGATTCTACCTGCTCTGTTAGTGAACATGGTGGTGACATGTGTTTTATGCTTACTTCTAATGCAGGATACCTTTCAGTATTTTTTATAAGGCTTCCAGGTGGTGGTCAATTCTCTTAATTTTTACTTATCTTGAAAATATGTTTCCTTTACTTTGTTTTTAAAGATTATTTGAAAGTCAGAGTTACACACAGAGAGGTCAGCCTTCCATCTGCTGGTTCACCCCAGTTGGCCGCAATAGCTGATGCTGTGTCAATTTGGAGTCAGGAGTCAGGAGCTTCCTCTGGGTTTCCCATGTAGGTGGAGAGGCCCAAGCACTTGGGCCATCTTCTACTGCTTTCTCAGTCCATAACAGAGAGCTGGATGGGAAGGGGAACAGCCAGGACTCAAACCGGTCCCCATGTGGGATGCTGGTACTGCAGGTTGCAGCTTTAGCCAGTACACCACAGTGCTGAGCCCTTTCCTTCACTATTAAAGGATAGTTTCTGGACATATTATTCTTGAGTTTTTTTTCTTCCCTCTTTTAAGTATTAAGTTTTTTAAGACCTTGAACATATCATCCTACTCTCTCTTTTTTAAATTTATTTTTAAGAAATAAATACAAATTTCTTAAGTACTACTTTAGGAATATAGTTATTCTTCCCACCATACCTGCCCTTGCACCCATACTCCCAGCCTTCCTTCTCCCTCTCCCTTTCCAAGTACCATTCTCCATTAGGATTCAGTTTCAGTTAACTTTGTACATAAGACCAACTATATACTAAGTAAAGATGTCAACAATTTGCACACACATGTGTACACAAAAAAATTGAGAACTAGTTTTACAGTTAACTCTCATTGAGGACAGAGGTCCTGCATGGGGAGTTAGTGCACAGTGACTCCTGTTGTTAATTTTTTTAATTTATTTTTTATTTTTTTAACTTTTATTTAATGAATATAAATTTCCAAAGTACAGCTTATGGATTACAATGGCTTCCCCCCCCATAACGTCCCTCCCACCCGCAACCCTCCCCTTTCCCAATCCCTCCCCCCTTCCATTCACATCAAGATTCATTTTCGATTCTCTTTATATACAGAAGATCAGTTTAGTATACATTCAGTAAAGATTTCAACAGTTTGCACCCACACAGAAACATAAAGTGAAAAATACTGTTTGAGTACTAGTTATAGCATTAAATCTCAATGTACAGCACACTAAGGACAGAGATCCTACATGAGGAGTAAGTGCACAGTGACTCCTGTTGTTGACTTAACAAATTGACACTCTTATTTATGGCCTCAGTAATCACCCTAGGCTCTTGTCATGAGCTGTCAAGGCTATGGAAGCCCCCTGAGTTCACTGACTCTGATCATATTTAGACAAGGCCATGGTCAAAGTGGAAGTTCTCTCCTCCCTTCAGAGAAAGGTACCTCCTTCTTTGATGACCCATTCTTTCCACTGGGATCTCACTTGCGGAGATCTTTCATTTAGTTTTTTTTTTTTTTCTTCCCCAGAGTGTCTTGGCTTTCCATGCCTGAAATACTCTCATGGGCATTTCAGCCGGATCTGCATGCCTTAAGGGCTGATACTGAGGTCAGAGTGCTGTTAGGACATCTAGCATTCTATGGGTCTGCTGTGTATCTCACTTCCCATGTTGGACCATTCTCTCCCTTTTTTATTCTATCAGCTAGTATTTGCAGACACTAGTCTTGTTTATGTGCTCCCTTTGGCTCTTAGTCCTATCATTATGATCAATTGTAAACAGAAATTGATCACTGGTACTAGTGAGATGGCATTGGTACATGCCACCTCGATGGGATTGATTTGGAATCCCCTGGTATGTTTCTAACTCTACCGTTTGAGGTAAGTCAGCTTGAGCATGTCCCGAATTGCACATCTCTTCCCTCTCTTATTCCCACTCTTAATATTTAACAGTGATCACTTTTCAGTTAAGGTTCAGTACTTAAGAAGAATTGTGTATTGATTACAGTATTCAACCAAAAGTATTAAGTAGAACAAACAAACAAACAAAATACTAAGAGGGATAACATATTAAGTTGCTCATCAACAGTCAGGGTGAGGGCTGATCAAGTCACCGTTTCTCCTAGTGTTCATTTCACTTTAATAGGTTTCCTTTTTGGTGCTCAGTTATTTGTACATTCTTATATATGAAGTCAGTGGCCACCTGAGGCTCTTGACATGAGCTGTCTAAGTTATGGAAGCCTTTTGAGTCCACAAATTCCATCAATATTTAGAGAAGGCCATAAGCAAAGTGGAAGTTCTCTCCTCCCTTTAGAGAAAAGTACATCCTTCTTTGATGGCCACTTCTTTCCACTGGGGTCTCAATCACAGAGATCCTTCATGTAGAACATTTTTTTGCTGCAGTGTCTTGGCTTTCCATGCCTGAAATGCTCTTGTGGGGTTTTCAGTCAGACCAGGAAGCCTTAAGGGCCAATTCTGAGGTCATATTTTTACTTAAAGCAATTGTCATTCTATGAATCTGCTGCGTGGACTACTTCCCATGTTGGAACATTCTCTCTTTTTTTAAAATTTTATATTATTACCAGACACTTGATCCTATTAAATGATAACTTTAACTTTTAATCCTATCTTTATGTTTATTTAACACTTAATATGATCACTTTATTTAAAATTAATATGGCCTTTTTATCAAGCAGTTTAATGGGGTCTGGGGTCCCATGACAAATTTTTAAACTGTACTCTTCGAATAAGTCCATAGTAATGTATGCAGAGCTATACAGCTTTGCAGTTACAAACTTCCTCCTCCCACTTTATTGCCACCCTTATTTTATAATGAGATCCATCCTCAATTGACTTGATACATATATGTTTAATTCTATGATAAGTAATGATTTCAACAAATACTATGAAGAAAAAGAAACAGAAAAACAACACACACAAAAACAAAGTTATTCCTTGACAGTCAAGACAAGGGCAGCTCAAGTCATCCCTTCCGGAAATGTCATTTTACTGCTACAGATTTCGCTTAAGTGCTCTATTAGTTCTCACAGATCAGGGACAACATATGGTATTTGTCCCTTTGGGACTGGCTAATTTCACTGAGTATTATGATTTCTAGATTCATCTCTTTTGTTGCAAATGAGAGGATTTCATTTTTTAACTACTGTGTAATATTCCCTAGTTTATATATCCCATAATTACTTTATCGATTCTTTGGGTATTGGGCATTTTGGTTGACTCCATGTATTAGCTATTGTGAATTGAGCTGTAATAAACTTGGGAGTGCAGATAACTCTTTTATTTATTGATTTCATTTCCCTTGGGTAAATTCCCAGGAGTGGGATGGCTCTTGGATTCGATTTGCTAGACTTTTGTTGAGGAGTTTTGCATCTATGTTCATCAGGGTAATTCGTCTGTAAGTCTGTAATTCTCTTCCTCTGTTGCCTGTTTTTCAGGTTTAGGAATTGAGATGATGCTGGCTTCATATAACGTATCTGGGAGGACTTGAGAAGAAGTGGAGTTGTTTTTTTTTTTTTTTTTTTTTTTTTTTTTTTGACAGGCAGAGTGGACAGTGAGAGAAACAGAGAGAAAGGTCTTCCTTTTCCCTTGGTTTACCTCCCAATGGCCGCTGCGGCCGGTGCACTGTGCTGATCCGAAGCCAGGAGCCAGGTGCTTCCTCCTGGTCTCCATGCAGGTGCAGGGCCCAAGCACTTGGGCCATCCTCCACAGCCCTCCTGGGCCACAGCAGAGAGCTGGACAGGAAGAGGAGCGACTGGGACAGAATCCGGTGCCCCAACTGGGACTAGAACACGGTGTGCTGGCGCCGCAGGTGGAGGATTAGCCTATTGAGCCTTGGCGCTGGCTGGAGTTAGTTCTTCTTTAAATGTCTGGTAGAATTGAGCATTGAAGCCATCCAGTCTGGGCACCAGCCTCCTCTTCTTTTATTTGATCTGACTTTATAATTTCCTTTGCTTTCTTCCAAGTTGGATATTCTTTCTTCTGCTTCACCAATTCTGATGTTAAGGCTTTCCACTACATGTTTTGTTTATTCTATTGAATTCTTCATTTCATTTAATTTCTCTTTACAATCTCAATTTCATGGGAGAAATTTTCTTTCAAGTCACGTATGGATTTCAGTAGTTTGTGCATTTGCTTTTGAATATTATCTATGTAATCTTATGATCAATTTTTTGAATTCCATTTCTGGAGTTTCTTCAGTTTCGTCATATTCACAATCTAGTATTGAAGTCTTGTGTTCTTATGGGGACACGTGTTATTTTATTCTTGTTTCTTGAATTAGTGCATTTGTTATTTGGCATTTGTGGAGATACTCTTTTTTTTTTTTTTCTGAGGTGGCTTTTATCTTTGTACTATGCCTCTCACTCTTTCTCTCACTCTTTAATGCTGGCGTGGAGGTAATCAACTGGTGGAGTCCTGAGTTGTGTGTGTCCACGCCCTCCCCCGACTTTCTTCTGGCCTGTAGTTTTCTTTGAGTAGTCTGATGTTAATCTAATTGGTTTTCCTTTGTATGTGACTTTATGTTTTTCTCTTCTTGTATTTAGGATTCTTTCTTTGTTTGTATCTTTTGACATTTTGAGGATAATATGCCTTTGAGAAGAACTTTTACAGTTGAGTTTACTTGGGGTTCTTTGAGTTTCTTATATGTGGATTTCCATACCTTTTTCAAAACCTGGGAAATTTTCAATTATTATTTCATTTAGCAGGTTCTCAATGCCTTTTTCCTTTTCTTCTTTTTCAGGAATTCATATAATGTTAATATTTTGTCATTTAGTGGTATCTCATATTTCAGGAAGACTTTCTTCATTCTTTTAAATTATTTTCTCTTTATTTTTGTCTGGGTTATTTCATAATTCTTGTTCTTGAGGTCAGAAATTGTTTCTTCCACTTGGTCTGTTCTGCTGTTAAAGCTCTCAATAGTGTATTTTATTTCACTGATTGAAGATTTCACCTCCAAAATTTCTATTTGGCTTTTAATGATTTGTATCTCCTTGGTAATATTTTCATTCATGTCATTCACTGATTTCTTCATTTCTTTAATCTGTCTGTCTGTATTCTCTCATATCTCATTGGCTTTCCTTACAATCATTATTTTGGATTCTATATCTGTCATTTCATGGATTTCCTTCAATTCAGGATCTAATTTAGAGGATTATTGTGTTTGTTTGGAGGTGTCGTTTTACCTTGCTTCTTCACGTTTCTTGTGTCCCAACATTGCTGTCTGCCCATCTGGTATACTTGTCCCTTCTTCTTTATGGAGTAGGTTTCATTGGAGCATAATGAGTGGTTTAGCTGGATTTCAAGGTATCACTTGGTGTGTTGGTTTTACTTTGGTTCTAGTGAGCCCAGGAGTGTAGTCTCTGAATGATTTATTTTGTGTTAGTCAATGTCACCTGTGTCTCTGAGTGACAGAGTTGCCAAGTCTCTTGCAGTTAATAGGAATAGATGTGTGGCTTTGAGATGAATAAAGGTTTCCTTGACTTTGTATCTTTGGCCTACAGAAAGTGTGGTGTAAGTCTCCCTGGTGAATCTGATAGTTTTTGGTGCTGAGGGAGACAAAGGTGGCTGCCCGCTTGATGCCCGAGTGATGCTGGGGTTTGTGGCACCATTTGGTATGGCTCTAAGATTGTGTGATGCAGATGGAGCCTTCCTCAGGTCCTGATGGGAGAGTCCAATTGATGCTGTGGCTTGTAATACCAACAGCCCTTGTCCTAGTATGATAGCATGTTTACTGAACCCTGTTTCATTCCTATATGGTTATTACAAAGGTATACAGAAGATTTGACTTCTTGTCTGTGTCCACCAGGTACATTCCAGGGGCACTGAGAAATTTAGAATGAATTGTTACATTCCTGGTGTTTCAGGGTATACTAGGATCATTACCCAGATCTCCCAGGATGAGAGCAGATTTTTTTTTTTTTTTTGGACTGATTCTGGTGTTAGCCTCCAGCAGCTTAGGAGTATCCACCTGGCTCATTTAGTTCAGGAGCACACCTCAGGGGCTGATGTCTAAAAACTTGCACAGTTGAAGGATGCTGGGGAGCTGTCCTGTGCTCCACACATTGTCCTGATTCTGAATTGATGCTGGTAGGAGAACAAAGGCATGCTATGCAACTTTCCTGTGTGGAGTATGGTGCATGGTGCATGGTGCTCTGTGTGGGTGGGAGGGGTGGAAAGGCTTTCCTGTAGCACAGCTTCCCTGCTGCAAGCCTGACAGTTGCTGAGAACCCAGTAAGCTCTTCAGGCTGAAGTAGAAGTCAATGAGTGACTGCGGAATTCCCTCGCAGCTGAAACTGAGCAGCGGGCTCACAATGCTTTCTTTTTCCCTTGATATGGTAGGATGGTGGCTGGCTTCCCTCTTCTCAATCCTTGGAGTCATAATTTTTTTTTCTTCTTTACTGAAAATTCTGTCAGTCAGACACCTGGAAATGTAATCTTCTTTTGTTCTTGATCTTAGCCAAAAGGCTGAGAAGCGATCCTTTATTCTTTTGATATCCCAGAGCAGTGAAGTTATGGTGGCCACACCGTATCAGCCATCTTGGATTCCCCAGCTGATACATTGTCCCCTCCAGATCTTTCTACTTCTAACTCATAACAATTTCTATATTGTATTAAGATTATCAAATTATTTTCTAATTATTTTTTATGATTCTCTAACAAATATTTTCACAATTTTTGTTCTCCTTTAGTCTTTTAGGGGCCATGTTTCATTCACAAAGAGAATAGAGCCATGTCTCCCCCTTTACCCACATCAAACCAGTCTCGAGAGAGGGCTGATCTTTGCTGACATGGTTTAAGCAGGTCCATAAGGCGTTTGAAGTGCCCCTAGCTCTGCTGTCTCCCAAGAAAGAGCTGGTCGAATCCAGATGGTTGATAGGTAGGGTTTTGTCAGATTCCCAGTATGTAGCATATTTTTCCACTAAACCAGAACCCACCCTCCATTCTTTCCATGCCACTCTATCCTATAGAACACCTCAACTAATATTCTTCCTATTTTTTTCACTATGCCACACATTACACTTCCCTACTTAGAGTGCTCTAGGGGTTTCGCTCTTGTTTATGTATAACTTCTGCATTCATGAGTCTGGCATTCAGGACCTCCCATGATAAACCAGTTCTCAAACAATCAGTTCTACTATCTATAGAAAATTTCTCTTCCAGCCACACTGGTTGTCTAGACAGCAACCTTCCTTGGAACCCAAGGTTGAATACTTATTTTTTAATGGCCCAGATCTCCATGTTTGCTTCTATATTCCTAAGAAACATGGAAGAGCTATAATATGGCAGAGATTTAGAGATATCAAAAAATAAACACCCCTCTTCTTTCTGTTATAACCCAAAGATGTGAAATGTGTCCTTTTTATAGCAATTAGAATCAGATTTTTAAATTGTGCTTCCCTCAGCATTGGGTTCTAATTTCAGGTTTGCATTTTCACACTTTTTTTCCCCCCAAATTACTCAACCTATGTGTTTATTTTATTTTATTTTGACATTTTCAGATTTTGGCATGCGTGCTAATTCTTCTTCAGTCCATCTGTTGTTGGGCCTCTGATATTGGGTGTCCAACCTTGTGCCATGTCCTTTTTCACATGGGGAACTCAGTGAGCTGCTGGGAAGAACATCACCTGCCTCCAAATGTTTGCTTTTCTACCCTGACTGTGCACATTCATGAAACAAATCAGGAGCTGGCGCTTGAATGCTGCCAAGTCTCAACATTTTTTTTTTTTAAGAAATAGACACAAAATGTGTGACATATCACAATTAAGGAGTCTTTAGAGAACTATCGTGTTAAGGAAAGGCTTTCTTTTCATCCTTGGCTTTTGAGCAGACCAAAAAAGCATATGTTTCTTAGGATGGAATGAAATAATTACTTTCTGTTTATTTTGTTTTTCCCTAAGAACCTGTACTGTTGTGGGGAAAAGAAAAAAAAAGCTTAAAAAAACTAATTTGTAATTCAGTAAGCTGATGTATTTCACTGCTAAGCAAACTGAAAGATAATGACTGTGTATTATTTATCCGCTTCACAATGGTGTATTTATGGATAACGTGCTGTTTTTTATTTTTCCTGGATTTCAAAGTAAAAAATTCTAATGATCATTTCATATAGATTATTGCCTATCCCATCTGTATTTCAGGGAGCAGTATCTGCAGTATCTTATTTATATAGATCACTGACATTTTTGTTGCCAAAATATATGTTTATTTAAGCCAAATGTTGTCTTATTTCAGAAATACAAAGTATTCTGGTTTATCTATATCATATAAAACTAGATGAGCTTTTGGGAGAGTATATGTGCACAGGACTATAAAAAGGAATATTCATGTCAAGCTCTGATCCTACTTGGAAGAGAATGATTGGCCACCAGAAGGTCATTTTTTTCCCCCCAATCCAGACCTAGCATTGAATGTCCAGAAATTTGATCTTGACAGTGTATAGAGTTGGCCAGGCATTCAGAGATGCTGATTTATGCCCACCAATGTCACAGACATAATGTGTATACATTATAAGGCCAGTTATTAGTTACTGTGAGAAGCAGTACCCTGTTGGATTCAAGAACAATCAAGGATTTTACAGAATCGACACAGTCTGTCTCTGTGGCTTACTGTGATTTCATCCATGTTACCTCTGCCTCCTTCAGTTTCCTCATTTGCAAAGTAGGGATAATAACTGCATGGCCCATAGGGTTGTTCTGATGGTTTAAAGAATTAATTCAGGTAGAGAACTTAGTGCTTGGCACATGGTAATTACTCAGAAAGTGTTCCCTAGTATAATTATTCTTATTGTGATAACTGCAACTAAAAAGAGGCATTTCACAGCTCCTTTCCCTAACATTCTGCTCTTACTGGGGAAGCAACCAAAGAAGCTCTATGGCTATTCAGAGTTTTTCTCTTTCAGGCAAGAAATTAGGACAGGGGTTTTTGGTTGTGTAATTTGTTCAGTGCCTTCAGGAAGAGGTGGCTTGGTGCATCAACCTTCACATATGATGCAGCCTTGCCTCAGAAAAGGAAGCAGTCCGTGGATCAGGGCTGTCCCCTAGTTGGTGCTTAGATGAGCACTGCTGATTTTGCGACTTTGAAATTCTTTTTTTCCTCTCTTCCTTTCACTGTGAGAAAACATCAGCTTCCATTCCCTTGTGACTCACACATTTCTTTTTTTGGGTGTGTTACTTCAGGAGATTTTGTCCTGGTCTGGAACTTTCACAGAAATATATCTTTGATCCATTTTGTATTGATCTGATAGTTGAACATCTCTGCCAGCAGCCTTATTATCTCACGTTCTTGGGGAGAAGCTATTTTTATCCTCCCATGCACTCTGTTCATTACCCATATATAAATGCATAATTGATCATTATTGTAAATTCCTAGCAACTGAAAAATATCTGCTGATTTTGACAGTGAAATAGGCTAGAGATTTTTTTAGCACATTTTTTTTTCTTGGAGAGAGAGCAAGTGAGCGAGCACATGTTCTCATCTGCTTGTTCACTCACCAGATGCCTGCAAAGGCAGGGCTGGGCTGATACCAGAAGCCAAAAACTCAACCCAATGTGCATGGCAGGGACTCACCTCTTAATACATCACCACTGTTTCCCAGGGGTCTGCATTAGCATGAATCTTACAGTTAGAAGCCAGAGCTAGGAATCAAACCCAAGTGCTTCAATGTGGGATGCAAGTGTCTTAACCACTCTTCCAGAAGCCTGACTCTAACCTAGATATTTAATTGAACTCATTTTGGGGCAAGGCTGGCCCTCTTTATATCACTCATTCTGTCATTTATTCATTCAGTTCATTTTTTAAGACATTTATTTATTTGAAAGTCAGTTACACAGAGGAGAGGCAGAGACAGAGGGAGAGAGAGGGAGAGAGGAAGAGAGAGAAGGAGGGAGGGAGGGAGGGAGAGGGAGAGAGAGAGGTCTTCCATCCTCTTGTTCACTCCCCAATTGGCTGCAATGGCTGGAGCTGCGCTGATCGGAAGCCAGGAGCCAGGAGCTTCTTCTGGGTCTCCTATGTGAGTGCAGGGGTCCAAAGACTTCGGCCATCTTCCACTGCTTTCAAGGTCACAGCAGAGAGCTGAATTGGAAGTGGAGCAGCTGGGACTCAAACCTGTGCTCATATGGGATGTCAGCGCTGCAGCAGCAGCTTTACCCATTATGCCACAGCACCGGACCCTCAGTGTGTTTTTTTTTTTTTTTTAATCTACCTCAGGTATGTCTCTTTCCCTCTCAGGGAGATTGTATACTTCTTAAGGAAAAGGACATTTTAATACATCTATCCTTTCTCTCTTTCTCTCTCTTTTTTGTAAAGATTTATTTATTTATTTATTTAAATAGAGTTAAGGGGTGGTGAGATCTTCCATCCACTGGTTCACTCCCCACATGGCGCAGTGGCTGGAGCTGGGCTGATTCAAAACCGGGAGCCAGGAGCCAGGAGCTTCTTCCAGGTCTCCCGTGTGTGTGTGGGGGGGGGGGGTGCAAGGACTTGGACCATCTTCTGCTGCTTTCTCAGGCGCATTAGCAGAGAGCTGGATTGGAAATGGAGCAGCCAGGACCCGAAGCAGCCCCCATAAGGGATGCTAGCACTTGAAATGACAGCTTTAACCCACAGTGCCACAGCACTGGCCCCTGATTTTCCTCTTAATGCCATAGATAAAATTGGACCCAGATATATGTTCAATAAATATTTGGTGAGTCTATATGAAACCATGGGTTGTTTGCTTCCTTGTGCTCTGCAGGTGCTAGTGATTTAGATGGTGTACAAATACTTTTTATAACAATTTCTGTACTATAAAATACTCTCTATATAAGGAAAATAACAGAAAAATTAAAAACTAAATTCTGTATGCTTAAAGCAAAGAGTACTTTGCATGATCAGCATAGCCCTGACTGTTAATGAACAACTTAATACATTATCCCTCTTAGTAGTTTTTTTTTATCTGTTCTACTTAATATGATTGGTTTAGATCTGTAATTGATGCACAGTTATTCTTAAGTGTTGAAAATTAACTGAAATGTGATCCCTGTTGAACATGGGAGTGGGAATGGGAGAGGGAAGAGATGTATAATTTGGGACATGCTCAGGCTGACTTGCCCCAAGTGGTGGAGTTGGAAGCATACCAGGGGATTCCAATTCAATCCCATCGAGGTGGCATGTACCAATGCCATCTCACTATTCCAAGTGATCAGTTTCAGTTCACAGTTGGTCATGGTGAAGGGACTGGGAGTCAAAGGGAACACATAGACAAGTCTAGTACCTGCTAACGCTAACCGATGGAGTAAATAAAGGGGAGAGTGATCCAACATGGGAAGTGAGATACTCAGCAGACTCATAGAATGGCAGATGTCCTAAATAGCACTCTGGCCTCAGAATCAGCCCTAAAGGCATTCGGAGCTGGCTGAAAAGCTCATGAGAGTATTTCAGGCATGGAAAGCCAAGACACTCTGGCAAAAGATCTCTGCGAGTGAGATCCCAGTGGAAAGAACAGGTCATCAAAGAAGGAGGTACCTTTCTCTGAAGGGAGGAGAGAACCTCCACTTTGACTATGACCTTGTCTAAACAAGATAAGAGTCGGAGAACTCAGAGGGCTTCCATAGCCTTGGAAACTCATGACTGGAGCATAGGGAGATTACTGATGCCATAGACAGGAGTGTCAATTGGTAAAGTCAACAACAGGAGTCACTGTGCACTTACTCCTCATGTAGGATCTCTATCCTTAATGTGCTGTACATTGAGATTTAATGCTATAACGAGTACTCAAACAATATATTTCACTTTGTGTTTCTATGGGGGTGCAAACTGTTGAAATCCTTACTTAATGCATACTAAACTGATCCTCTGTGAAAAAAAAAAAAAAGAAATTATCAATTCCCAACTTGACTCTCACTGGGATTAAACATGACAATAGGTCTGCTCTGATTTCATCATCATCTAAAAAAATCATCTATTATTTTTCACTTTATGTTTCTGTGTGGGAGCAAACTGTTGAAATCCATACTTAATGTATACTAAGCTGATCTTCTGTATATTAAGATAATCGAAAATGAATCATGATGTGAAGGGAAGGGGAGAGGGAGTGGGAAAGGGGAGGGTTGTGGGTGGGAGGGACGGTATGGGGGGGAAGCCATTGTAATCCATAAGTCGTACTTTGGAAAATTATATGCATTAAATAAAAGTTTAAAAAAAAATAATTCTGTAATGATTATTATTCTGGTGTCTCTAAAAACACTAACTGCTTTGCAGTTTTATTTATTCACATACATATTTCTTTTTAAATCCATTAAAATATTAAATCCATTGAAATACTAAAATACAAAGAAAGCTATTGTAGAAGTTGCATTTCCATCCAATTTTTTCCTTGCATAGGGAATTTGAATTTTTTTTTTCCTTTGGATTGGTTCGAACTGAGCTAAAATGTCAGAGATCTCATACTGTGAAATTTCCTGAGGCTGGGATGTCCCTTATTTAGATGAGCATCTCTGGCATCAGGCATCCAGATTTGGCTCTGGAAAGCATCCAGTAAGCTCATTGACCCAGTAGTAGCATCTTACTTACAATTCACTTGTCTGTGAGCTTTTCATTTTATCTCAACACCAGCCTGAGAGAGTAAGGTAATCACTACTTTGAATGAAGATGATCACATAGAGAATGTGTACCAAAGCAAATACTCTAGCCTGATCTAGGTTTTAAACTCCAATGGGTGCAGTTTTGTTTGCCAGTGTTGTTGTCTCCTCTAATCAAATATCACGTGTCTGATTTATTCACTTATGACTACATCCAGGTGAAAGCATGAAATGTCCATATTAATTAGGAAAACACAATTAGTAGAGATTGATTCTCTCTTCTGTTTAGAAATCCCATTTCTTTTAAATTCTCAGATTTTCAAGTTTTATTGAGTCAAATAAAAAATTTGAAGCTATAGAACTAAAATTTCTAAAACTAGTCTCTATTGAAAATCTGTGTTAGGTAATGTTCAGCATTGAATGTTCAGGGTTAATGTTTTAGACAATTTTGAAATACAAAAATGTTTTTAATTATAATAAGGAAAGATGATGAAAGACTTTGAAATTTAGTGTGTGTTCAGATTAGCCCATAAGTCAGGGTTATCTCCAACTTTGCTTGTCCGTCTATTTTTCAATTTTGTAGAGATAAAAAATTAAGTTCTAGAAAATGGATAGTAAATGTTTCTTGTGCATTACAATTGCTTATTGAAATGTACATAATATTTGCCAGTTTTTTTTTATCTATTTGTAAATTCATTTCAGTATTCTTGTCTTTCTACAAGCATATGGTACTTTGAGTTCTCTTTTTAACCAAATGAAATATCTGTTAGATTCCTCAGGAGCAAAAATTTCTGACATATAGTCATTATATATCTATATGAGAATGTTTGCACCTTTTATTTTGAAAAGTGTGTTTTAAGATTGTCTTTTGCTACTGCATTTTCTTTGACCTCCACTTCACCTACAGGTGTCCAGTGATGTAACAATTTCTTAATCTTAGAAATCAGACATATGTATCAAGTCAATCATCTTTTACCTGTATTTATATTGGACTTCACATTTTTTGGTGATTTGCAGTTACTAAGATGCTGTTATGCAAAAGAAAGTTCTGAGGATATGCATAGTGTCATAAAGCCTTAGATATTATGAGTTTCCTAACTCCATTTTATGTTTATTTTAATGTAAGGTATATACATTTATATGTATTTGAAAGAAATATTATAGGTGGTATGAAAGATGGTTTATATCCAAAGTGATTTGTTGTAAATGAGTCAGCCTGTAATTATAGAGTGGAATGAAATTATATTTTTGAAAAAGTTAAAAGAGGGGAAGGAAAGAGGGGCATTGAATGAGGGAGGGAGGGATGGAGAGAGAGAAATATGAATAGCATTTTATAATTGTATCTATGAAATACAGGAAATCTGTTCTCTTAACATTAATATTTTAAAAAAAAGAGAGAGAGAAAGCAATTAACTAATACAACCAAGGAGGAAAAAAATAATTCCCCAAATTTGCCTCAGGTTTAGAATCTGACAAAAGGAATATTGATTTCATAACGCATCACACACTAATGCAATAAACAAAGGTATATTTTCTGTTAAATTCTAAAGCACTTTATTTGCATACATTTTGGTGAACTGAGAGATAGAATTTACTTATACATATTGAGTTTTCAGCTTAGATCAGACTACTGCAGAAATGTACTCTGTTATCAGCATAGAGTGTCTCACATGTGATCAGTTTTTTAATATTCACTCTAAATATCATATTTTCACTCTTACTCATGTTCCCATATGGAAAAATATATAAACTGAAAATTATATCTACCAAGATACTTCAAAAATCTGTAGAAAATCGAATTAAAAGTTTATTCTGATTTAAAACAACTTTGGGACCAGCATTGGTACACAGTGATTTAAGCAGCCTCCTGTGACACTTGTATCCCTTATCAGTACCGGCTTCCTTGGAGTCCAGTCTACTTCAGTTTGAATCCAGCTCCCTGCTAATTCACCTGTAAGGCAGCAGAAGGTGGTCCAAGTACTTGGGCCCCTGCTACCCACATGAAAGAGGCAGATGGAGTTCAGTGTTCCTGACTTCATCCTGGCCCAGACCTAGCCATTCTGGCCTTTTGGTGAGTGAACCCTCAGATTGGAGGTATTTCTCTCTGTTTTTTCTCTCTCTTTGTTTTTCTCCACCTTACACATAAATAAATAAATATTTTAAAAATAAAGCACCTTTGAAATCCAAGCATAAGCTTTCTAACAGTACATATTTTCCTGAACTTTTGAACACATCTTGTTATGCATGGATTTCGAATTTTATTTTGCACCAAATAAACTTAATGTTTAATTCCATTTTCCACAGACCTTTTGAATTACCTTGTTTATCATCTTAGAAATGAGAAAGCTCACCACAAGCTAAATACTACAAAGGGGAAGAATAGGATAGGGGATGAGTACTGACCTCACAGTGTATTGGGATCCCATCACCCTCTATGATGGAGATGCATAGGCAAGTGGATCTCCCTTCTCTGCATTGGTTCAGCTGCTTTAGGAGTTAGTAAGATACAGATTCATTTTGGTTAGGCTTTCAAAGAGAACATCTGTATCTAAAATGCAATCCAAACTGAGTAGTGATTTTCTTCCTTATAAAGGATGCATATTCTCCAATTCACAGCAGTTGACATCATTTCCTATTGCATCCCTGAAAATATCCACAAAACTCACCATTATGTGGGTAGGGTGGTTTTCCAATATCTGATTTGCTTACTCATTTGTTGATCCTTTGAGTTTGTGAATCATGGTTTATTATGTGGGAGTTTTTGAACACAGCACCTCTGATATACTCATCTTAGTACTGAGAATCAATCAGAAGATATTTGATATTGGTTGAATGAGTAATTAATGAATTCTCATTGTAGATTTCAGTGTAAACTCTGTGAGAAGCTAACCTAGGGATTTTTTTATTTTTTTAATTATTTGAAAGGCATAGTCTCCAAACAACTGAGACTGGGCCAGGCTTGAAGCCAGGAGCTGGGAACTCCATCTAGGTTTTGTGAGTGGCTATCAAGTACTCAACTACTTGAGCCATCAACTGCTGCCTCCCATGGTACATATTAGCTGGAGTTCTGAGTGGGGTGGGATTAGAATCTAAACACTACAACATGAGATGCAGGTATTCCAAGCAGCACCTTCAGAACAACATCAAATGGCTCCCCCTAATCTATAGATCTTTAAAGTGCATGTCAACTACTCTGATTTTTAGTTGTGTGTGTGTGTGTTTTTTTTATAACAGACTTAAAGGAAAATAAAATCTGAATCAAGTTTAGGAGAGTCAGGTCAGTAGTCTTAAGCAAATTTGAAAACTATGTCTTGAATTTTCTTGGGATTTTTTTTAAGCTTTAAAAGTAGAGTGTCAGACATATTGTGTTGTGATTTATTTCATATTGTTTTGATTGCATATTTGTGAGTTCCTCATATTAAAAATCACATAATAAAAATTGCAAAGAATAGAAGTTTTGTCTAATTCTGGTGCTTTTTCTTGGTAGAATATATTCATGTTTTTAAAATACACAAGTATTTAACAAGTAATAAACTGAAATTTAATGAAAAGTAATCATATAGAATAACTGAAACATGTATATAATACCTATAGTTTTTTTTTAAATTGAAATTTTGCTAAAACATGCTAAGAATGAAACTTACAAGTTGAAAGTTTTTCTTTTTAGGGACTGGTGTTATGGCACAGAGTGTTAAGGCCATTCTTGTGATATTGGTATCCTATAGCAGAAAGCTGGGCTTCAAGATCTGGCTGCTTCCCATCCAGCTCCCTATTAATGTCCTTAGGAAGGCAGCATAACATGATCCAATTGCTTGGGCCCTTGGCACCCACATGGGAGACCAGGATGATGTTCCTGTCTCCTGGTTTTGGCCTGACCCAGTTGTGGCTATTGCAAGTGCTTCAGGAGTGAACCAGCAGATGGAAAATCTCATTTCTTTCTTTCTCTCTTCTCCCCCTCTCTCGTCTCTCCACCTTTCAAATAAATAGTTACAAATTAAAAAACTAGTTTTTAATTGGATAGCTTTGAGAAGGAAATATCAAATAAAATTAATTATAAACACAAAAGTGATAAAGCAAATCAAATTAGGACATCAGGAGGAAGTTACTAATGATAGAAAATTAAAGATGAAATCACAAAATAATGCCATCAAAAATATAAACATGTAAAATACAGATTTCTATATATTTAAATAGGAAACATGATTCATGTTTCTTAAAGTATATAAATACATGGACATACAGATTTCTATGGTTTTCATTGATTTATTTGTTTATCTTTACATTTATTTGTTCCTTTGATGTGTTTTGAGTGGCTAGATTATGCCAATCTGGGAATTCAGAACCTTAAGATGAGTTCTTTATTATTTATTGAAGAAACAACAGAAGTACAGTATCAGAGCAGTTTAATAAGAACAGCCTTAGAATTATTCTGAAGATTCTAGCAAAGATCAAAGTTGAAAAGTTCACATCAAGGATTTAAGGGGATGATCACGGATGGTTTCATGGAGGATTATGTGTGTGCTGAGATTCTCAGATAGGTAGGCAGTGGCAGCTATGCTAAAGAGAAGAGTATATAGGATGAAATTTGGAAAGAAAAAATGTGTGCTTGGGATATGACAAGTATTCATGTGACTCTTAAAGCAGAACACGAAGTGAGAAAGCGTAGGAAGATATGAGACTAGGCAAGACATAGAGCAAATTATTGAAAGATTTCTTCAACCAAAGATTAGGAGATTTCTTCTTTACATAGGCAAGAGACATTCTCATATTGTAAGTAAAGAATGGTGTTAAAGTGTTGGTGCTTAGGAAGCAAACTAAGAAGACATGTGAAGAGTAGATAGTTTGTGCTGCAGTTGGGTGATAAACTGCAGATAGGGAGAAAAATTAGGAGATTATTTCAGTAGTTTAGCAGTGAGAGCCAAGGAAGGAAGTTGATAGGTTGGTGAATTAGTAAATCAACACTTAGGAGGTGGGGTTATCATGTTTGATGGCCAAATATTATTGATGGTAAATGTGAAGTCATTTCATTTTTTTCTGAAGTGGATATCAAATAGGGTGAATGTTGGTGCTAGCCCATATATTTGGATTTGCGGGACACAAGAGTGGGAATAGTGTTGTTGAAAGAGAGAGGATTGACCACATACTAGGCCATAAAGCAAGTTTCAGCAAATTCAAAAGAATTAGAATCATACCATGCAGCTTCTCAGACCATAAAGGAATGAAGTTGGAAATGAACAACTCAGGAATCCCTAGAGCATATGCAAACACATGGAGATTGAACAACATGCTCCTGAATGAACAATGGGTCATAGAAGAAATCAAAAGAGAAATCAAAAACTTTCTGGAAGTAAATGAGGATAACAGCACAACATACCAAAACTTATGGGACGCAGCAAAAGCAGTGTTAAGGGGGAAGTTTATATCAATAGGTGCCTACATCAAGAAATTGGAAAGGCACCAAATAGATGAGCTTTCTATTCACCTCAAGGATCTAGAAAACCTACAGCAAACCAGACCCAAATCTAGTAGGAGAAGAGAAATAATTAAAATCAGAGAAGAAATCAACAGGATTGAATCAAGAAAAACATTCCAAAAAATCAGCCAAACGAGGAGCTGGTTTTTTTGAAAAAATAAACAAAATTGACACCCCATTGGCCCAACTAACTAAAAAAAACAAGAGAAAAGACCCAAATCAATAAAATCAGAGATGAAAAAGGAAATGTAACAACAGACACCACAGAAATAAAAAGAATCATCAGAAATTACTACAAGGACTTGTATGCCAGCAAACAGGGAAACCTATCAGAAATGGATAGATTCCTGGACACATGCAACCTACCTAAATTGAACCAGGAAGACATCGAAAACCTAAACAGACCCATAACTGAGACAGAAATTGAAACAGTAATAAAGGCCCTCCCAACAAAGAAAAGCCCAGGACCAGATGGATTCACTGCTGAATTCTACCAGACATTTAAAGAAGAACTAACTCCAATTCTTCTCAAACTATTCAGAACAATCGAAGAAGAGGGAGTCCTCCCAAATTCTTTCTATGAAGCCAGCATCACCTTAATTCCTAAGCCGGAAAAAGATGCAGCACTGAAAGAGAATTACAGACCAATATCCCTGATGAACATAGATGCAAAAATCCTCAATAAAATTCTCGCCAATAGAATGCAACAACACATCAGAAAGATCATCCACCCAGACCAAGTGGGATTTATCCCTGGTATGCAGGGATGGTTTAATGTGCGCAAGACAATCAATGTGATACACCACATTAACAGACTGCAGAAGAAAAACCATATGATTATCTCAATAGATGCCGAGAAAGCATTTGATAAAATACAACACCCATTCATGATGAAAACTCTAAGCAAACTGGGTTTGGAAGGAACATTCCTCAATACAATCAAAGCAATCTATGAAAAACCCACAGCCAACATCCTATTGAATGGGGAAAAGTTGGAAGCATTTCCACTGAGATCTGGGACCAGACAGGGATGTCCACTCTCACCACTGCTATTCAATATAGTTCTGGAGGTTCTAGCCAGAGCTATTAGGCAAGAAAAAGAAATTAAAGGGATACAAATTGGGAAGGAAGAACTCAAACTATCCCTCTTTGCAGATGACATGATTCTTTATTTAGGGGACCCAAAGAACTCTACTAAGAGACTATTGGAACTCATAGAAGAGTTTGGCAAAGTAGCAGGGTATAAAATCAATGCACAAAAATCAACAGCCTTTGTATACACAGACAATGCCATGGCTGAGGAAGAACTTCTAAGATCAATCCCATTCACAATAGCTACAAAAACAATCAAATACCTTGGAATAAACTTAACCAAGGACGTTAAAGATCTCTACGATGAAAATTACAAAACCTTAAAGAAAGAAATAGAAGAGGATACCAAAAAATGGAAAAATCTTCCATGCTCATGGATTGGAAGAATCAATATCATCAAAATGTCCATTCTCCCAAAAGCAATTTATAGATTCAATGCAATACCAATCAAGATACCGAAGACCTTCTTCTCAGATCTGGAAAAATTGGTGCTGAAATTTATATGGAGGCACAAGAGACCTCGAATAGCTAAAGCAATCTTGTACAACAAAAACAAAGCCGGAGGCATCACAATACCAGACTTCAGGACATACTACAGGGCAGTTGTAATCAAAACAGCATGGTACTGTTACAGAAACAGATGGATAGACCAATGGAACAGAATTGAAATACCAGAAATCAACCCAAACATCTACAGGCAACTTATATTTGATCAAGGATCTAAAACTAATTCCTGGAGCAAAGACAGTCTATTCAATAAATGGTGCTGGGAAAATTGGATTTCCACGTGCAGAATCATGAAGCAAGACCCCTACCTTACACCTTACACAAAAATCCACTCAACATGGATTAAAGACCTAAATCTACGACCTGACACCATCAAGTTACTAGAGAACATTGGAGAAACCCTTCAAGATATTGGCACAGGCAAAGAGTTTCTGGAAAAGACCCGGGAGGCACAGGCAGTCAAAGCCAAAATTAACTATTGGGATTGCATCAAATTGAGAAGTTTCTGTACTGCAAAAGAAACAGTCAGGAGAGTGAAGAGACAACCGTCAGAATGGGAAAAAATATTTGCAAACTATGCAACAGATAAAGGGTTAATAACCAGAATCTACAAAGGGATCAAGAAACTCCACAAAAACAAAACCAACAACCCACTTAAGAGATGGGCCAAGGACCTCAATAGACATTTTTCAAAAGAGGAAATCCAAATGGCCAACAGGCACATGAAAAAATGTTCAAGGTCATTAGCAATCAGGGAAATGCAAATCAAAACCACAATGAGGTTCCACCTCACCCCGGTTAGAATGGCTCACATTCAGAAATCTACCAACAACAGATGCTGGCGAGGATGTGGGGAAAAAGGGACACTAACCCACTGTTGGTGGGAATGCAAACTGGTCAAGCCACTATGGAAGTCAGTCTGGAGATCCCTCAGAAACCTGAAGATAACCCTACCATTCGACCCAGCCATCCCACTCCTTGGAATTTACCCAAAGGAATTTAAATTGGCAAACAAAAAAGCGGTCTGCACCCTAATGTTTATTGCAGCTCAATTCACAATAGCTAAGACCTGGAACCAACCTAAATGCCCATCAACGGTAGACTGGATAAAGAAATTATGGGATATGTACTCTTTAGAATACTATACCGCAGTAAGAAACAACGAAATCCAGTCATTTGCAACAAAATGGAGGAATCTGGAACACATCATGCTGAGTGAAATAAGCCAGTCCCAAAGGGACAAATACCATATGTTTTCCCTGATCGGTGACAACTGACTGAACACCAAAAAGGAAACCTGTTGAAGTGGAATGGACACTATGGGAAACGGTGACTTGATCAGCATAGTCCTGACTGTTAATGAACAACTTAATACATTATCCCTCTTAGTAGTTTTTTTGTCTGTTCTACTTAATATGACTGGTTTAATTCTGTAATTAATACACAGTTATTCTTAAGTGTTGAAATTTAACTGAAATGTGATCCCTGTTAAACATAAGAGTAGGAATAAGAGAGGGAAGAGATGTATAATTTGGGACATGCTCAAGCTGACTTGCCCCAAATGGTAGAGTTAGAAACATACCAGGGGACTCCAATTTAATCCCATCAAGGTGGCATGTACCAATGCCATCTCACTAGTCCAAGTGATCAATTTCAGTTCACAATTGATCATAATGAAAGGACTAAGAGTCAAAGGGAGCACATAAGCAAGTCTAGTACCTGCTAACACTAACCGATAGAATAAATAAAGGGGAGAGTGATCCAACATGGGAAGTGAGATACTCAGCAGACTCATAGAATGGCAGATGTCCTAAATAGCACTCTGGCCTCAGAATCAGCCCTAAAGCCATTCGGATCTGGCTGAAAAGCCCATGAGAGTATTTCAGGCATGGAAAGCCAAGACACTCTGGTAAAAGATCTCTGTGAGTGAGATCTCAGTGGAAAGAACAGGTCTTCAAAGAAGGAGGTACCTTTCTCTGAAGGGAGGAGAGAACCTCCACTTTGACTATGACCTTGTCTAAACAAGATAAGAGTCGGAGAACTCAAGGGGCTTCCATAGCCTTGGAAACTCATGACTGGAGCATAGGGGGATTGCTGATGCCATAGACAGGAGTGTCAATTGGTAAAGTCAACAACAGGAGTCACTGTGCACTTACTCCTCATGTAGGATCTCTGTCCTTAATGTGCTGTGCATTGAGATTTAATGCTATAACGAGTACTCAAACAATATATTTCACTTTGTGTTTCTATGGGTGTGCAAACTGTTGAAATCTTTACTTAATGCATACTAAACTGATCCTCTGAAAAAAAAAAAAAGAAAAGAAAAGAAACTATCAACTCCCAACTTGACTCTCACTGGGATTAAACATGACAATAGGTCTGATCTGATTTCATCATCATCAAAAAAAAAATCATCCATTATTTTTCACTTTATGTTTCTGTGTGGGAGCAAACTGTTGAAATCCTTACTTAATGTATACTAAGCTGATCTTCTGTATATTAAGATAATCGAAAATGAATCTTGATGTGAATGGAAGGGGAGAGGGAGTGGGAAAGGGGAGGGTTGTGGGTGGGAGGGACAGTATGGGGGGGAAGCCATAGTAATCCATTATTCGTACTTTGGAAACTTATATTCATTAAATAAAAGTTAAAAAAAAAAAGAAATCAGAAAAAAAAAAAGAAAGAGAGATATGGGTTAATTATGAATTTGTTTGGGCATGATGAGCTGAGACGCCAGAAAAATACTCAACTTGGGGATGTCACAGCAAGTTGTACATGTGAATTTGTACCCCAAGATATTAATTGATAGTGCACGGCTTTAAGTAGTACCAAATGGAGTCTTAGGGAATGCTGATATGCAGAAAAGGATACGTATAATAAGAAGTAAACATGGTGTGGCAGCTATTAGTTTAATCCTCAGAGCAAACCTCTGAGGGTCATTCTCCACAGTGTAATGTGGAGCCAACTGAAGAACAGAGGCCAGGCACACTTGCTCAGCAGTAAGAAATGGTATCTGGAAATAGTGAAGAAACATAGAGCGTAGTGTTCAGACTTGTCGTGTTAAAGTAGTAATTCTGAAAACGTAGTTTGAGTATTTAGGGTCTCCTTAGTAAATGATCATTATATTCTCACCTGAAGTCTCTGTACCCACTAAAAAGGCTATTTTAACATAAGTTACAACCAATTAGGGTGAAGGTGATTTTCTGTAGGGGATATGGATGGGTAGAAATAAAATTTCTTCTTAGTCTTTATACCAGATTTTAAAATGTAAAACTCATTTAAAGGATTCAAAATGTAGTTCATACAATTATTTACAAAAAATAAGAACTTGCTTTATATAAGTGAACAGTAGCCATCTAGATTTGGGTTCAGTGATTCCAGTGACAAGTTATTTTTAAGGCAGTGCTCTACATAAAACTATACATTGCATATACATTTTGCCATTTTTCTTACCTTCTTTTAGATAACTCTTTCTCTCTCTCTGGCATGGCAACATGCAATAAAGTTTAAAGATTCTACAATATAAAAAATACCACCAAAATTGATCAGAAGCTAGCATTTGCTATGATTCAGATATGAGTTAAATACGTGAGTTGTAAAATGTATTAATATTTGCATTATATCCTGGCCTCTTGTCTGTTTTTAAATAAATAACCCATTCTACTTTAAGAAAATGTTAATTTTCTGATTGCTAGTGAGCCGTGGCACCGTCCCACCAATTCTTTTTATTAGCTTGAGCAATCACTAAGAAATTAGTTAAAATCTCTAACCTGTATTTTGTCCTGTGATTTTTCTGTCTCCTCTTGTTTGAAAGTTAAGCTGTTTTTAGCTTATGATAACAGTTATGCATAAGTTAATAGCTTATGCTATTAAATGCTTATAATTTCAAAATTTTTATTTCTTTACCATAAACATTTTTTTTTCTGACAGGCAGAGTGGACAGTGAGAGAGAGAGACAGAGAGAAAGGTCTTCCTTTTGCCATTGGTTCACCCTCCAATGGCCGCCGCGGCCAGTGGCGCATATGGCATTTGTTCATGTATCTTTTTCCATTTATTTTAATTGGATAGTTTTGAGAAGGAAAAATCAAATAAAAATAATTATAATATATTTTACATCGTGTGTGTGTGTGTGTGTGTGTTTATTATATAAGTGACAGGTTACATGTGATATAAGACAGGTAGGCTTTAAAAATAAGTAAAGTAAAAATAACATAATAACCAGTCTTTCAATAATAGTCACAATTATTTTTTATTGCCTGATATTCTGTATTTTGTCTTTACATACACATATATCACAAAAAAAAACAGCAGTAGCTAACATTTAATTAGCATTTCAGTCTGTTTTGTGCTTTACATTGATTTTATTACATAATCCTAATAATTCTAACAACTCTCCTAAGTACTTTATGCCCTTATTTTACACACATACATTTTTGTGTGTATACATATATATACATGTATACATGTACATGTATACATGTATACATATACATATGTATACACATGCACACACACTCCCACTAAGTCTTGAGGAGATAGTACCAAGTTAAGTAACTTGCCACTACTTCATGTACAACTCTCCAAAGTACTTTATGCCCTTATTTTACACACATACATTTTTGTGTGTATACATATGTATACATGTACACATATACATGTATACATATACATATGTATACACACGCACACACACTCCCACTAAGTCTTGAAGAGATAGTACCAAGTTAAGTAACTTGCCACTACTTCATGTACTATGGGTAAAGAAGAGAAGTTAAAACAATGCAAGCTGAATCCTCAGGCCTACACTCTCACATTCTAATCTAAATAACCTCCTCTAATAAGTATTTTATGATACTTGTGTATACTTACCTCTTTCAGTAGTAACATCTGCCATTTCAATTTTTAAGAATTGCTATATAATATTCTTCTTTATAGATGTAATTTGCCAAAGTACTTCCTTTTTGTTGGAAATTATATTGTATCAGTTTTTCACAGCTACAAAGTATGTAACACCATTCATTTTTATATTTATCCAGCTAGAATTTTAATTACCCTGTATATTAGCAAAATGACCTATATATTTTTATGAATTCATTGCCATCAATTAATTATTTCACTAATTCATTGCCAACATAGTGTATTACCTCATTTTACAAACTTTATAGTACTTTTTTACCCTGTTCACTTTGGATTTCTTTGATTACTAGTGAGGTTGTACTTCTATGTATTTCTTTGGGACATTCCTATTCATAATGCCTTGTCAGTTGGAGAATTCTTAACTTTATGAGGAGAAGACAGGTACTCATCCTTCTTTCTTTCTTTCTTTATTTTTTTTTAACAGGCAGAGTGGACAGTGAGAGAGAGAGAGACAGAGAGAAAGGTCTTCCTTTACCGTTGGTTCCCTCTCCAATGGCCGCCATGGCCAGCGCGCTGCGGCCGGCGCACCGTGCTGATCCAAAGCCAGGAGCCAGGTGCTTCTCCTGGTCTCCCATGGGGTGCAGGGTCCAAGCACTTGGGCCATCCTCCACTGCACTCCCGGGCCACAGCAGAGAGCTGGCCTGGAAGAGGGGCAACCGGGACAGGATCCGGCACCCCGACCGGGACTAGAACCAGGTGTGCCGGCGCCGCTAGGCAGAGGATTAGCCTACTGAGCCACGGCGCCGGCCCTCATCCTTCTGATACAATTATTTCAGTACATAGTTTTTGAAGCTTTACTATTTTATATGCAGTGTTCACAAACCTTGAGATACAACTATAAATGAAATAAAAATTCCTTGTCCTTATGAAATTTATAGTCTAGTGACAGTAGATAGATAATAATTTAATATATTAAGTAGGAAAAGTATAATGTGTTCTAATGTGGCAAGTCATAAGGTGAAAAATAGGAAAAAAAAAAAAAAACCAAGACAGCATAAGACTAAAGAATAATGGAGAATTCTAATTTTGAATAGAGGTTATCATTGAAGATATTTAAGTAAAGACTTGACATGATCGCATGTAATAAAAAGTAGGTAAGGAAAACAGGCTATATATGGTTTACTCAATATTGTAGGAACTGCTTATAAATGTGCATTAATACCCATCTATAAAATATTCAAGGAATTTTCCTTTTTCCACTCTGTTAAGAAGTTCAACTATATGATACTATTTTTAGGAGTATCTAATTCAAAAGTAAAAGAAGGGTATGCTTGGGATTCTGAATAAAAGTAATATGAGGGTGCTTTGGAAAGTTTATCAAAATGGAATTAAAATATACGTTTATTTTGTTGCAAGCAATTTTTGAAATCCATGCACAGATTTTTCATAATACAACTTTCCCACAAACCTTTTGAAGTCCCTTTTTACTGTCTCTGCTTAAATTTTATTTTATTATCTCTCCAAGTTCCAATGAGAAAGTTAATTATTATTTGGCTATGCAGCATCTCTTATGACACAGCAGTACAATAAGATGTACTGTGAATATTTTAATTTTAAGTATCTGTACTACTTTTCCATCTGTCTGCAACTTCAAATTTAAAAAATGAATCTTTTTTGAATATTTGTAAAGTGAGCCTTAAAATATCTGTTAACTTTATTTACCAAGTCATGTGAAATATATTCAATTATTTTAGTTTTTACTTTTTTGTTAGTTTTCTTATGGTTTGTAAAACATTTCATTCAAATTTAAGTACTACATTTTGTGAATTGAAATTTTTAGCCTCTACACTTATCAATACTCTTTAAAATGTGTGGTCCAGTCTACAAATGATGCTATTTAAAATTATGTAGAATAAGTTTATAAAGCTGTGGGTTTTTTTTTTTTTTCATCCAAAGCTCCTGGTTGATGTTGTTATCTTAATTAAATCCTTTTGGGGAGACTTTGTTAATTGCCTTTTGTAAGGACTTTCATTAACTTCATTTTGTAGAAAGTCAAGTGTCCTGTTTGTCAAGACAAAAGAGTTTGGGAAGTGTATCTGAAGAAAAAATTCCTACCTTTGCCTTTCCTCCCATATTTTACTATAATTTCTGAAATAAACATTTTACTACAAGTTATAGATGAAGGTACTGCATTTTGTTTCCTAATCATCAGGGTTCTTTAATGTCTATATTATATCCATTTTAAAGGGTGACTAAAGCGTTTGGAAATTAAATTTCCTTATTAAAACATGAACTGTTGGAACTGGTGCTAAGGCATAAGTGGGCTGAGCCTCCGCCTGCAGTGCTGGCATCCCATGTGTTTGCTGGTTCATATCCTGGCTGCTCCTCTTCTGATCTAGCTCTCTGCTATGGCCTGGGAGAGCAGTGGAAGATGGCCCAAGTGCTTGGGCTCCTGCACCCATGTGGGAGACCAGGGGGGAAGCTCCTGGCTCCTGGCTTCAGATCAGCTCAGCTCTAGCCATTGCAGCCATCTAGGGAGTGAACCCCTGAATGGAAGACCTCTCTCTCTGTCTCTGTCTCTGTCTCTCCCTCTAACTCTACCTCTCAAATAAATAAATGAAATCTTTAAAACAAAAACATGGACTATTTAATTCTGCTTCCCCTTTCTAGCTTCTTTGAGGTAAAATTGATAAATGAAAATTATATCAATTTAAAGGATACAACCTGATGTTTTTATATACCTATACCTTGTGAAATGTGTACCACAATCAAATTAATTAATACATCATCACCTCATGTAATCTTCCTCCCTTCCTTTTTCAGTGAGAACCCTAGAGATATATTCTCATAGCATATTTTAAGTACATGTTATAATTTCTGTCTCCATACTGCATATGAGGTCTACAGAACTTATTTATTCTGCACACATGAAACTTCTTACCCTTTGATCATCTTCTCACCATATCCCTCACTCTCAACCGCTGGTAACTACCATTCCTACTCTGTTTCCATATTTTGACTTTAGAGTCTACATATAGTTGAAGGCATTCAGTATTTGACTTATTTTACTTAACATAATGTCTTTGAAAGGCAGAGATATAGAGAGAAGAGACAGTGAAAGAGAGAGAGAGAGAGAGAGAGAGAGAGAAAGGTCTTCCATCTGCTGATTCACTACCTAAATGCCAGCCAGGCCTGAAACCAGGAACCATGAGCTTCATCCAGGTCTCTCACGAGGGTTCAGGGTCCAGGTACTTGGGCCATCTTCCTCTGCTTTCCCAGGCCCATTAGAAGGGAGCTAGATGGGAAGTGGATTAGCCGGAACGTGAACCTGTGTCTATATGGGATGCTGGCACTGCAGATGGAGGCTTAACCTTGAATACCACATAATGACCTCTAGTTTTATTGATGTTGTTGCCAGTGACAGACGTCCTTTTCTGTTTAAGGCCAAATAATGTTCTATTATATGGAAGCCATTCTCACATAGGAGTTCAGATATCTCTTTGACATTCTTTTTTTTTTTTTAATTTTATTTATTTTATTTGAGAGTTAGAGTTATAGATAGTGAGTGGGAGAGACAGAGAGAAAGGTCTTCCTTCTGTTTTTTCACTCCCCAAATGGCAGCAATGGCTGGAGCTGCGCCGATCCAAAGTCTGAAGCCAGGCGCTTTCTCCTGGTCTCCCATGCGGGTGCAGGGGCCCAAGGACTTGGGCCATCTTCTACTGCTTTCCCAGGCCATAGCAGAGAGCTGGACTGGAAGTGGAGCAGCTGGGACTAGAACCAGCACCCGTATGGAATGCCGGCACCGCAGGCGGAGGATTAACCTACTGCACCAGCCCCTCTTTTGACATTCTTTTTCATATACTCTTGATATATACCCAAGAACTTGATTTCTGTATTACATAACTTTTAATTTTTGAGGAACTTCCATAGTGTTTTCTGTAATGGCTATACCAATTTGTATTACCACCAACAGTCTTTAAGGACCCCCTTTTCTTGACATCCTCTAACACTTGTTATTCGACTTTCTGATAATAGCCATTGTAACAATTTCGAGGTAGGATCTCATTGTGGTTTTGACTTGCATTTTTTTAAGTTGGGTTACTTGTGCTTTTTTTTCTATGGGGTTATATATATGTTATGGATGTCAGTACCATATCAGATGTATGCTTTACAAATATTTTCTCCCATTCCATAGTTTGTCTTTTGTTTTGATATTTCCTTTGCTGTTAAGAATTTATTTTAGTTTAGTATAGACCTACTTTTTTTTTTAAGATTTATTTGGAAGATATAGATAAGGAGAGAGGGAGAGACAGACAAAGAGATCTACCATCTGCTGGTTCACTCTCCAAATGGCCACATTTTGGGGAGCAGAGCTATGCCCAAGCCAGAAGCCAGGAACTCCAATTGGGTCTTCTATGTGGGTGGCAGGGGCTGTATTCCGCTGCTTTCCTAGGCATACAAGAAAGGAGCTAGCTCTGAAGCAGAGAAGCCAGGACTTGAACCCAGTCTCAGCTATGGGATGCAGGCATCACAGGCAGCTGCATAACCTGCTGTGCCACAATGCGGCCCCCATCCTCCTTGTTTATTTTTGCTTTTGTTGCCTGTGCTTTGAGTGTGAAAAAATCGTTCCTGAAGCTAATGTCAAGGAACTTTTCCCTGTGTTTTCTTCTTGGGATTTCATTTGTTTGTTTTGGTTTGAGGGGCAGAGAGAAACAGAGACTGAGAGAAAGAGAATTCCCATGTGCTAGTTGACTCCCCAGATGCCCAGTAACGCCAGAACTGGGCTAAAGCTTGCATTAGCAGGAAGCTGGAATCCAGAGATGGAAGAGAGACTCAAAAGCACTTACTCCTGTAGTGACATAGGCATCTTTAACCAGCATCTTATCTGGTAGCCTGGAGTTCCACCAAATGTTGGATTTTCAAGGTTTCAAGTCTCTTACCCATTTTCAGTTGCTTTTTTGTGAAGGTGTAAAATAAGGGCTCAATTCATTATTTCGCATGTGGCTATCTAGTTTTCCCAACTGCTTTTCTTCAAGAGATCACCCTTTCTCTGTTTTATACTCCTGAAGATTTGTTGACCATATATGCTTAGGAATATTCACTGGTCTCTATTCTATTCCATTGTTCTCTATGTGTTTTTATGCCAGCCCTATATGGTTTTAGTTACTATTGTTTTGAAACAGTGTTTGAAAAGAAGTTTGATGCTACCTGCTTTGTTGTTTTCTCAAGATTGCTCTGGCTATTTTGGATCTTTTGTAGTTCCACATACATTTTATGCTTTTTTTCTATTTCTGTGAAAATGTTGTTGAAATTTTGATAGGTATTACATTTAGCTTTTCATCATTGAATGTGAAGTTTGTTTTGCATTTCTTACATATGCCTTCATGGAGAATCTGAACAATCCAATAACAAGTAAAGAGATTGAAAAAGTGATTTAAAATAATCTCCAAAGAAAAGCCCAAGACCAGATCACTTTATGGATGATATTTACCAAAAATTTAATGAAAAATGGTTACTAATTCTTCTCAAACTCTTCTAAAAATTGAAGAGAAGGTGACTTCCAAGCTAATGAGACAAGAATTAGCCTGATATCTAAGCTGGATAAGGACAGTACAAGAAAGCTATAATCCATCTAGTTTTGAACATACCTCTTATAATATTCAACAAAATGCTAGCAAACCAAACTAAATAGCACATTAAAAGGATAATAATCAATAATTAAGTGAGATTCATCTCAGGGATACAAGGATGGTTCTACATTCGCAAATTCATAAATGTGCTACCGCATATTAACAAAATGAAGGATAAACATCTTATGATAATCTCAATAGATATAGAAAAAGCATTTGAAAAATTCAGTACCTTTCATGATAAAAACTCTTACTATTCTTTTTTTTTTTAATTTAAAAGTGTAATTGTTTTTAACTTTTATTTAATGAATATAAATTTCCAAAGTACAGCTTATGGATTACAATGGCTTCTCCCCCCCCCCCATAACTTCTGTCCCACCCACAACCCTCCCCTTTCCCTCTCCCTCCCCCCTTCCATTCACATCAAGACTCATTTTCAATTCTCTTTATATACAGAAGATCAGTTTAGCATACATTAAGTAAAGATTTCAACAGTTTGCACCCACACAGAAACATAAAGTGAAAAATACTGTTTGAGTACTCGTTATAGCATTAAATCACAATGTACAGCACATTAAGGACAGAGATCCTACATGAGGAGTAAGTGCACAATGACTCCTGTTGTTGACTTAACAAATTGACACTCTTGTTTATGGCATCAGTAATCACCCTAGGCTCTTGTCTTGAGTCGCCAAGGCTATGGAAGCCTTTTGAGTTCACCAACTCTGATCATATTTAGACAAGGTCATAGTCAAAGTGGAAGTTCTCTCCTCCCTTCAGAGAAAGGTACCTCCTTTTTTGATGACCTATTCTTTCCACTGGGATCTCACTCGCGGAGATCTTTCATGTAGGTTTTTTTTTTTTTTTTTTCCAGACTGTTTTAGCTTTTCATGCCTGAAATACTCTCGTAGGCTTTTCAGCCAGATCTGCGTGCCTTAAGGGCTGATTCTGAGGCCAGAGTACTGTTTAGGACATCTGCCATCCTATGGGTCTGCTGTGTATCTTGCTTCCCATGTTGGATCATTCTCTCCCTTTTTTATTCTATCAGCTAGTATTTGCAGACACTATTCTTGTTTATGTAATCCCTTTGGTTCTTAGTCCTATCATTATGATCAACTGTGAACAGAAATTGATCACTGGGACTAGTGAGATGGCATTGGTACATGCCACCTTGATGGGATTGAATTGGAATCCCCTGGTTTGTTTCTAACTCTACCATTTGGGGTAAGTCAGCTTGAGCATGTTCCGAATTGCACATCTCTTCCCTCTCTTATTCCCACTCTTATATTTAACAGTGATCACTTTTCAGTTAAGTTTCAGCACTTGAGAATAACTGTGTATTGATTACAGTATTCAACTAAAAGTATTAAGTAGAACAAACAAATACTAAGAGGTGTCACTCCCCCATTCGTGGAGGAACGACACAGGACCCTGCGCTGTTCTTTCGTCTGCTTGGCCCTTCCCGGGTTTGCTGCTGGTTCTTCCCGGGTTGGCTGCCGATCCTTCCACCTCCGTGGAAGGGCGGCTCCCTCTGCCACTTTCCCCACTTCTGTGGGGGAGTGGCACACCGCCGGCTGGCTCTCTCAGGGGCTGCTCAGATGTTATCCGGATGTTCCCTTTAGATGTTCCTGGTGCATGTTGTCACTCTCCTCCTTTATAGTCTGCTTCCACCAATCCCAACTCTGCTACCCACACGCCGAGCACAGCTGCTCTCCTCGAATCAGGAGCAAGATCAGCTCCTGCAGCTCAGTCAAATTGGTGAGAGGCAGCTGTGTACAAGTTGTTTACTCCTCTCCCAGCGCCATATTGTGGGAGAGCAGATGCATAGAATAAGTCTTAATTCCAGTAACTTAGTCTAGTCCGAGTTGCTCCCCACAAAGAGGGATAATGTATTAAGTTGTTCATCAACAGTCAGGGCAAGGGCTGATCAAGTCATCGTTTCTCATAGTGTTCATTTCACTTTAACAGGTTTCCTTTTTGGTGCTCAGTTAGTTGTCACTGATCAGGGAGAAGATATGGTATTTGTCCCTTTGGGACTGGCTTATTTCAGTCAGCATAATTTGATGTCGTCATTCAGAATTCCATGCTTTGTGTTCATGTTTCTGTCCCATCCCAGATATTTAGAGTGACTCTCCTACACATATACATAGCATGTAAGTTATTAATTGTACAAAGTTTTATGTGGTGAGCATGTACAAGGAATCTAAACCACTTGGACCTTTTTTAAACTTACTGTTTTCTTAAAGCCCCAGTAACTTTTATTTTGGAAAGCATGTGCATATAAACATTTACATACACATGCATACATACATACATATATATATTAATTTTGATTTGGTTCACATTTCTGCAGGTTCATATGTTTAGTGCTGGCTGTTCAGTTTGGGAAATACTGCATGGTAAAACAGAAAATGAGAGAAACTGGGGTTTCTAGAGAATTTTTGAGGGAATGTCCCCAGGAGTCCCCCATGTCTTAAAAGTCCCACTGCCTCACCACTGCCACAGTGAGGACTGAGTTTCTCTAGCACATGAACCCCTGGGGAACACACTCAAACTATATCCAAACCAAAAAGTGTTCAGTGAAATTATTTGTATTCTCTGATTGCTCTGATGGGCCATCTTTATTAAAACCATTACCTTTTTTTAACTTTTATTTAATAAATATAAGTTTCCGAAGTACAACTTTTGAATTATAGCAGCTTTTCCCCCCATTGCCTTCCTCCCACCTGCAGCCACCCCGTCTCCCACTTCCTCTCCCATCCCATTCTTCATCAAGATTCATTTTCAATTATATACAGAAGATCAACTTAGTATATACTAAGTAAAAGAGTTCAACAGACTGTACCCACACAGACACAAAAAGTATAGAGTACTGTTTGAGTAGTAGTTTTACCATTAATTCGCATAGAACAACATATTAAGGACAGAGATCCTACATGGGGAGTCAGTGCAGAGTGACTCCTGTTGTTGATTTAACAATTGACACTCTTATTTATGGTGTCAGTAATCACCCAAGGTTCTTGTCATGCGCTGCCAAGGCTATGGAAGCCTCTTGAGTTCACCAACTCTGACCTTATTTAGACAAGGCAATAATCAAAGTGTAAGTTCTCTCCTCCCTTCAGAAAAAGGTACCTCCTTCTTTGATGGCCTGTTCTTTCCACTGGGATCTCACTCACAGAGATCTTTCATTTAGGTGATTTTTTTTTTTTTTTTTTTGCCAGAGTGTCTTGGCTTTCCATGGCTGCAAAACTCTCATGGGCTTTTTAGCCAGCTATGAATGCCTTAAGGGCTGATTCTGAAGCCAGAGTGCTGTTTAGGGCATTTGCCATTCTGTGTCTACTGTGTATCCTGCTTCCCATGTAGGATCATTCTCTCCTTTTTAATTCTATCAATTATTATTTGCAGACACTGATCTTATTTATGTAATCCCTTTGACACTTAATCCTATCTTTTTTATCAATTATGAACTTAAACTGAGCACTTTAACAAGTAAGATAGAATTGGTACGTGCCACCTTGCTGGGATTCAATTGGAATACCCTGGCGCATTTCTAGCTCTACCATTAGGGGTAAGTCTGAGTGAGCATGTGCTGAACTGTACATCTCCCTCTCTTATTCCCACTCTTATATTTACACAGGGATCATATTTTAGTTAATTTTAAAAGTCTAAGAATAATTGTGTGTTAATTAAAGAGTTAAGCCAATGAACCATTACCTTTTTAAATATTCCTTTTATGAAAAAATATGTTTTAATGGAAAAGAAAATATATAAATGTATAAAGTATTATAAATGTAAATTTTCCAGGCATATAAATATATAATATAGATGATAAAATTACAGTGTATGATAAATTATAAAATATAAATATATAAAATATATAATATAGATTAAATTAGTCTATGATAAATTATAAAATATAATATAGACGATAAAATGTGAGTGTATGATATTTTAGGCATTTTCTATGAAAATTATATGGTAAAAGGAAAAATTAAAAATTTAAAAATAGCAAATGGAAAAAATATTTGTGATGATAATAATTCAGAATGAAGACATATTTATAATAGATAAAAATTTACTGATTTAACTATTTTTGATCACTTCTTTATTGATTTATCTGAGGACATCAAATAATTTCTGGCACTTATATAGTAGTGCTTAATAAATATTTAGTAAATGAATGACTGCTTTTTAATCATATTTTCAGCTGTCTGTGGAACCCATTAATATCAATGAAGGAAAATTAGTATCACTATTTAAATTATGTTATAGTATTCCTTTTATTTGATCTGTTTTTTACTGTTGCATCTTTAAGGCTTTAACAGTAAAACATACTCTTAGAATAAATTACATTTAGCAACAGAGTCATGTGTATTAAAGTCAAGTTGAAGTAAATTGAAGGGTGATTCTAAAGTATGTAAAATCTGTAAAAAAATTTTAAATATAAAATAGAGGTGGTCTAGGGAATAGAAGACTAGAATCAAAGTGAAAGACAAATAATGAGATATTCTGACAATTGATCAGTAATTAGAATCAAAAATGAGTTTTGTAAGGTGGATGACAAAGTTGTTACAATGAAAACCTGAATGGATGAGATAGAGACATAATTACAGCTGAAGAAAGAACTGATGCATTAGAGGATGTGCACGATAGAGTATCATGCAATAGAGAAAATTATGGAAAATATGAGAAGCTAGCAATCTGGATAATCAGATATGGGAAAACTGAACTATGTGTAATTGGAGATCCACAAGGGGTTGATAGGAAGGAATGAGAAGTATTTGAATATTAAAAAGAGCTGGAAACTAAGGAAAGAAATGAAGTCACAGAACCTAGACAAAGTAAGTATCCCAAGATCCCAAGAAATACAAGTTAAAAGAAATCCACAGCTGAACTCATCATCTTGATAGCAAAGAAGCCTGAATAGAGAGATTGGGATAAAATAGCACATGAGGTAGATTATTGTGACATGTTCCCATGAGTCACACCTGTTCCTGTGTTGCTCTTGGACAGTGTACACAGAGGGGCCCAAGCACACGAGGGCCATCTTGTCTACCCAGTCCAGGCCGCTTTGCAGCAGAATGTAACCATGTGAAGGACCCCAGCCAGCACTCAGGAGCATGAAAAATGGATGTATATTTTTCAGAGCCACTTAGTTTGAAAGTTAGTGATAGGCTGGCGCCGCGGCTCATTAGGCTAATCCTCTGCCTGCAGCGCCGGCACCCTAGGTTCTAATCCTGGTCGGAGCACTAGATTCAGTCCCAGTCACTCCTCTTCCAGTCCAGCTCTGCTGTGGCCCGTGAGTTCAGTGGAGGATGGCCCAAGTACTTGGGCCCTGCACCCACATGGGAGACCAGGAGAAGCACCTGGCTCCTGGCTTCGGATCAGCGTGGTGTGCCGACTGCAGTGGCCATTGGAGGGTGAACCAACGGAAAAAGGAAGACCTTTCTCTCTCTCTCTCACTGTCCACTCTGCCTGTCAAAAACAAACAAACAAACAAACAAAAAAGAAGAAAGTAATTAGTGACAAATACCTGATTAAAGCATCCATTTTTGTTTTCTAGTTTGAAGGATGAAGTAAGCTCTTTTGCACTGGCTTGATTTTTTTTTACTTTTTCTTTTTTATAGATTTATTTATTTATTTGAGAGGCACAGTTACAGACAGAAAGAAGGGGAGATAGTGAGAGGGGTTTTCCATCTGATGGTTCACTCCCCAAATAGCTCCAACAGTCAGACCTGGACTGATCCGAAGCCAGGAGCCAGGAGCATCTTTCAGGTCTCCCATGTGAATACTTGGGCCCCCATCCACTGCTTTCCCAAGCTATAGCAGAGAGCTGGATCAGAAGTGGAGCAGCCAGGACTAGAAACAGCGTCATATGGGATGCTGGCACCAAAGGGGTAGGCTTGACCTACTACATGACAGTGCCCCACTCCCACTTTTTTAAGATTTACTTGAGAGGCACAGTTAAGGAGAAAGGGAGAGGCGAATTTTTTCTGATTAGACCCACCTGCTAATGCATCCAATTATGTAACATAGAATGGGACTTTGTCACAAAGGCTTTCTGAATATGGAAGAGATTCCTTTTTCACTCTAGCATACAGAGCCTTTTTCCAGATAATTGGTGTTACTTCTTTCCCATGGCAGGAACATCTAGGTTTTGGCTGTTTCTATATCCACACAGCTCAGAACCTTTATACCTTACTACTGCACTGACATATATTAGGGTCATGGTTTCTATAACCTTAAATTCATGAAGCATTAAAATTAAAGGGAAAACAATGAATCTCATGTAAGTTTGTGAAATCTTTTTTATTTTGTCACCTGAAAACAGAGAGAAAGAAAAAACTCCCTTCTAACTGCTGTCAGCATTATTTTGAAAAGGTGTAGATATTTTTAACAGGGGAAATGATGGAAGAACAAGATTTCAAAATAGTATCCTTAATTGAAAATGTCTGACTTCATGAAAAAAATCAATAACTTATTTTTTCTCTCATTATGCTAGAGAGGTGTTTTAAAAAAGTGCTAATTTTGAGACAGGAACCCATAGAGCTGTGAGTCAGCACTACTATTCCATACTGTTTTATTTGTCTGATGGCACTGTCTTCTGTTGCTTTTTCTTCTTCTTCTCATTCATAGGAAAAAACTGGAAAGTGTCTCTATTATTTAGCTGATTATTTTTGTAATTATAATAGAAATTGAATAAAAGTATATGTTTGTCCAACTGCTCCAAAAATTGTTTCCTTCTTGTGGCATAAGTAAAGCCTCCTTGTCATCCTGTTAATAATCATAAGAAATAAGAATTATTTTTAAGAAAAATTAGCATGTTTCCCCAGTTCTGTGTTAAGAGCTTTATGATAACTACATTTATGGTGACAACATTTACATTCGATATTATATGCAGTTTTACAGTTAGAGAGAAAGAGAGAAAATCTGCAGGCAGCAAATTTCCACAATTTTTGATTTTCTAAGAAAGCTTCGATTTGTCCTTTACTTATAGAGATAATTTCAAGGTTATGGAAGTATAGGTTGTTAGATTATTTTTATTTTACCCCTTAAATATTTCACTACATTCCTTTTTTTGCCTGCATGGTTTTTGAGGAGTCAGATGTAATTCTTTGTGATTCTTATTGTTCCTCCATAAATAAGGAGTTTCTCTTCTGGCTCCTCGCAGGGTGTTCTTCATCCTTGATTCTCTATAGTTTATGTGTGAAAATATTCAGTGTAGTTTTGTTTGCTTGGTTCTTGTTGCATTTATCTTGCCTAGTGTTCCCTGAGGCCCCTTCTCCTTTCCCTTCTTTTCTTTCTTATGCCCCCCCGCCCCCAAATGTTTTTTTTGTAGCTGTTCTGCAGTTCTGGAATATTATATTCTGTTCTTGTCAGCCTGTATTGTCTTTGCTTTTCAGTGTGTGAGTTTTCTGTTGCTGTATTCTCAGACTGAGAGATTCTTTCATCACCCAAGTCCATTCTAATGAGCCAAATCAAAGGCATTCTTCATTTCTGGTATATTGTCTTTGATCTCTAGCAGCTTTTCTTTTCTTCTTTTTTGTGATTCTTTGTTAAGATTTCCATGTCTTTGCTCATACTGCCAGTCTGTTCTTGCATGCTCTCTACTTCGTCCATTTGAGCAATTGACATATAAGCCATACTGGTTTTAAATTCCTAGTCTGGGGGTCAGCATTGTGGCATAGCAGGTAAACCTGCCACCTGAAATGCTGGTATCCCATAATGGTGCCAGTTTATGTCCCAGTTGCTCTACTTCTGATCCAGCTCCCTGCCATTGGCCTGGGAAAAGCAGCTGCAGATGGCCCAGGTGCTTGGGTCCCTGCACCCTTGTGGGAGAACTAGAGGAAGCTCCTAGCTCCTGGCTTCCACCTGGTCCAACCCTGGCAGTTGTGGCCATCTGCGTTGTGAATGAGAAGTTGGAAGACCTCTTTCTCTGTTTCTCCTCTCTCTGTAACTCTGACTTTCAAATAAATAAAAATATAAATAAATCTTTTTTAAAAATTCCCTGTCTGATAATTACAGTATCTCTGCCATACCTGGTTCTGATCCTTGCTGGTTTTCTTCAAACTGTGATGTGTTTGTTTGTTTGTTTGTTTGTTTGTTTTTGTGTTTAAGTATGCCTGGTAATTTTTTCCTGGATATCTGGACATGATGTATTGGGCAAAAAAATATTCTTTTTTTTAGAATATTTTATTTATTTGAAAGTCAGAGTTACACAGAGAGAGGAGAGGCAGAGAGAGAGGGAGGGGTCTTCCATCTGATGGTTCACTTCCCAGTTGGCCGCTATGACCAGAACTGCACTGATCAAAAGCTAGGAGCCTGGAACTTCTTCAGTTCTCCCACGTGGGTGCAGGGGCCCAAGGATTTGGGCCATCTTCCACTGCTTTCCCAGGACATTACAGAGAGCTGGGTTGGAAGAGGAGGAGCCGGGACTAGAACCGGCGCCCATATGGGAAGCCGGCGCTTCATGCCAGGGCATTAACCCACTGTGCCACAGTGCCGGCGCCTCTCCATAAGATTCTAGTAATGTGATGGTAAAGTGCTGGAGAGGAAGGTTCTATACTTCTAAGGTTAAATCTCAGTCATTTGGTGTGCCTCTGCCTCTGGACTTGTGAACTTGGCAAGTCCACACTTGGGGCAATGAAATCGGAGATGATCCCCTAAAATCTATACAAAAATGTGGCCCTTTAAAGTTCCTCAGAAGCGCCATCTGGGGTACCACATATGCTACTCGAATTTGGGGTGCCATACCATTTCACCATATGCTAATTAATAAATTCCCAATGTTAATAAGGCCGAGAGGGTTCTTGCCTAATATTTAGAGAAGAATTCTAAATACCGGCACAGATAAACCAGGCAGCATGGTACATTTTAAGCCTTTATTTAGTGAGAAAGATGAGTGAGAGCTTTATTTAAGAGAGAGAGGTAAATATGGGTTCATACCGAGCACTAGGAACCAGCCACGTGGAAGAGCATCTAGGCCAGGAAGCCTAGGGCAGGTGGTCCGAAGGCCACGCGCTCTGGAGGCTCAGGGCTACAGTAAGCTCCCTCCTGGCAAGAGGCCAGGGAAGAAGAGAAGGGCCAGGCACACCATGTCCCAGGCTTTTAACCCATTTCCAAAGGGGAGTGGTTAATTAACCTGATTGGCTAGTGGGCACCCAGGTGTGGCCAGGTAGGGGGATGAAGTCACACAGAGGCGTGGTGAAGGCATGGTCTTCCAGCTCACAAACCTAATTGATTTTTTTTTTTTTTCGACAGGCAGAGTTAGACAATGAGAGAGAGAGAGAGAGAGAGAGAGAGAGTTATAGACAGCGAGAGAGAGAGACAGAGAGAAAGGTCTTCCTTCTGTTGGTTCACTCCTCTAATGGCTGCCACTGCCGGCGCTGCACTGATCCGAAGCCAGGAGCTGGGTGCTTCCTCCTAGTCTCCCATGCGGGTGCAGGGACCCAAGCACTTGGGCCATCCTCCACTGCCTCCTGGGCCATAGCAGAGAGCTGGATGGGAAGAGGAGCAACCGGGACTAGTACCTGGTGCCCCAACCAGGACTAGAACCCGGGGTGCAGGCGCCGCAGGCGGAGGACCAGCCAAGTGAGCCACGGTGCCGGCCAAACCTAATTGATTTTAACCTGTATGCCTGCCTACTTAAGCAAGGTGAGACAGGATGGCTAGGATGGTATTTTCCTTCTGTGTGGGAGAGTAGAGGGGGCTGTGGTTGGGTATTTCATTTCCCCTAGCCAGTTAAAGTCCTGGCATGTTAGATGCTGAATATGACAGACCTGCCTGGTCAAGAGCAGAATGCTATCTTATTTCACGATGCTTCCTTCTCTCTGCCCTCTGCCAAAAGCACGGAAAAATTTTCTCTAGTATTTACTGTGAAAACCTAGCAGCGCTCCTGGAGATGAAACTCACAAACCCATGGCTCCCCACTCTATGACATGGTCCCTCTGGAAGGCTTAACTCTCAGACTTGCCACACCAAGACCTCAGCAGTGTGTTAATTACCATGCATGGTTAATTACCATTTCCTACTCCAGCACTAGATGCCAGCGGAAGTTTCTGCTGGGCCACTTTATAATCTGTGTCTGCCTGCCCACCTGCCTCTACAACTTTGACCTCTCTTAAAGGTCAGAGAAGTGTGACTGCTTTCAGATCTGTTTTTCCACTTGTCCTTAGGGTGGAATCCTAACTGCCAACCTCCTCACCCCACAGAAACACAAACCAGAAGTCTCTTGTTCAGTTTTTATCACATTGCAATTTAACTGTTAGGTAGAAGAATTTTTATTTGGAGGTAACAGAGATATATAAATATTAATACATCGCACACTTTGCGTGTGTTTTCCATGTAAATGATGGAGTAGAATGAGTTTAAACTGCTTCTTCATTTGTTAATGACAATTTACTGTTAGGTGTCTTGACTCATGTCACCAGAATTGAGGGAAAATCTCATGCATTACATTAGGGCCAAGCATCTCCTTAGCCCATAAGAGTGAGTTTTATAAACTTGTTTGTGATAAAGGTGTTTATATCATGAACATTTGTGTTTTCATATCTTTACCTGCTCCTGTGTAATTTACAGAGAGTGATCAGACATTTTTTTGTCCTTCAAAGTTGTAGTTATTTTTACTAATCAGTATAGATTACAGATATTTTAAAGATATATTCAAACTTTGAAGGCTGACAACCATAAAAAGAAAATGACAAAAGGAAATTGTTTTTCCTGACAGACTCTCATGGTGCTATTTCTCTTGTTGAAAATGAAAAAAATTATCTGATGTAATCAGGATAGCCACGAGATAATGACTTTAAATTCAATCTGGAGTGGAGCCAACAATATTCAACCTTGCACTCACTTTTCCTAACAAACTGTTGCTTTCTTATTTAACTGCACCATCGTGGAGATCAGCTAGTCTTCTGTTTTTCTCCAATGTTACAAGCTTTTTTATCCAATGACGTGCAACATTTCAATGTGTTTGTTCTGAGGCTCTGACATATTCCCAACTCTATTCTTTCCCACTTAAATTCCAGGTTCTTGAAAAAAACTGAAAAACTTTTTTTTTAAGCAGTAGTTTTGAAAGTTGTATAAATGTTTATAAATTTCCACTATGGCTTTAGAATCTTTAGGTCCACAAAACACCTGTGTGCCTAAAATCAACACAACTCATTTTGCAAAATGTTTTCAGCTACATGATTAGTGTGTGTGTGTGCGCGCGCGTGCATGCATGCAAGTGGCTGAGTTTTTAGGGGAGACATACACAAAGAGAAAACTCACAGCATTGTGCAAGAATCACTAACAAACTTGTGCTTTAAAGAATGGGAGGAATTTGGCGAAACAAGAAACTACGGGCTTCTGGGCAAATAAATCATATGAAAAATGTTCAGCTGCAAGAGTGAAAGTGTAATCGCTATAAATTTGACTTTTGAATGTGCATGGTGGGCCTTACAAATGGGCTGTTTCATTTATAAGGAAAGTGGATCAATGTGGGAGTTTGCTTCATTCAGATTTTCACTTTTTCAAGGTGGTTAGGACAGCAATGCTCAACAAGATTTTTGCCAAATCTGAAAAATTTGGATAGAAAGTCTGGTGCTGACTCAGTGGTCCAAGACTGTTGGGTTCAGAACTTCTTTATCAAGAAAGTATTCTGATGAAGCCCTAATTTGTAGACTTTTTGGCTCCTTCTAAAACATAAAATCTTAAAATTTTAATAGCATTTTCCTCTTACCAATAATAATAATAATGCCAGTTGCAATAATAATTTAAAAGATATCCAAGAGCACCAAAAATAAAATTGAAGTTCTATCTATAACCCTGCCACTTAAGATTAGTTAATATTTTGGCAACTTTCCTATTAGTGTGTGTATATCTGTGTGGGGGTGTATGTGTGTGTGTGTATGATTTCCAACAAAAATGGAAAATAATTATACTACTATTTTATTATGTTTGTCATTCTTTTCCCAACATTTTTCACATAATTTTATGACTGAATATTCTTCAAAAATAATATTCACTGTTATTATGTGATGGTATGCTCATCATAGAAAATATCTACTCTCAAGTAAAAATAATATGATAGGAATCATTCATATCTCTGAAGTAATAAGTATGACAATATATTTGTTTTTATTCCTATTTTGGATTGTTCCAGTGGACATTTGCGTTTTTTTTAATGCTTTTTATTTTTTTATTTTTTAACTTTTATTTCATGAATATAAATTTCCAAAGTAAAGCTTATGGATAACAAAGGCTTCCCCCCCATAAAGTCCCTCCCACCTGCTACCCTCCCCTTTTCCACTCCCTCTCCCCTTCCATTCACATCAAGACTCATTTTCAATTCTCTTTATATACAGAAGATCAGTTTAGCATACATTAAGTAAAGATTTCAACAGTTTGCTCCCACACAGAAACATAAAGTGAAAAATACTGTTTGAGTACTAGTTATAGCATTAAATCTCAATGTACAGCACATTAAGGACAGAGATCCTACATGAGGAGTAAGTGCACAGTGACTCCTGTTGTTGATTTAACAAATTGACACTCTTGTTTATGGCATCAGTAATCACCCTAGGCTCTTGTCATGAGCTGCCAAGGCTGTGGAAGCCTTTTGAGTTCACCGACTCTGATCATATTTAGACAAGGCCATGGTCAAAGTGGAAGTTCTCTGCTCCCTTCAGAGAAAGGTACCTCCTTCTTTGATGACCCGTTCTTTCCACTGGGATCTCACTCGCGGAGATCTTTCATGTAGGGTTTTTTTTTTTTTTTTTCTTCCCCAGAGTGTCTTGGCTTTCCATGCCTGAAATACTCTCATGGGCTTTTCAGCCGGATCCGCATGCCTAAGGGCTGACTCTGACACAGAGTGCTGTGTAGGACATCTAGCATTCTATGGGTCTGCTGTGTATCTCACTTCCCATGTTGGATCGTTCTCTCCCTTTTTTATTCTATCAGCTAGTATTTGCAGACACTATTCTTGTTTATGTGATCCCTTTGGTTCTTAGTCCTATCATTATGATCAACTGTGAACAGAAATTGATCACTGGGACTAGTGAGATGGCATTGGTACATGCCACCTCGATGGGATTGATTTGGAATCCCCTGGTATGTTTCTAACTCTACCATTTGAGGTAAGTCAGCCTGAGCATGTTCCGAATTGCACATCTCTTCCCTCTCTTATTCCCACTCTTATATTTAACAGCGATCACTTTTCAGTTAAGTTTCAGCACTTAAGAAGAATTGTGTATTGATTACAGTATTCAACCAAAAGTATTAAGTAGAACAAACAAACAAAAAATACTAAGAGGGATAACATATTAAGTTGCTCATCAACAGCCAGGGTGAGGGCTGATCATGTCACCGTGAGTTTACCAAAGGATTTTACATCCTGAACAAGACATTAACATTTATGAAGCATTTACTGTATACCAGCCATGGTTCTAAATACTTGCTGTATGTCAATTAATTTTTTAAGTTACCTAGTACATGCAATTATTGTTGCCAAATACAAGGCAAAAGTACTGAAGCACAGCAATAAATTATCTTGTGTCCAGCTTTGAGGCACAGCACGTTAAGCTGCTACTTCCAGTGCTAGCAGAGTCCCACCTACTCTGCTTCCAACCCAGCTCCCTGATAATGCACCTGGGAAAGCAAAAGAGGATGGCTTGAATATTTAGACCCTTGCCACCCATGCCGGAGACCCAGACGGAGTGCCTGACTCCAAGCTTTAGCCTGGCTCAGACCTGGCTCTTGTAGCCATTTTGGGAGTGAACCAGTAGATGGAATCAATCTCTCTCTCTCTTTTTCTTGCCTGCTCCCTTTGTCACTCTGCCTAATACATAACTAAATTTTAAAGTAACTTATCTAAGATTACACAATACAACTAGGAAGTAGGAGAGCCAGGGTCCAAACTTGATGATCCGTTTCCAGATTTTGTGACCTTGAAAAGCATGCTATATTGCTTATACCTTGCTCAGTTACTCCACTCATCCCTTCATGGCCAAACTTCCCAGGAGACCCACTTACATTTGATTATTGCATTTCTTCATATAACATTCACTCCATAACACAACCCAGTTGAGGACTTTCTCATAACAGTCTATCAAAACCATTCGTTCTTGCCAAAGTGTCCAGTGAATTTCTATCCAGGAGACACATTTGATTCTCTAATTCATCCGTGCTTGTCAGCTGGTTCAGCGCAAAGGACTCTTCCTCCTCTACTCTTCTCTTGGTTTCCTGTACAGCACTCTTCCTGTGTTCTACCTGTACCTTTGCCCATTCCTTTTCAGCCCTCAGTGCTCGCCTTTTGTCTTCAATTTAGCTTCTAAAAGTTATGGTTTCAGGGATTGGCGGTGGCTTTTCATATCTAATCATTCTACATCTTTTCTTAAGAGTTCATCAATTTCTATAGTGTAAAACATCACATATTCCTAACAAACATCTCAGTATCAAATCTCTTTTTCTAAGCTTCTTGCAAAAATAGCCAGTTATCTCAGCATGGTCACTTAATAGCTTTTAATTTTTTAAAATTTATTTTACTCAAAAGGCAGAGAGAGAGAAAAGAGAGAGCTCTCATTCGTTGGTTCACAATCCAAATTTACACCCTGGTCCTGACCAGGTCAAAGTCGGTATCCCCGAATGTAATCGGCGTCTCCTATGTCAGTGAGAAGAACCCAATGGCCAGCTGCCTCCCAGTGCCCACACTGGCAGGAAGGTGGGATAGTGAGCAACGCTGGAATTCAAATTCAGACATGCTAATACAGGATATGGGATCCCAGAAGCATCTTTTACCACTTCTCATCTTGATATCTTAAATACTATCTTTAAAATACTGGGTTGTCCAAATATCATTGTCTTTCTCATTTTGATCTCTTAGTAAATGATACAACAAGCCACCCAGAAATTTGAATCAGTAATTATGGAGTAATCTTTATGCGTACTTCTCTCTCCTTGCCCACATTCAGTCAAAAACTTAAGTTCTGTTACTTGTACTATCTATCTCAGACTCCTTCATATTTCTCATCCCTTTTTTCACTACCAAAATAGAACATTCCATTTCTTACCTGGCCTACTATGGCACTCTGGTCTATCACCCTTTCCTGTATCTCTTCAATCCATTTTCCACATAAAGTGATGTTTGGAGAAGAGATATTTGATAAAGTGATTGCCTGGATAAACACCCCTTGGTAGCCTCTTAACTGCTTGTGATATTATACTTCATATCCTACATGTAGTTACAATGTCTGTGCCCTGGGGACTTTACCCCCTGTATGTAATCATACCACTTAATCTGTAAACTCCAGCTCCCCATTTCATTGCTTAGTATGTAGCTTATATATAACCTCCTTTGGGAAGACTTTCCTTTCCTGAATGCCTAACTTGCATTTCCCTTATGCAGTCTCTTACTATTCACAGTTGTAATTAATTATTAATTGTGTGCTTATCTGTTTACCATCTCCCTCCCTTGCCATGTTGTTACCACTGTGAAGGTAGAAGCTGTGTGTGGGTATTCATTCTTGAAACACTGAGCACCTGTTAGTCAATCATAGTTACTACATAGTTACTGAATAATTAATGATATTTTCCCCAAAAATAGGTTAGTGTACTTTGAGATATTTTATATTTGTTGATTTGTCTTAGATATTAAGTCTAAAATTATAATTTAATATACCTCATGCAGGAAGAGAAAATTTCCTCTCATTTAAAAATTTCTTTTTTTAAAAACTTTTATTTAATAGATATAAATTTCCAAAGTACAGCTTTTGGATTACAGTGGCTTCCCCTCCCCCCCAATAACTTCCCTCAACCCGCAACCCTCCCATCTCCTGCTCCCTCTCCTATTCCATTCACATCAAGATTCATTTTCAATTATCTTTATATACAGAAGATCAATTTAGTATATATTAAGTAAATATTTCAACAGTGTGCACCCACACAGAACATAAAGTGTAAAATACTGTTTGAGTATTAGTTATAGCATTAATTCACATTGTACAACACATTAAGGACAGAGATCCTACATGAGGAATAAGTGGACAGTGACTCCTTGTTGCTCCCCCTCTTCGCGGAGGAACGACACTAAACCCTGCGCTATTCTTTTGTCTGCTTGGCCCTTCCCGGGTTTGCTGCTGGTTCTTCCCGGGTTGGCTACCGACCCTTCCACCTCCGTGGAAGGGCGGCTCCCTCTGCCACTTTCCCCACTTCCGCGGGGGAGTGGCACACCGCCGGCCGGCTCTCTCGGGGGCTGCTCAGGTGTTCCCCTTAGATGTTCCTCGTGCATGTTGTCTCTCTCCTCCTTTATAGTCCTCTTCCACCAATCCTAACTCTGCTACCCACACGCCGAGTACACTGCTCTCCTCCAATCAGGAGCGGGATCAGCTCCTGCAGGTTGTCAAGTTGGTGAGAGGGAACTGCGTAGAAGTTTACTCCTCCCCAGCACTATATCATGGGAGAGCAGATGCATAGAATAAGTCTTAATTCCAGTAACTTAGCCTTGTCTCAGTTGCTCCCCACAACTCCTGTTGTTGACATAACAAATTGACACTCTTGTTTATGGCATCAGTAATCTCCCTAGGTTCTTGTCATGAGTTGCCAAGGCTATGGAAGCTTTTTGAGTTCACCGACTCCGATCTTATTTAGACAAGGTCATAGTCAACGTGGAAGTTCTCTCTTCCCTTCAGAGAAAGTTACCTCCTTCTTTGATGGCCCGTTTTTCCCACTGGAATCTCACTTGCAGAGATATTTCATTTAGAGTTGTTTTTTTTTTTTTTTGGGCCAGTGTCTTGGCTTTCCATGCCTGAAATACTCTCATGGGCTCTTGAGCCAGAACCGAATGCCTTAAGGGCTGATTCTGAGGCCAGAGTGCTGTTTAGGACATCTGCCATTCTGTGAGTATACTGTTTATCCTGCTTACCATGTTGGATCGTTCTCATCTTTTTAATTCTATCAGTTCGTATTAGCAGACAGTAGTCTTGTTTATGTGATCCCTTTGACTCTTAGACCTATCATTATGATCAATTGTGAACTGAAACTGATCACTTGGACTATTGAGATGGCATTGGTACATGCCCCCTTGATGGGATTGAATTGGAATCCCCTGGTACGTTTCTAACTCTACCATTTGGGACAAGTCCGATTGACCATGTCCCAAACTGTACATCCCCTCCCTCTCTTATTCCCACTCTTATATTTCAAAGGGATCACTTTTCAGGTAAATTTAAACTCCTAGGAATAATTGTGTGTTAAATAAAGAGTTCAACCAGTAGTATGAAGTAGACCAAAATATACTAAAAGGGATAAAGTCTTAATTTGTTCATTGACAGTCAGGACAAGGGGTGATCAAGTCACTGTTTCTCGTAGTGTCCATTTCACTTAAAAAAATTTCAACATTTAGTCCTATATCTTGTTGCCCTCACTTCAAGTCCAGCTCCCAAGTTAGTGATTTATTACTGCATCAAGTAGAATCCCTGATTCTTAATTTGCTTTATTTCTTCTGAATAGTTTTCTTCTAATTACAATAAGGCCTAATTTATTGTCACATTTAAGTAGCTTTTAAAGTTTTATTTACTGCTAAATTAATTATTTTCACCATTTTTCCTTCCATGTAAGAAAGAATTAGAATTGTCAAATAATTGACCAACAGAAAACTACTAATAAGTGGCAGGACAAAAATAGATGACTTCTTTTTGCAGAATTTGAATAAATGTTACTTCTGGTTTGCAAGCAAGTGCCAGGTAACTCCGAAATTAGTAAGCAAAACAAATGAGCATCATGTTTCAAAAACATAGATGTATAATTAATGCTTCATTTGATAACTTGTTTTACTTTTATGAATGTGTATGAGTTTGGTGATGATTTTATTTGCCTCTTACACCATGATGTGTTTTACTAATACTTTTTTCCCATTTTATGAACTATATTTAATTATATAATACTTCATGTTTCTCAGAGCATAATTACATTTATATATCTCTTGGGAGATAGCGTTTTTTTCTTTTTCTTTTTTTAATAGAAAATTTTATTTAATAAATATAAATTTCAAAACTACAACTTTTGGATTATAGCAGTTCTTCCCCCCATCACCACCCTCCTGTCCCCAAATCATCCCATCTCTTACTCCCTCTCCTATCCCATTCTTCATTAAGATTCATTTTTAGTTAGCTTTATATACATAAGATCAACTCTATACTGAGTAATGATTTCAAAGGTTTACACCCACACAGATACACAAAGTATAAAGTACTGTTTGAAGATTAGTTTTACTTTGAATTCTCATAGTACAACACATTAAGGGCAGAGGTCCTACATGGAGAGCAAGTGCACCGTGACTCCTGTTGTTGATATAACAATTGACACTCTTATTTATGATGTCAGTAATCACCCGAGGCTCTTGTCATGAGCTGCCAAGGCTATGGAAGCCTCTTGAGTTCACCAACTCCAACCTTATTTAGAGAAGGCTATAATCAAAGTGGAAGTTCTCTCCTCTCTTCAGAGAAAGGTACCTCCTTCTTTGATGGCCCGTTCTTTCCACTGGGATCTCACTCACAGAGATCTTTCATTTAGGTTTTTTTTTTTTTTTTTTTTTGCCAGAGTGTCTTGGCTTTCCATGGCTGCAAAACTCTCATGGACTTTTTAGCCAGATATGAATGCCTTAAGGGCTGATTCTGAGGCCAGAATGCTATTTAGGGCATCTGTCATTCTATGAGTCTGCTCTGTATCCCACATGTTGGATCGTTTTCTCCTTTTTAATTCAATCAATTATTATTAGCAGACACTGGTCTTATTTATGTGATCCCTTTTACACTTAATCCTATCTTTATAAACTGATCATTTTAACTGGTAAGGTGGCATTGGTACCTGCCAACTTAATGGGATTTGGAGTCCCATGGCAAGTTTTTAGCTTTATCCTTAGTGGTAAGTCTGATTGAGCATGTGCCAAACTGTATATCTCCTCCCTCTCCTATTCCCACTCTTATTTTTAACAGAAATCAATTTTCAGTTGGGTTTAAATACCTAAGAATAATTCTGTATTAAGTAATAATTCTAACCTTGCAAACATGCCACAGGTTCTTAAACAAAATATTTATTAAAGACCTGGTAGAGGGCAAGGTCTTTTCTATTAGAAAACTTATGATTTTAATCCACAGTCTCAACTGTGAAAATGACAATTTCTACTCAACTATTTTTCTGTAACAAAACTCAAGTTCTATTACCAATCCCTTTCATTAAGTTGGTTAAAACTTAATCTAAGTCAGTTTGGGATCCTCATACAATAGTACCCACTGTGTACAAAATCTAGTGGGTTTATGAGCAGAGACTGGTGATTAATTACCTTACGGTAATCAAGTTGTATCCGTAAGGTAACTATTGAAACATCCTTGTTTTTTTTTTTTTAAGATTTATTTGTTTGAAAAGCAGAACTAAAGAGAGGGAGAGACAGAGAAAGTGAGAGAGATTGATTTCCAATCTTCAGGCTCACTTCGCAAATGGCCTCAACAGCTAGGGCAGAGCCAGGCAGAAGCCAGGAGTCAGGAACTTCTTCTAGGTCTCCAACTTGGCTGCAGGGGCCCAAATACTTGGACCATCCTCTGATGCTTTCCCAGGCACATAAGCAGGGAGCTGGATCAGAAATCGAGCAGCCACTGCACCCCAGCTTAGGCCCCAGTCTACAGGTTTTAAAACGCAGCCCCAAGGGATCAGCACTGTGACATAAGGAGTAAAACCACACATGGTGCCTGCAGTGCCAGCATCCCATATGGGCACTAGTTTGAATCCTTGTTGCTCCACTTCTGATCCAGCATATCTGCTATGGACTGGGAAAGCAGTAGAATATGGCCAAGGTCCTTGGACCCCTGTACCCCCATGGGAGACCGGGATGAAGCTCTTGGCTCCTGGCTTCAGATCGGCACATCTTTGGTTGCTGTGGCTACTGCTGAATGAACCAGTGGATGGAAGACTTCTCTCTCTCTCTCTCCCTCTCCTTCTCTGCCTCTCTGTAACTCTATCTTTAAAATAAATAAAATAAATCTTTTAAAAAAAATAAGCAGTCCCCTCTCCTGCTTCCATGGCTCAGTTAGTGTAGGAGGCCATGAAGGAGACACAGAAACAATTCTGCTGGTTTGGTGTGGTCCTGGGATTTATAGGACTCCATCTGACAATCAGTGGTCCTATAAACCTTCCCAGTGAATCCATCGTCTCTCCTGCTCTTAGCCTCAAGTCTCTCATGCTCTCTGGGGAGGGTTTCTTCATGTCTACTTATTTGCACATTTTCCTAGTAAATTCAATTTGAGTTCTGTCTCCCCCTTTATTCTCTCAAACTTCTTCCAGTCTCTCTCATCATTGGAGTCTAACAAATCTCTTTCTGGTAAATAGAAAATCCTTCACTCTGAGGTTTTAATGTTCTCTTATCTGTGGTACTCCTGGTAGCATGCCCCCAGACACACCAAGCAATCTCCTTACTGGATTGAGGTTTGGAGAAACACGCATTTGAGAGAGCAACAGATTACCATATCTTTTGAACATGTCGTAAGTCTTCCCTATGACTGAATAGAGAATACACTGTCTGATGGAAAAAAAGACAAAGGATAAGGGGAGATTCCACCATAAAAAAAGTATTGGCTGCTATTTTAAAAATAGCATCTGGCTACAGAGACTGTATATATGACACCTTTATAAATGTTTTATCTTAAATAGCTTGTAGTATTAGAAGATTTAAAATTACATTAAATGACTAAATATACTTAAGCTCTATTTAAAAACATGTTAAAATTAATATCTCAGCTTGAATTACTGTTCTTTCCCTTCTTTTTTTGAGAATGACATATTGGCATTTGAATAAATTATATACTCTTAAGGAGATAGACATTCAGAGGAAAACAAAGGATTATAATAATTCTCTGAGGTATTTGGAAATAGATTTCATTTTACTGTATTGTTTTTTAGCATCTGGAGAGTTGAGAACGTGGTAGTGATTAGAAAATTCAAGTGTTATCCTTTTATATCAGTAACTCATTAGATTGTTTTTTGCCCTAAAATTTTTTGCTTTTTCTTAAAAGAAGAAAAAGATACTTTTTGACCAACTATCAATTCACAGTGATTCTAGTTTTTTTGTTTTTATTTTTGACTTAGAAGAATTTGCATGTAATTTAACAACTCAGTCATGTGAGAAGTAAATGTTCGAAATAGAAGTTATTGATTCAACAAACTCATTGTTATAAATAGATTTTTGATTTCTGTAGAGACATATATCTTTAAAAATATTTTTATTAGAGAGGGAGAAAGGGAGATAGAGAAATGGAGAGAGAGAGAAATCTTCTGTGCACTGATTCTTTCCTCAAATGCCCATAACAGCCAGGGCTGGCCCAACTGAAGTAAAGAACGGGAGCGTGTGGATGGCAGGGATCCAGTCACTTGGGCTGTTTTGCACCTTTTTGCCAGGTGCATTAGAGGGAGCTGTCACAAGTGGAGAAGCTAGGACTCAAACCAGTTCACATGGGATGCTGATGTAACAGGTGGCAACTTCACTCTACCACAATGACAGCCCCCTATGGACATAATTTGTTTAATGAAAATGAAATATCTGAAGTATATAATAAAGAATAAATTATTTTATGTTCTTATATTAGAATAGATATTATTTTCAATGATTTAAGCAAAGTTATTAGTAAATAATACATGTTCACATAATAAGGTTTAGCAGAAGTTTGTAGGAAAAGCTGTATGCATAAACACTCATTGCATAGATGATTGATAGAGATCATGAATATTGTGGAATCTCAACTCAGATATGCATGAAAATATATTGGAGTAAAATGTAACGAATGACAAATTCATGTGTGATTGTTTTTCATCTTCCATTTTCTAAGTTATTATGAATTTTAATTGTTACTTTTTGCCTTTTTGTGTCAACAAATATTCATGACTTAAGCCTTCTTTGGTCAAAATTAATAATCAAAAACAGTCTCTAAACTTCTGAAAAATAAGGAGTAAAACAGACCAAGAAAGCCTAAGTATTTAGCAGAGGAAAAATATGTATAAACGGTGTATCAAAAATCATTCATCTTGTTTAGTTATAATTATCTAATACATTAAATTTTACATCTTTGGTACTATGCTATCTCCATGTTTTAAAGATTTATTTATTTATTTGAAAGGCAGAGTTACAGAAAGGCAGAGAGAGATACAGAGAGAGAGAGAGGTCTCCCATTTGCTGGTTCACTCCCCAACTGGCTGCAATAGCTGAAGGTGCTCCGATCTGAAGCCAGGAGCCAGGAGCTTCCTTCAAGGTCTCCCATCAGGTGCAGGGGCCCAAGGACTTGGACCATCTTCTACTGCTTTCCTAGGCCATAGCAGAAAGCTGGATTGGAAGTGGAGAGACCGGGACTCAATCCAGTGCCCATATGAAATGCTGGCCTCAGCTTTGCCCACTAAGCCACAGCGCTGGCCCCTAACTTCATGTTTTTTAAAATAGTTCACAGTGTTAGCCACCTTTAATATATTATACATTAACATTGTCTCTCCTGCTACTTATGTTTGTTTGCTTGTTTTTGCTTTTAGCTCTCATCTTTATTACATAAGAACCAACTGTCTCTATGACTAGAGAACTAAGAACATGGCACAGAAGAACCAACTGGTTAATAATTTTCATTTTTAATTTTACCTTTCAACATAGGAAACTACTATGATGATTGTTGGTTGGAAATTGAAAAATTTAAATTACAATGTGCAAAACATAATTCTTTAAAATTCTTTGCACTAGGGATTTTTTTCTATAAAATTCTAGCATAATAGAATACTATAAACCTTGAGATCAAATTGTATTTTTACAAATTTGCACACTTCAGTGCTACTTAAAATTGCATTTGAAGACAACACTTCAGAGGCTACTTGGGACACTGCATTCCTTATTGGGATGCCTGAGTTTGAGTTCCACATCTGCTGTCTGCTAATGTGCACCATGGGAAGTAGCAGATAATGGCTCAAGTGTTTGGGTGCCTGCCACTCATGTGGAAGACCCAGATGGAGTCTCTTGGCTTTGACCCACTCAGCCCTGGCAATTGCAGGCATTTGGGGAATGAGCCAGCAGATGAAAAATGTCTTTCTCTCTTACTCAGTCTCTTTGACTTCCAAATAAATTGAAATAATTTTTAAATTAAGAATATAAATAAATAAATAAATTATAAATTTTCACTGTATTTGGCTTGATGCTGAAGTATTACTGGATTAATCAGAGGTCTATTCTGTAACTGTAGTAATCACCCATTGAAATACTTATACTAAGCATACAAGACTTACTTAGAAAACAAAGCAAATATTTAAACTTCATATTGTTTACTATTTATCTACACACAGAAATTATTGCCCAACAGATATCTGGCATGTTATTGGTTGTCAGTTGGATAAGCACATTATATGTATTATTTCACTTATCCCTAAAAGTCTATGTGATGGGAATATTATTTCTACTTTAGAAAGTAGAAATCAATGTATTTTATTAAATTAAGATTTCACATTATGTCTTTTTTATTTTTTTATTTTTTGACAGGCAGTGTTAGACAGAGAGAGAGACAGAGAGAAAGGTCTTCCTTCCGTTGCTTCACCTCCCAAATGGCCGCTACGGCCTGCTACACTGCGCCGATCCAAAGCCAGGAGCCAAGTGCTTCCTCCTTGTCTCCCATGCGGGTGCAGGGCCCAAGCACTTGGGCCATCCTCCACTGCCTTGCTGGCCGCAGCAGAGAGCTGGACTGGAAGAGGAGCAACCAGGACAGAATCCGGTGCCCCAACTGGGACTAGAACCTGGGGTGCCAGCGCCACAGGCAGAGGATTAGCCTAGTGAGCCGTGGCGCCGGCCTCACATTATGTCTTATCTACCCCACAGTGTTGACCACTTTTTTATAATGCTCTTTTTAAACTCCAGCTAAAGTGCTGGTATCCTCAACATTTATATATATTGAAGTCGATTGATAGCTTAAACTGGGTCTACGAGTTATATGCATTTAATATGCCTAATCTGTATGGATGCAATGAATCAACAGGTATAAAATATATTTAATCTTCATGAAATGAAATATTTCCTTCTTAATGTTCACTCTTTTTGGTATACAAAATATATATTTAAAAGTTTGTTAGGATGACCGCCACCATGGCTCAATAGGCTAATCCTCTACCTGCGGCACCGACACACCAGGTTCTAGTCCCGGTTGGGGTGCCAGATTCTCTCCAGGTTGCTCCTCTTCCAGTCCAGATCTCTGCTGTGGCCCGGGAGTGCAGTGGAGGATGGCCTAAGTGCTTGGGCCCTGCACCCACATGGGAGACCAGGAGAAAGCGCCTGGCTCCTGGCTTCGGATCAGTGTGGTGCACTGGCCGCAGCACGCCAGCCGCAGTGGCCATTGAGGGGTGAACCAACGGAAAAGGAAGACCTTTCTCTCTGTCTCTCTCTCACTGTCCCCTCTGCCTGTCAAAAAAAAAAAGTTTGTTAGGATAATTATTTTATTGTTGAAGTATCATCACAGATTCATTTAACAGAATAAGACTTATTTCTAGATGTAACAAAATTCCTGAGTAGCTAAAAATTATATTGCAATAAGTTTATATGATATGACCAATATTCTTTATGTGTTTGTGGAGAATTATTCTATTTAAATTTGAAAATAACAATAGTCCTTCGTCATCCCATCCCCTATGTACACATAAAGAACCTGAGCTTTCAATTAAATATACTACAAATTTAATTTCTAAAATGTTCATATTTAGTTCAGTCAAATGGATTGATGAAGCATCTGTGGGTTATCTAAATGCATGTTTCTGATATTAGATATTCTTTTTAAAGGTTTTTAATTTACTTCCATTTTATTTTAAAGGCAGAGAGACAGACAGTCACAAAGAGATCATTCATACCCTGGTTCATCCTACAAATGCCCATAAAGGCAGGTTGAAACAGGTTGAACCAAGCTCAAGCCCCTGGAACTCTATCAGAGTTTCCCAGATGGGTGGTAGGGACATAAGTACTTGAACTATCACCTCTGCCTTTCAGAATGGAAATTAGCAGGGAACTGGACCAGAAACAGAGTAGCCAAAGCTCACTATGGGACACTCAGATTGGGAGTTAGGCATTTTAGCAGCGACATAAACCGTTGAGTGAAATGCCTAGTTTTCTGCTTTTTAGTATTTTTAATACTGGTAGGAGAGAGTGACAAGTCAATTAAACCATGGAGTTATCTTAACTAAATAATCAACATATAAAAATTAAGAGAACCCTTCCTCACTCAAATACAGTTAATCTTTAAGGAGAATATATTAGCTTGCTATTTTAGAAAAAAAAAATTGGTCTTAAAATAAATACCCTATCTTCTTATTTATAACACAACATGTTTCTAATTTATTTTGGTGCATATTTTAAAATCTATTTATGAAGAACACGATAAAAGATCATATATGAATGAGGCCATTTGGGAAGAGATGACTATAATGATCATTATAAGTCATGATGAAGTTTAACGATGCTTAAAATCAACGGCAACCTGTAATCTGTTTTCTGATTCCAGTGATCATTTCAGAATTATTACAGAGTTATTATTGTACAATTTTTTCTTCTTCATCCTTCTTGAATGCAGTCATCACCTCATCCATGATTTAATTAACTATATGAAAAGCTTAACCTTATCAGACAACTTACCCTGAATTATAGTGTAATGGTAATCATCATATAAAAAATTTGAGAAATAAAAAGAAATTCGACTTAGCATTTTTGATTCTTTTATCTTTTGAAGGTGATACTAAAATGAACATTCTTTTCTTACCTTAATAGATTTTATTAAGAAATGCAAAAATATACCTGAGAATAGGGAGATCACAGTATTATTAATTCCAACTTTTAAGCACAAGTAGAAATGCAGAATATTTTTAAGACAGTGATCTGTAAATACTATGAGATATTTTTTTTAACTTTTATTTAATGGATATAAATTTCCAAAGTACAGCTTATGGATTACAATGGCTTCCCCCCCATAACGTCCCTCCCACCCGCAACCCTCCCCTTTCCCACTCCCTCTCCCCTTCCATTCACATCAAGATTCATTTTCGATTCTCTTTATATACAGAAGATCAGTTTAGCATACATTAAGTAAAGATTTCAACAGTTTGCTCCCACACAGAAACATAAGTGAAAAATACTGTTTGAGTACTAGTTATAGCATTAAATCTCAATGTACAGCACACTAAGGACAAAGATCCTACATGAGGAGTAAGTGCACAGTGACTCCTGTTGTTGACTTAACAAATTGACACTCTTGTTTATGGCCTCAGTAATCACCCTAGGCTCTTGTCATGAGCTGCTAAGGCTATGGAAGCCCCCTGAGTTCACTGACTCTGATCATATTTAGACAAGGCCATGGTCAAAGTGGAAGTTCTCTGCTCCCTTCAGAGAAAGGTACCTCCTTCTTTGATGACCCATTCTTTCCACTGGGATCTCACTTGTGGAGATCTTTCATGTAGGTTTTTTTTTTTTTCCCCCAGAGTGTCTTTGCTTTCCATGCCTGAAATACTCTCATGGGTATTTCAGCCGGATCCGCATGCCTAAGGGCTGATTATGAGACCAGAGTGCTGTTAGGACATTTGCCATTCTATGGGTCTGCTGTGTATCCCACTTCCCATGTTGGATCATTCTCTCCCTGTTTGATTCTATCAGCTAGTATTTGCAGACACTATTCTTGTTTATGTGATCCCTTTGACTCTTAATCCTATCATTATGATCAACTGTGAACAGAAATTGATCACTGGGACTAGTGAGATGGCATTGGTACATGCCACCTCGATGGGATTGATTTGGAATCCCCTGGTATGTTTCTAACTCTACCATTTGAGGTAAGTCAGCTTGAGCATGTCCCGAATTGCACATCTCTTCCCTCTCTTATTCCCACTCTTATATTTAACAGCGATCACTTTTCAGTTAAGTTTCAGCACTTAAGAAGAATTGTGTATTGATTACAGTATTCAACCAAAAGTATTAAGTAGAACAAACAAACAAAAAATACTAAGAGGGATAACATATTAAGCTGCTCATCAGCAGTCAGGGTGAGGGCTGATCAAGTCACCGTTTCTCCTAGTGTTCATTTCACTTTAACAGGTTTCCTTTTTGGTGCTCAGTTAGTTGTCACCTATCAAGGAGAACAAGTGGTATTTGTCCCTTTGGGATTGGCTTATTTCACACAGCATGATGTTTTCCAAATTCCTAACAGGGATCACTTTTCAGTTAAAATTTAAACACCTAAGAATAATTGTGTGTTAATTACAGAGTTCAACCAATGGTACTAGAACAAAAAAAAAATACTAAAATGGATAAAGTATTACATTGTACATTAACTATGAGATATTTTTAATAAATAGAAAATTTCAAATGTGTCCCCAAATGTATTCTTAAAATGAAGAACATTAATATTTCCCCCCATTTAGTCTAGAATATTTTTAGTACTTAGCCAAATGTGCAGTCTTGAATTCACGTTGCTTTATTGTCACATGCATTGATGATTTTCATAAAATATTTACTTCAAATGCTTCATGGAAAGAACAACAGAAAGAAAATTTTAAAAGACATGGTCTTTGCAGTTCAGCATATGCCTGAGTTTAGCTAATCAACAATCACACGATGAAATCAATATATCATTCCTAACCCTCATATGGTTAAATATGAAAACATATGGCTTCCCAGTTAGTTGGCTGCGTGGAGTACTGCACTCCAGGTGCTTGTCACAGTACAATCTTGAATCATCCTGAGGTTACTTTTGTTTTGTTTTGTTTTGTTTTTTAAAGCTTGGCCAAAATAAACACCCTGGCAGTTTAAAATATTTTGTCTGTCCATTGTTTTGATCTTCTTAAATGTACTTTAGGACTTAAATGGTACGTGAGAAAGCTGGGGGACTGTTATTTTGCCTGTCTCACCTCCATGCTACTGTATTTCTTTTCATGAACACTGAACATTGGCACTGCACCCGCAGCCTTTTTAAAGGACGTTTTATGAAAAATAGTTATATACAGGGTCAGTAGGTGCTGTCTCTGAGTATCTAATTCTAGTGTTTATTCCAGCAACCATTTCACTGAATAGTTCTAGTCAGTTGTGATAAGGGATCAATTCTGGGTTTAGAATAATTGAGGGTGAAGGAGAAGTAATAACTCTAATATGCCTTCAATTTTACCATTAGGAAAGGTTTCCAGCTTCCTATTCAATTTTATCCTGCACACTACGAGTATGTCCAGTTTGACATGCATTGTCTACTCAAGGATAATTTTCCAATCAAATTATTCCAATCAAATAATTTGATTTTCCAATCAAATTATTAAACTAACACTTGGGGCCAGCCTTGTGGCATAGCACATAAAGCTGTCACCTGTAGCACCAGCATCCCATTCAGGTGCCAGTTTGATTCCCAGCTACTCCACTTCTGATTCAGCTCCCTGTTAATGGATGTGGGAAAAACAGCAGAGGATGGCCCAAGTGTTTGGTACCCTGCAGCTTCAGAGGAGACCTGGATGAAGCTCCTGATTCCTGGCTTCAGCCTGGCCTTTCCTTGGCCATTGCATCCATTTGGGGAGTGAACTGGCAGAAGGAAGATATCTCTGTCTCTCTCTCTCTCTCTCTCCCTCTCTGGAGCTCTGCCATTCAAATAAATAAGAATATGTCTTTAAAAATAAATAAACTAACACTTATTTTAATTATTAGCTTCCCAGCATGGTCTCAGAAGGAGCAGGAAGCAAGCCCAGGCTTCAGTGAAAGACAAGTTTTCCCAGGGATGGAAGAAATAATGTGTTATTTAAAGATTAAATTAAGAAGACTAGTACTAAATGTAGCTAAGTGAGGCAAAGCTTTGGCAGCAAGCTATAAAAAACAAAACAAAGTTGAAGGCCACGTAATAGGACCTTGTCACATGAGGAATAATGTAACTTTGTTCCTGAAAGCTATGATAATAGGGCCATTTTTCTCTGAAATTCTGTGTAGAACATCTGTACATTGGCACTTGGCCACAATGTTGATTTGCTTTGGTGTCCATTTTAATTAATCTTCTGCTTTCCACCGCATATGCGCACACACACACACACACACACATCATTTGAAATAAATTGAAAATGGACAATATTGACATGACCATTATAATTAAACTCCATTTGGTAATAGTTCAAGGTGATATTTATTAAAAAGATAAAATGATTAAGTGATTAAAGAAAATACGTTCCTAGAATCTTAATATTTGAGAAAGGGCATAAAATTAAGTAATCCTTGAAAAAGGAAAGAAAATTTTCACATTAGAAAATTGGCCTTTAAAATGTCTGGATGTTGTGTTATTATTGACATTAATTTCCTCATAAAATGTAAATTTTATATATTTCCTATAATGTCATGGTTATGGATGTTGGAAGATTATTAAGAAAATTGATACTTTTTTCATTTATCTAAAAATCCAAAAGGCATTTTGTTGAAACTAAGTAAAACTGAATACAACTTAGTTCAAGGTGTCAGTTTTTCTGAATCTAATTTATATTCCTATGAACTACCAGAATAGATTCATATTTTAAAGCAGGCTGTTCAGTCCAGGGTGATAGCATCTTCAGTTTTCTTAGGAGTGATGCAATGAAATTATCCTGGTTTGACGTTTTTGCAGAAATTAAACTACTACGTAAATGAAATACATTTGGAAAAATAATTCTCCTAAGTAAGCATTGATTGTGTTCTTGGATGTAATGCATAACTCATTTTCCTGCTTTGTTGTTTTTCATGCCTTCCAACAGAATGACACATTTCATAAACTTTGTTTTAGAGAATTATATACACCCATATGCATATAAATAAATGTATATACTTACAGTCTTGGCTAATACATTAAAATATAGCTTTTAGTTAGATTGAATTATTTATGCCAAGACCATATTATATATCATTTAACAAAATATTAATGCAAATAGTATACCTTTTCTAAAATTTCTAATTCTTAGCAAATTTCATAAAATCAGAAAGAATATTTTCTCTCAGCCTTTCAAATAAAATGAAAATAGACAAATATTTTTAAAATGGGCATAAAACTACATTTTATGATTAGTAAATAATCTTTGTTGACAAAAGGCAATTCCATGTACTTGAGGTGAATAAATTCTATAACTCTACTTAAGAGCATGACTTAATTGATTTTTTGAATACTTTTTTTAAAAATAATTAATTTATTTGAAGGGCAGAGACACAAAGAAAAAAGGGACAACTGGTGATGGCTCAACTACGTGGGTCCTTTGGGTCCTAATCTAGGTTTTTTTAGGAGACCTGGATGGAGGTGTCAGCTCCTGGCTTCAGCCTGGCCCAGGGCTAGCTGTTGTGGGCTTTTGAGGGAGTGAACCACCAGATGGAAGACCTCTCTCCATCTGTTTCTCTGCTCTGTCTCTGTTTCTTTCTCTCTCTCTTTCAGTGTGTGTGTGTGTTTATGTGTGTCTTTGGCTTTCTAATAAAATTAAATTAAGATAAATCAAAAACTTTTTAAAAGAGAAAAATAGAATAGTGATACTGTGTTTTGTTTTTTCCTGCTAGACTTCGGAGTTTTGTGATAAGCAACTGTGCTTTACTCTCTTAACATAATCCAATACAGTGGTGAAAATACATGTAATGATAAATTAAGTGAATTATGGATTGTTATATCTAGTTCCTTTCTCCAGGAATAAAGACCTCTGATGTATTTCTGTTTATGCATCATATATGAAGCATATAGGATAGTCTCACTTATTTACTTTTTACATAAGTTTTTCCGTTTTAAAAACTAGGATAACAGAAAGATTGGAAAAAGATTGAATTATATTCTACAGCCAGTGTTTATAGAAAGTGTAATTATTCAATACTCTAGAAGGAAAAGATAATACCAGCAAATAAATTTTTACTTTAAAATCTAATGTTAGAAATAGTATTTTCATATGGGGAGTTTTAATTCTTTACTTTCTTTTCATTTGTGTGTTTAGGTGCTTATTCTCATCACATGAAGATAGAGCAGTATAATTATATCTAATTCATTTTTAAGGTATGGATACATATTGAATCACAGGCAAAACAAATGTTTAGAGCCAATTATGCAGGCTACTTGAGAAAAAACAGAACAATTACTGCAAAGATGAGAGACACAAAGTGAAAGATGAAGAAGGAAACATATAAACAGTACTTAGTTCATTTGTGCCAAAAAAATAAGTTTGTTAACCTTTATGGGATATGCGTCATTAAAATATTTGGTAGTATTACCTATCATTTCCTTGAAATTCTCATCTTCACTCAGGTTTACTAAAAGCTACTGGTTTTCTTCCCATTTTCTTTAATGACCCTTTTGTATATTTGCTAGGATTTTTTTTTTTTTTTTGGTGTTGTTTGTTAAATGGAGCCATTCTCTAAGAATCTGCTTATCTTTTCTTCTGCACATCTTCTCTTGGACATGCCTGACTTAAAAGGATGTCCCCATTCTGAGATCTCACAGCTACCTAGCTTTGGCTACTGAACAGCGTATTACTTCTCAGTTTCTTCATCTGTGCAATGAGCATAATTTGAGACACTCTCCTGGGGCTCTGAGGATGAAACAAGAAGCATATGCACAGGATCCTTACAACTGAACTTATTCCGACCTGTCTTACACCTAGAATATGCTCCTGTTCTATTGTTAAATCCCCATGTCGCCCATGAATTAGGGCAGCTTTTCTTTTTTTCCTATCAATATGAGTTCCCTATTCATTTTTTTTGCTGCCCTACATCACTGATACAAGTGTGTACCTTCGCAGTGCAGTGTCACTCCTTAAGGGTAAACTTGTCCTCTTTAAATGCACGTAGCCTGAGGAGGAAGTTGCATGCTAAAATGGAAACCAGCTATGTGTTAAAAATGAGAATTCTATTTTTACAGTTCTGTATTTCAGCCAAGCATACTATGCACACTCAAAGACCCAGGAAGCAGTGTTGTTCTGGAGGTGCAGGTGGGAGTGAGGGTGGGATTTCTTTATCAGATTCTAAGATAACTGACTCAGTCATGCCGTGTTCTGACTTGGAAAGTCTTCAGTGGATTCAGCTGAGTATCTCAGGCAGTGAGGCTCCAGCCAGGGCAGTTCCTCTGTGCAGCAAAACCTTCTGTGCTGCAGGGTCTTCAGAGCACCACCTGCTCCTGGCAACACTGCTCCTGAAATAACCCTGACAGCAACATGGGCAGGTATAAAAAGGAGACATATCCTGTATTTCTGGCAAGTCTCAGTCTCTCTCTCTCTCTCTGTGTCTTCCCCTCTGTCCCTCGCTCCCTCCCTCCTACCCTCCTTCCCTCCCTCTCTGTTCCTCCCTTCCTCTCTTGACTTACTACCACGTGTGCCCTCAGCACTTACCAGGACACACTGAGCAGATGCCTATGAGTACCTGGGTTCCATCTCTGGCTGTGTCTCCTGACTCTAGCTTCCTGATAATGCAGACATTGGGAAGCAGTGGTGATGGCTCAAGTAATTGGGTCCTGCCACCTATGAGAGATTGGATTGAGTTCCCAGCCCAGCTCTGGGCTTTGAAGCAGCCCAATCCCAGCCATTGTATGCATTTGGGGAGTAAATCAGTAGATGGAAGGGTACTCTCTCTCTTCTTTTATTCTTAAATAAATGAATTAAAATTTAAAAATACATGCAAACAGACCATCATCATGATAGTTATTGCATTATCGATTTTGTTCTCAAAATCTGTTTGACAACAGAAAATTCAATGTAATTTTTAATGATAATTTCAGATTTCTCAAAATTTCACCATGAATGGGCAGTACTTCTATAAAAAAGGTATAGATAAAAAGATTTATATATTTTGAATAAATACTAATTTATTTCAGATTCACTGTATGAGACTGTAATCCTAAAGTCTGTAAATGGCTACTGGAAAATAAATAGCTCGAATAAATATCTAGCTTCAAAGCAGATGCTGAAAGTCATGTGTTAACTGAGGAACTAAGTCCTTCTTAAATGTTTTCTTTAATTTGAATTTTTTTCCAACCTTGCCAATTTCAGCCTAAATTCTGCAACAGGTATATGAGTCATATGTTGTTTTCACTCTACAGCAAACTTTTTGCCTGTTTCTATTATTCTACTACAAAAAGACACTTAATTTGTGGGGTTGTGTTTGAGTATGTGTGTATCCCCTCGTCCCTGGAGCTTTGATCATTTTCTTTCTGTTTTCCAAATTCAGCTGATTTGTCATTGCTCATAATATATTCCATTTCTTTAAGGTTTCCCTAATGACTGACCATTTTAGTTACTTCCTTTCCAATCCTGTTTTATCATTCCTATTTTGATTACATCATTTGACTAAATCAGATATAGACAAGAATCTTTATATTATTTATATGTATGCATATACTATAGATGAATATATATTTGATGTATTTTTGTCAATTTCTGTGTAATTGTTTTGGTTCCTCTAAAGCAAGCTCATATACATAGCACTTAGAACAATAAACATATCATAGGAAATACATGATAGATATCTTATGAATGAATTGAATTACAAAACTTCAAAGTCTCACAAACGTTTCTCAGTATTACATGACAAATAAAAAACAGCTACCTAAAAATAGAGTATCCAAATTCTTATAAACTATGTTCATTTTTGAATATTTAATAATCATATCTTCTTTTAAAAATAGCCTCATATTACTTGAATAATCTCCATGAACTCAGATTGTAGGATCTTCACTCTGTTTTAAGTTAAAATTTTGTCAAATGAAGAGACTATACACTAGCAGCTCCTACCCTGAATTTCACACAGAAGTCTTTTTTTTTTTTTTGGTCTCCCTAATATTAAAAAAGTAAAGTAAAATGAGTTTAGATGAGTCATGAATGCTCATTTAACATGGTATATATATGTATATATATAGCTATAACTCCATACATTCATATTTATAAGTATCCTCAACACTTAGTAATGGCACTATAATGTGGATTTGAGAAATGCTGTGATTTTGAAAAATATATGTATGAAAAAAGACTCTATAATTCTGACTCTATAATAATAAAGAATAAAAAAGTACAGAAATTTAAAGATTGTTTTGCAAAACATTTAATAGCAATGCATTGTTTGTATATTCAAATACACAGGGTAAATGTATGCCAAAAAATATTGTAACGGTAGACACAACAGTCAGTATAGTAGATGACACAAAAGAAGATATAAAAATTTTTAGAAAACTTTTATTTAATAAATATAAATTTTGAAAGTATAGCTTTGGATTATAGTGGTTTTCTCCATAAAAACACCCTCCCACCCTCAAACCATCTCATCTCCTACTCCCTTTCCCATCCCATTCTTCATTAAGATTCATTTTTAGTTAGCTTTATATACAGAAGATCAACTTAGTATATACTGAGTAAAGATTTCAACAGTTTGCACCCACACAGACACACAAAGTAGAAAATACTATTTGAATACTGGTTTTACCATTAATTCGCATAGTACAACACATTAAGGACAAAGATCCTACATGGGGAGTAAGTGCAAGTGACTCCTGTTGTTAATTTAACAGTTGCCACTCTTATATGACATCAATAATAACCTGAGGCTCTTGTCATGAGCTGCCAAGGCTATGGAAGCTTCTTTTTTTATTACAGGTATCAGAGGTTAATTTTTTTAAACTTTTATTTAATAAATATAAATTTCCAAAGTACAGCTTTTGGATTACAGTGGCTTTTTTCCCCCCATAACCTCCCTCCCACCTGCACCCCTCCCATCTCCAATTCCCTCTCTCATCCCATTCACATCAAGCTTCATTTTCAATTATCTTTATGTACAGAAGATCAATTTAGTATATATTAAGTAAAGATTTCAACAGTTTGCACCCACACAGAAACACAAAGTGTAAAGTACTGTTTGTGTACTAGTTATAGCATTAATTCACAATGTACAGCACATTAAGGACAGAGAACCTACATGGGGAGTAAGTACACAGTGACTCCTGTTGTTTACTTAACAATTGACACTCTTGTTTATGACATCAGTAATCATCCTAGGCTCTTGTCATGAGTTGCCAAGGCTATGGAAGCCTTTTGAGTTCGCCAACTCCGATCTTATTTAGACAAGATCATAGTCAAAGTGGAAGTTCTCTCCTCCCTTCAGAGAAAGGTACCTCCTTCTTTGATGGCCTGTTCTTTCCACTGGGATCTCACTCTCAGAGATCTTTCATTTAGGTAATTTTTTGCCACAGTGTCTTGGCTTTCCATGCCTGCAGAACTCTCATGGGCTTTTCAGCGGGATCTGAATGCCTTAAGGGCTGATTCGGAGGCCAGAGTGCTGTTTAGGACATCTGTCATTCTATTATTGTGCTGTGTACCCCACTTCCCATGTTGGGTTGTTCTCTCCTTTTTAATTCTATCAATTATTATTAGGAGACACTGGTCTTACTTATGTGATCCTTTTGACACTTAATCCTTTCATTATGATCAGTTATGAACTTAAACTGATCACTTTAATTGGTAAGATGGCATTGGTACATGCCAACTTAATGGGATTTGGAGTCCCAGGGCATGTTTCTAGCTCTACCATTAGGGGTAAGTCTGATTGAGCATGTGCCGGACTGTACATCTCCTCCCTCTCTTATTCCCACTTTTATTTTAACAGGGATCAACTTTCAGTTAACTTTAAACACCTAAGAATAATTGTGTGTTAATTAAAGAATTCAGCTAATGGTATTAAGTAGAAAGAGAAAGTACTAAAAAGATTAAAATAGTAAGCTGTTCCTCGACAGCCAGGACAAGGGCTGATCAAGTCATTGTTTCTCATAGTGTCCATTTTACTTCTACAGGTTTCCTTTTAGGTGCTCAGTTAGTTGTCAGAGATCAGGGAGAACATATGACATTTGTCCATTTGGGACTGGCTTATTTCGCTCAGCATGATGTTTTCCAGATTCCTCCATTTTGTTGCAAATGATCAGATATCATTTTTTTTTTTTACCACTGTGTAGTATTCTATGGAGAACATATCCCATAATTTCTTTATCCAGTCTTCTGTTGATGGACATTTAGGTTGATTCCAGGTCTTAGCTATTGTGAATTGAGCTGCAATAAACATTGTGGGGCAGATAGCTCTTTTATTTGCCAATTTAATTTCCCTTGGGTAAATTCCGAGGAGTCGGATGACTGGGTCGTGTGGTAGGGCTATATTCAAGTTTCTGAGGCATCCAAACTGTCTTCCATAGTGGCTTTACTAATTTGCATTTCCACCAAAAGCAGATTAGTGTGCCTTTTTCCCCACATCCTCACCACCATCTGTTGTTAGTTGATTTTTATATGTAAGCCATTCTAACTGAGGTGAAGTGAAACCTCATTGTGGTTTTTGATTTGCATTTCCCTGATGGGTAGTGATCCTGAACATTTTTTTTTTTTAGATTTTTTCATTTATTTATTTGACAGGTAGAATTACAGACAGGAGAGAGAGAGAGAGACAGAGAGAAAGGTCATCCTTCCGTTGGTTCACTCCCCAAATGGCTGCAATGGACAGAGCTGCACTGATCTGAAGCCAGGAGACAGGTGCTTCTTCCTGGTCTCCCATGTGGGTGCGGTGCAGGGTCCCAAGCACTTAGGCCATCCTCCACTGCCCTCCCAGTCCACACCAGAGAGCTGGACTGGAAGAGGAGCAATTGTGACTAGAATCAGCGCCCCTATGGGATGCCGGCGTTGCAGGCAGATTAGCCTAAAGAGCCATGGAGCTGGCCCTGATCCTGAACATTTTTTCATGTGTCTGTTGGCTGTTTAGATTTCCTCTTTTGAGAAATGTCTATTTAGGTCCTTGGGCCATCTGTTAAGTGAGTTGTTTTGTTGTTGTGGTGTTTCTTGATCTGTTTGTAGATTCTGTTTATTAATCCTTTATCAATTGCATAATTTGCAAATATTTTTTCCCATTCTGTCGGTTGCCTCTTCACTTTCCTGACTGCTTCTTTTGCAGTATAGAAACTTCTCAATTTGATATGATCCAAGTTGTTAATTTTGGCTTTGACTGCCTGTGCCTCCCGGGTCTTTTCCAAGAAGTCTTTGCCTGTGCCTTATATTTTGCAGGGTTTCTCTGATGTTCTCTAGTAATTTGATGGTATTGGATCATGGATTTATATCTTTAATCCATGTTGAGTGGATTTTTGTGTAAGGTGTAAGGTAGGGGTCTTGCTTCATACTTCTGCATGTGGAAATCCAGTTTTCCCAGCACCATTTGTTGAATAGACTGTTCTTGCTCCAGGAATTGGTTTTAGCCCCTTGATCAAATAAAAGTTGGTTGTAGATGTTTGGATTGAATTCTGGTGTTTTTATTCTCTTTCACTGGTCTATAAAAGGTTATAAATTAATGAATTAGAAGTTTCAATTGTAGTTATAATATTCCTTTATTTTAAATATATCAGTGATTCATGAATATTCATTTTCATGTTCTTCTTTATGCTTCACATGTATTTTATAGTTGATACTTAGGCAAGGTTTTCTTTAAAAAAAAAGAAAAGAAAAACAAAATGATTTATAAGTTCTGGATGTATATACAGAAGTAACACATAAAGGGTACATAATATTAAAGCCGTTGCACAGAACAGAAGTCTAACAGCATGAAAAAATAGTGGTTATTCTGGCAGAGTAAATACTAGAATGTTGGGGCCAGGGCTGTGACGTAGCTGGTAAAGCTGCTGCCTGCAGTGCCGGCATCCCATATGGGCAACAGTTCGAGTCCTGGCTGCTCCACTTCTGATCCAGCTCTCTGCTGTGGCCTAAAGGTGGCCCAAATCCTTGGGCCCCTGCATCTGCTTGGGAGACCCAGAAGAAGCTATTGTTATTGATAGCAGCATCAGGTTGTCTCTCAAGTATCAGCTAATACAGACAAATTCTGGAGTGGATAGTGGTTACATAGATATTCACCTTTTTTAAAATATTGGTAATATTTTATTTTTAATTGCCTAATAATTATACTTAAAGGCTATAGTGTGATGTTTCAATATGTGTATACATGTGGAATGATTAAGTTTTGCTGATTACCATTCCTATCACCTCATTTGTCACAAATTATTTTGATCTCTGAAATATCTCTCCATACTTTTAAAACAAGCAAACAAATAACCTATGCCTTGCAAATGACCCATTTATGCATGTCAGGCTGACAGGGACAGTCCCTGTTTCTCTTAAATTCCAGTGATGTGCACTTTCTTTGCATTGCCAGTTCAGATCCAAAATAGAATGTTAGAATTACTTTGCACACACACACACACCATTAGGGATGAAAGTGCAGAGCAAGCATCATCTTGTGAATCAGAGGTGCCTTGGCCTCACTTTATCCCTTAAGAAAAGCAAAACCACCAGGAGGTATAGAATGTATGTATCAGAGATTTGCTATAGGAATTTGACCTTACATAATTGTGAGAGCTCATGAAGCAGTTGCTCAAAGCTCCCAGAGCTTGAAATCTAAAAGGCAGGCAGAGAAAGGGAAGATGAATTTCAATTAGGAGAGAGTCAGGAGAGATTAGAACCCTTAAGCTTTGGCCAAAACGATGCTGCCTCCATCCCAGTCTGAGCATCTGATCAATAAGTGATAATGTGTGTGCTCGCTTCAGCAGCACATATACTAAAATTGGAACGACAATGTGTGTAATTCCCAACAGTGCCTGTTGGCCCTGCCCATATCTTCCGAGCACACCAAAAACACTAGGACTGCCACTTCCCTCCTGCCTGTCAAATGTCACACACAGCACTGCTCCTGACACCCTGTAATGGGCACCATTGTTAGGAGGCAATGCGTAGTTCAACCTAGAAAATTATACAACTCACAAAAGCCCCATTGTCTTTTGCAGCAGTAATACATTTTGTTCCACTGCAATACAGGAAGGTTTAACACCTAACCAGTCTCTCCAGCCACCTGGCACCCATTCTCCATCAGCCAGCCAGATGAATGCAACCCACCCTCCTATGCATTTCAAGTTCCCTAGTTTGGGAAATGATGATTCTGCCTTGGAATGGCATTTCCACAACGATGCTTAAATTTAAAAGTGGAGATCGATTTTTTTTTAATCCTGTAAAATATTCTACAGATTCTATTCAGTTACAGTGAGCTTTACATCTTCCAATTACATTTTTGTTTGCAATGTTAACAAACATAAGATTCCCTTGTGGTGAAGTTTGTTGGAATCTTTAATGATCTTTAATGCTGTTTTAAAAAATACTGTTTTTAGTTCTGAGTAGTGACTGAGTTAGATTGAAATTTTTTTTTTCAATTTTATGGGTCTTGGTGTCTATTCACACATGCAGAATCCATCCATGCACAACTCTTATAATATGGATATAACTACAACTATACAAGAGCAGAGAGAAGAGAACAAGTTAATGTAAAGACATTAACTTGACAGCCAGACAACAAAATGATATATATTTAAAACTCATTTATGTTTCACACTACACTTACAAAACATAAATATCGGCCTAAAATTTAGTGTACTAGAACAATTAATCACACACACACACACACCATGAATCATCAGGTAAGACTTTACCCTAAGTCTTTACAATTTTGCTAAAGTCAGGTAAAGCCAACACAGTAAGTATGTATGATTATCCTTAAGTTTAGTGTTGTGTTGATTACTAGTTGGAAACCATCCATTCCTTGAAATGCTTCCTTTACACACACTGGTGGGTGACCAGGTATCCTAATGCCTCTGATAGATCCAAAAACCAGAGATTAGTTTGTTGAACGATACAGTTTTTGTTGAGCTCACCCTATCTTCCTGCTGCCTTCTACCCAGAGTGAGTGAGTGAGTGAGAGTGTGTATGGGGGAGGGGGGAGAAGGATAGAGAGAGAGAGAATTGAGATTATAGGAGTAATGAACACTATTTACCTTTTTTTTTTTTTTTTTGACAGGCAGAGTGGACAGTGTGAGAGAGAGACAGAGAGAAAGGTCTTCCTTTGCCGTTGGTTCACCCTCCAATGGCTGCACCATGCTGATCCGATGGCAGGAGCCAGGTACTTATCCTGGTCTCCCATGGGGTGCAGGGCCCAAGCACTTGGGCCATCCTCCACTGCACTCCCTGGCCACAGCAGAGAGCTGGCCTGGAAGAGGGGCAACCGGGACAGAATCTGGTGCCCCGACCGGGACTAGAACCTGGTGTGCCGGTGCCGCAAGGCAGAGGATTAGCCTAGTGAGCCGTGGCGCCGTCCAACTATTTACTTTGTATTCATAGAAATAAAAACCATTCCAATATATTCAGGCAGTGTGAGTGTATGTGTGTGTGTGTCTACATGTGTGGGTCTGTCTCTCTGTCCATCTGTCTCCCTGAAATTCGTAAGTTGAAGTCGTGCTGCCTGTAGTGGTAGATATTGAGAAGTAGGACCTTTTGGGAGTTGATAAGGTCATGTGAGTGGAGTCCTAATGGATGTGATCAATGCCTTTATGAAAGAGACTAAAGAAAACATTCTTGGCTCATTTACCATTAGAGAGTACAGCTAGAATGCACCATCTGTGAACCATTTATAGCAAATCCATCAATGCCTTGACCTTGGACTTACCAGAAATCAGATTACAAGTAATAAGTTTTTATAGTTTGTAAACTACCAAGTGTAGGGTATTTTGTCATAACAACCCAAGCGAACCAAGTCAGTCTCTTTCTCTCTCTTACTCTTCTCTCTCTCTCTCTTTTTCTCTCTGTCTCTCTCTCACTAAGCCTATAATTTTTTTTCAGCTAGTTCTGTTAAAATTTTGTATTAGTGTAATAATTCATGGGAATTTTAATTAATTCAGGTATGTATTTAGGTTGTTTGTATAATGATATTTAAAATATTAAACACTCAGGTTATTTTCTTTTTTTAACTTTTATTTAATAAATAAAAATTTCCAAAGTACAGCTCCCTTTCTTGCTCCCTCTCCCATTCCATTCACATCAAGCTTCATTTTCAATTATCTTTATGTACAGAATATCAATTTAGTATATATTAAGATTTCAACAGTTTGCACCCACACAGAAACATAAAGTGTAAAGTACTGTTTGTGTACTAGTTATAGCATTAATTCACAATGTACAGCACATTAAGGACAGGGATCCTACATGAGGAGTAAGTGCACAGTGACTCCTGTTGTTTACTTAACAATTGACACTCTTGTTTATGGCATCAGTAATCACCCTATGCTCTTGTCATGAGTTGCCAAGACTATGGAAGCCTTAAGGTCATAGTCAAAGTGGAAGTTCTCTCCTCCCTTCAGAGAAAGGTACCTCCTCCTTTGATAGCCTGTTCTTTCCACTGGGATTTCACTTGCAGAGATCTTTCTTTCATTTAGTTGTTGGTTTTTTTTTTTTTTTTTTTGCCAGAGTGTCTTGGCTTTCCATGCCTGAACTACTCTCATGGGCATTTCAGCCGGATCTGCATGCCTTTAGGGCTGATTCTGAGGCCAGAGTGCTGTTTAGAACATCTGCCATTCTATGAGTCTGCTGTGTATCCCACTTACCATGTTGGATCGTTCTCTCCTTTTTAATTCTATCAGTTAGTATTAGCAGACAGTAGTCTTGTTTATGTGATCCCTTTGACTCTTAGACCTATCATTATGGTTAATTGTGAACTGAAATTGATCACTTTGACTAGTGAGATGGCATTGGTATATGCCATCTTGATGGATTTGCATTGGAATCCTGTGGCACATTTCTAACTCCACCATTTGGGGCAAGTCAGATTGAGCATGTCCCAAATTGTTACTTCTTTAGTTTAGGAAAATGTAAGTTAGGATGAGAATGTGACAAAAAAAAAATTCTTGTGTAGTCAAGAATACAAGAATATTCTGGCCAGTGCTGTGGCGTAGCGGGTAAGGCCACCGCCTGCAATGCCAGCATCCCATATGGGTGCTGGTTTGAGTCCCAGCAGCTCTACTTCCAATCCAGCTCTCTGCTATGGCCTGGGAGAGCAGTAAAAGATGGTCCAAGTAGTTGGGCTCCTGGCTTTGAAGCAGCACAGCTCTGGTCATTGAGGCTAATTGGGGAGTGAACCAACAGATGGAAGATTCTCTCTCTCTCTGCCTCTCTGTAGCTCTGCCTTTCAAATAAAAAAATAAATAAATCTTTAAAACAGAAAAAGAAAGGAAGAAACTCCAGGCTCCTGGCTTCAAACTGGCCCAGCTCCAGCTATTGCAGCCACTTAGGGAGTGAACTAGCTGATGGAAGACCAACCTCTATCCCTCTGCCTCTGCCTCTGCCTCTCTGTAACTCTGCCTTTCAAATAAATAAATAAATCTTTAAAAAGAAAGAATGCAACAATGTCAATCAAGGATATGAAATTATATTCTAAACATTGCTTTGATCTCTGGTTATATGTGATTTTAGTTGGCATGTTTCTATTTATGGGAAATATCTCAATATATTTTATTTTGTATCAGAAGTTATATTACCACTTTCTAATGAGAGAATGAGGCTTTATTGGGGTATTTGTAGGAGTCTTGCAGAAATAACATATGTATAAAAGGAGAAGTCAACATCTAGGAATGACAAACCCGGTAAAAGTTTATAATACCAGTATGTGGTATTCTACTAGGCTTCATTATAGCTTAGGAACCAATAATATTTACTTCTAGTAAATATATATAGAAGTAAATATATAAATTGACTAATTTTTATTTCTCAGTTTTTCCATAGGTATATTTATATGGAAGGGTGGGAAGGAAGGAGAGAGGGAGTGAGGTAACATAGAACATAATGTCTAGTTTGCATGGATCTTAGAGATCTCAAATAGAACAGGAGCATAGTTGGCATTGATACAAGTGACAAGTTGCAAGTACCATTGGTCTTTAATTTGTAGATGTCTTAATGAGTAAAAAGGTGATTTCCAATCAGATATTGATATAATTATTTCTCTGCTTAAATAGCAATCTGATTGATAAGCAAATGAACTAACAATTTTTATTATTTTATGAAATTATCATTATTATTATTATTATTGCAGGCAGGGTCTCAGTGATGTGGTCCCAATTCCCTGATATGCCTTTTCTTTACAGGATTTGAAGATAAGACCCACACAGTCAATGTTTAAGTATTTCTATTATTGGAAACTATACAAGCTTACAAATCAGTGCAGTTTATTTTTTAATGAAAATTCATGTGAAGTTACTATTCTAAGATTTCTCAGATACAAATATGAATTCTCATATAGGTTTTGTTCCTTATTTTTAAGTCTAAAGAAAACTTTCAACTTGCTGCAGGTCTTATTATTATGCTCCAAAAAAGATCCTTAGCAAAGTAAACAGGCAGCCCTGAAGTTCTGAGATTTTCCTTAATGGCATTGTTGCTATAGTTACAGCTGAACTGTTATATAAAGCAAATTGCTTATTGATGTAAAAATGCTGAGTAGCACAGCAGCATCCCTTTTCTGGGTTTTTATTGCCTTCATTTCCTTCTTTCCTTTTAAGATTAATGGAGTTTTTGGAACGCTGTTTTGTTTTGAATAAGCTCTGATGATTTCATGTTAAAATAAATGTATTTTATTCATATGTACTAGCTGACAATTTGTTGTGATCAACATGGAATGATTTTTTTTAACACTATTTGTTTATCAGAATGTTTCCTACTTGAGGGTGAATTTTTATATCCTGATTATTAATGTGAAAGCACTGGAAAGGGAACTGATAAAAATGTGATCAGCCTCGTAGTGTGGAGGCTTTTGGGTTTTATTTTAAGCATTTAATATTAATATAGATGAAGCATGCTTTTATTATGTGTTACACCGCTTTTTTCTCTAATGACACTCCTGTGCTTCCTCTTAATACAATTTAAATGTCCATATTTGGAGAAATAAAAATTTAAAAAGTTTTTGGCATTACTGTAGGATTTTTTTTCTTTTCAGTTCCTTACTGCTTTACTGACATTATAACTTTCCCTGCTTGCTGAATTTTTTGATGTTCTAATTTTGGTTGTAGAAAAAATATACACTTATGAGATCATGAGTTCAGAATTTCTGATTGTCTGTTTTTGACTTGCAGTTCACCAGATTCCTTGTGTTTCAAACCAAATTCATCAGAAAATCCAATTACATCCATCACTTCCTTTTTATTTCTTTTAATAATTATGGTTTCCTTTTGCCTCTATATATAATTTGTACCAGTATAAAGTTGGTAACCATGTTCTGCCAGAGTGAGCTTAATATATATAGCAGAAACCTTTTACAGAAACCTCCACTGGATCGTGGTTTCTTCCAGAAAGTATCTAAAAGTTCTGTATTTGTCAATAAGTGCCTAATCAGAGAAAATGTCAACTCTGTATTGAACTTTACCTACCCTTATCTTCTTTCATATAAATAACAAATTTATTGTTTCAATTTACATGAATATTCAATTAATCTAGTGTTTTGAATCACCACCTTTTTAAAAACATGTGTTATGGGATTTTGCTATATCATACTTTTAAAAATGATTGAATTTCAATGTGAATAAAACGGCTGTAGCCTGGTGCTATTGCCTTTACTTTTTGCCACCGAATGTAAATTAATTTTGTAATTGATATTTCTGTTTTGTCAAATAGTGACAACAAGTAATTTTGGCAAAGGGAAGCATGAGTTCCTTTTACCTTCACAATTTATTTATGTATCTGTCTCAAGGCAAAATCCTGGAAAATGTCTGGCTAGAAATGATTTCTCCCTCTTCTGCATTGCAACACAGTATATCTCTTTCTGTCTCTTTTTACTACATATTGTTCTTATGTCTACCTATGTCTTATTTCTGCCACTTGAATTAAGGACCCTGATGGAAAATTCCCAGATGGTATATATACTATAAATATATACACACTAGATACATGAATAAATTGTTATCATTATTTGACATAATATAAACATTAGTTTCCAAATTAAATTTAATGAAATTAGTCAAAGTGTAAACTCACACATTTAGGATTGGCCTTCTTATTTATTCACAATGAAAATCATTCATGTATTCTATGCACTGAGTTTAGCAACATCATGTTTTTAAAAAATACAAAATAGCAAAGAGCAAAAATTTTAGGTTTAAGTAAATATGGATGGGAATTTAAGCAAAATGTTCATTTGTAAGAGCCACTGAGGATCTCAAATAAGATCCTTGTTAAGATAAGATTTAATGCTACAGCCTTCTGTTCCTGGGGCAAACCTTAGTAGTATGGTGGTTATCCCTGCTTTATAGTTCACCAAGTATGAATTTAAATTAATTGGGAAAAGAAAATATGTTATTAGCTGTAATAGACTAAGTAGATTGTAACTATTTCCCTTTAACCTACATTTCAAATGGTTATGAAAATAATGAAATGGTTATTGAAATAATTACTGTGCTACATTTTTTCAATACATTTTCTCTTCAACAAGTGCCATATACCATATTGTACCACATGTGCTAAGTAGCAAGAGATGAACCCTTGGTAAAAATAATTAGTGTCCAGAACTAAGATAAAATAATCACACTTTTCAGTGAAATGAAAACCACATTCCTGGTATATTAAAAAATGACTAACTAGAGGCAGGCATTTGGCCTAGAGGTTAAAACACTGTCTAAGACTCCAGTTTAAGACATGCAGGGTGCAGTAGGTTAAGCAGCTGCCTGCAACACCAACATCCCAGTTGAATGCTTTTAGAGTCTCTGCTGTTCCATTTGTGATCCATCTCTCTGCTAATGGCCTCGAAAGTAATGAAAGATGGTCCAGCTGCTTGCGCCCTTGTATCTGCATGGGAGACTCAGATGGAATTCCAGGTTCCTGGCTTTAGTCTCGTTCAGTCCTGGCCATCATGGCCATTTGGGGAGTAAACCAGCAGATAGAAGATCTCTGTCTCTGTGTGTGTCTCCTCTACCCTCTCTCTGTAACCCTGCCTTTCAAATCAATAAAACAAGTGTTAATCAGAATGGCTGTGTCCAGCTCTCAGCTCTAACTCCAATTCCAGCTTCTTGCTAATGTGTACCCCCATAGGCAGCAGAAATCCTTCAAGTAATTGGATCCCTGCCATTCATATAAGAGATCTGAATTGAGATCCTGGTTTCCAGCTTTGGCCTAGCCACAGCCTTAGCCATTGAAGGCATTTGAGGAGTGAACTAGTGGATGCAAGTGCTCTCTGACTGTCTCTCTTGTCTCTCTCTTTCTGTTTCTCGAATCAATCAATAAAATTTTAAGATTACTAACATTTGCATTAGAACTTATTTGCATTGGAACATTCCTCACAGGAAGCTTAATACACACCTGCGCTTGATTTTTAGAATCCAAGTGACAAAACAGTTCAGTGATGCAGCTATTTGAATCTGTTTTTTTTTTTTTTTAAAAAAAAAACTGACTCTGAATGGAAATATCTTAAACAGTGGCTCAGCCAAGTAATAGTCTTTAAAACCACAACATAGATTAAGATTGATTTTCTGTAGGAATTATGGAAGTGCCTGCTTCAGGAACTGTTCAACACAAGGGCTAGAGATATTAGTATTTGACAGAAATGACCAAATCAGTTTCTTTCCCGCCACTTTCATTATGAAGTCATTAACTAGCGAAGCCACAATTCACTTCAATGCTGCTTACACATGAGATTAAGAAGGGAATTATTACTGGGTGGTCATCCACCTAAAGAGCAAATGAATCCGTAATACTTCCTCATGTTTTATAGGCAGTGTTTTGCTGAAGTTAAAAAATTGACTTGTCTTAACTCTTTTAGAACAGCAAATAAGAACTATAGTGGCTTACAGGTTGAAAAACAGTTGTGGATATGAGGCAACATTTTTAATGTCTCAAGAAATGGGAAGCTAATGTAAGAAATGACACTTAGATCCTCTGATAGCATTTTTTTTTGATAGGCTGAGTTAGACAGTGAGAGAAAGAGAGAGAGACAGAGAGAAAGGTCTTCCTTCCGTTGGTTCATCCCCCAAATGGCCGCTACAGTCGGAGTGCTGCGGCTGGTGAACTGCGCCGATCCGAAGCCAGGAGCCAGGTGCCTCCTCCTGGTCTCCCATGTAGGTGCAGGGCCCAAGCACCTGGGCCATCCTCCACTGCCCTCCCCGGCCACAGCAGAGAGCTGGACTGGAAGAGGGGCAACCAGGACACAATCCGGCGCCCCGACCAGGACTAGAAGCTGTGGTGCCAGTGCTGCAGGTGGAGGATTAGCCTAGTGAGCCACAGTGCCAGCCCCTCTGATAGCATTTTAGAACTAGCTATACATAATTTTTGTCTTCAGATAATTTAAGCCAGGCAACTGAAAAATGTGTAAGTATGAAACACAATTTAACGTCGATCTTCTCAAAAAACAAGGAATGCTGTATGATTTGTATAACCCTCAAGCCTGTGCCTTACAAAATAAGTACACATTAAATGATAACAGTTTAAAGCTACCTGTATAGCCTTTATTTCTGACAATATAATAAGTGTAATGTAAGAGAAAATATGCATCAATCAGGAGTGACCCTTTGTTGTGTGATCTTATCAGAGTAAGGTTTAGTCTTTAGTTTGCAAAATCATTAACCTGACAGCTTATCCAGACAAATTCTGTTTCTTCCACTCTCAGATCCTTGCTAAAGTATTTCTGGTGTAGTTCCCAGAATCCAGTGTATCTAATGATCACATCAGTTGACTTGGTGCAGGTGGCTGTACTCCAAAGTTATAAGAATCTGTTTTAGTCAGCAAGTCAGAACATTCTGGAGAGAAGATACCAAATAATTGTGAATCTTTTGAGTGCTCCTTGTTCCATTGCCTGAGGAACTATATTCTTTAAATTAAGATTAAAATTATTATCTTAACCCAAAAGCAGTTAGAGAACTATGCACGAGTGATTTTTGAAAATGCTCCTATACTTGTAAGGCTGTACTTCAGTGCATAGAATTGTATTTGGTGCATGCCAAGAGATGGAACATTAATGGACCAAATCATAAAAGAACTTTGGATTAGTTGGTTGTTTTGCTTACATATATTATATTCTTTTGTACTCTGTTTATTAGTTAGCACTAAGTAGTGAAGTTGAAACTTTGAGACTTGATTATTTAGAGCCGTTGTCTATACTCTTGAAGAACAGTGGTTTCTCTACTACTTGTTGAATTCTTTATTTAGTGGAGGGGTAAGCTTCTGATTATAAAGAAAATTGAAAGTATCATAAAAATTAAAAGAAAAATAAGAAAAGGAGGAGGAGGGAGGATAGGGTGATCATTATGCTCTTAAAACTGTATATATGACACTGTGGCAAAAAATGGCCTACATGAAAGATCTCTGTGAGTGAGATACCAGTGGAAAGAACGGGCCATCAAAGAAGGAGGTACCTTTCTCTGAATGGAGGAGAGAGCTTCCACTTTTATTATGGCCCTGTCTAAATAATGTTGGAGTTTGTGAACTCAAAAGGTTTCCACAGCCTTGGCAACTCATGACAAGAACCTTGGGTGTGGCCAGTGCCGCAGCTCACTTGGCTAATCCTCCGCCTGTGGTGCTGGCATTCCGGGTTCTAGTCCTGGTTGGGGCACCGATCTTGTCCCAGTTGCTCCTCTTCGAGTCCAGCTCTCTGCTGTGGCCCAGGAAGGCAGTGGAGGATGGCCCAAGTGCTTGGGCCCCGCACCTGCATGGGAGACCAGGAGGAAGCACCCAGCTCCTGGCTTCGGATTGGCGCAGCACGCTGGCTGTAGTGGCCATTTGGAGGGGGCTGAACCAACGGAAGGAAGACCTTTCTCTCTGTCTCTCTCTCTCTAACTCTGCCTGTCAAAAAAAAGAACCTTGGGTGATCTCTGACGTCATAAATAAGAGTGTCAATTGTTAAATCAACAACGGGAGTCACTGTGTACTTGCTCCCCATGTAGGATCTCTGTCCTTAATGTGTTGTAGTACCTGAATTAACGGTAAAACTAGTATTCAAACAGTACTTTATACTTCGTGTGTGTGTGGGAGGGTGCAAACTGTTGTAATATTTATCCAGTATCTGCTGTATATAAAGGTACTTTAAAATGAATCATAATGAAGAACGGGATGGAAGGAGGAGTAGGAGGTGGGACAGGAGTGAGGGTGAGAGGGTGGGCATGGGTGAAAGAACCGCTATATTCCAAAAACTATACCTATGAAATTTATATTTATTAAATAAAAACTTTCTTAAAAAAAAACAAAAACTGTATATATGAAATACAATAATTTTTTTCCTTTTATATAAATTTTTAAAAATAAGCTGTTATAAAATATAATAGTGTTTGAATAAATTTATTGTTGTAGATACTAATTTGAACTAGACTTACAAATAAGTTTATTTGGAATAAATGCAGATTCCCTTTCCCAATTAAAAAAAAAACCCTGAAATATTCAGTTTTTGTCCCTTTATTTTTTCTTATGGCGAAGATAGTGAACTGCAAGTCTCTGGAGATTTCATCCATTTTTAAAAAATATTTATTTATTTATTTGAAAGGCAGAGTTACAGAGAGGCAAGGGCAGAGAGAGAGAGAGAGGTCTTCCATCTGCTGTTTCACTCCCCTAATGGCTGCAATGCCCAGAGTTGGGCTGATCCAAAGCTAGCAGCCAGGAGACTCCTCCAGGTCTCCTACATGGTACCTGGGCCCAAGAACCTGGGCCATCCTCCACTGCTTTTCCAGGTCATAGCAAAGAGGTGGATCGGAAGTGGAGCAGCTGGAGCCCATAAAGATGTCAGTACTGCAGGCGGTGCCTTTACCCACTATGCCACAGCACTGGCCCCCCTTCCATTTTTCAATTTCAGATACTCTTTTTGTGACTTTGTTAGTGTTTGGGTTTTTTTTTTTAAGATTTATTTATTTATGTTAAAGGCAGAGTGACACAGAGAGAGGGAGAGAGACAGGGAGAGAGATCTTCCATCCACGGCTTTATTCCCCAAATGGCCACAACAGAGAGGGGTAGGCCATGCCAAAGCCAGGAGACAGGAGCTTCTTCAGGGGGTCTCCCACTTAGGTAGCAGGGGCCCAGGCACCAGGGCCATCTGCAGGTGCCCTCCCAGGTGCATTAGTAGGGAGATGGATGGGAAGTGAAACAGCCAGGACTCAAACTGGAATTCTGATACACTTTGGCCAGCATGACAAGTGGTGGCTGATCTGACCCACTGAGCCACAATATTGGCCCCATTTTGCATTTTTTTAAATTATTGTTTCATTGATTTGGAAAGCAAATTTTCACTTTGGTAGATGCACTGAAACAGATACAATTAACATAGTTAATCTGTTCATTCCTGTTTTATTTGCAGATTCAAGAATGGCTTTGTTTAAACTGCCAGACCCAGAGAGCAATGTCAGGCCAGCTTGGAGACACGGGGAAGATACTGCCAACGCCAACGGGACCCAAAGCCTCCCCTACGCCTCTCCCTACAGAGCCACCCTTGCAGAAAACAGCAGTGCCTGCCTCAGTAACAGTGAAAAAGAGGGAGCCAGAGGAAAAGACAGAAACCGAAAGACTCATCCCAGAACATATAAAAGACACACCTTCAACTGAAAAAGTTCCCCCTCAGGTCACCAGAGATCAGAAGCCAGAAATGAGCACAGGGGACAAAGACAAAGCTTCAGGTCTTCAGGAAGAAAAGTTACCCTTGGAAGAAAAAAAGCCACTCCCAGAGGACAAGAAGGCAGCCCCTAAAGAGAAAAAGCCACCCCCCGAAGACGAGAAGTTACCCTTAGAGGGAAAAGCATTGGTCCCAGAAGAAGAGAGACATGAGGTGCAGCAAACCCAGGTCCAGGTTGCTGAAGAAAAGCCTGAAGACAGATGGGCTCTGAAGACAGTGCAGGAAGAGAAAGAACCCCAGCCCCAGAAGGAAGAGCTGCCCTGTGGCACTCCTCTGACTTTGCCTGAGCAAGGTGACAGGAAGGCCAGAAAACCACAGGCAGCGCGCTTGGCCAAGCCAGATCAGGTGGAACCAGGGAAAGAAAAAACAGTAAGTCATGATCTCCTTCTAGCTCCCTATAATGTCACATGTAGAAATGACTACTTTTTTTTTTAAACCTAAGGTATGAATTGCTCATTGGTAGCTATGTAAGTGAAGCATTTCAGTCAATGAATGGCATCTTTCAGACATGTGTAACAATAGCTGAAATGAGGCATTCAGCCTTTTGACAACTTAATCAGATTTACAATGTGTATAGATATATAATTCATTTTCTGACTCATGCCTGTCAATTTCTGAAAATCATTTGGAGGGATATTTCCTACAGTTTTAAGTTATTTGTTCCTTTCTTTCCTATGGACAGAAATATGAGGTTCCCCTTTAGTAAGAAAGTGTATCTTTTTTTTTTTTAAACTTTTATTTAATGCATATAAATTTCCAAAGTACGACTTATGGATTACAATGGCTTCCCCCCATACCGTCCCTCCCACCCACAACCCTCCCCTTTCCCACTCCCTCTCCCCTTCCATTCACATCAAGATTCATTTTCCATTATCTTAATATACAGAAGATCAGCTTAGTATACATTAAGTAGGGATTTCAACAGTTTGCTCCCACACAGAAACATAAAGTGAAAAATAATAGATGATTTTTTAAATGATGATGAAATCAGAGCAGACCTATTGTCATGTTTAATCCCAGTGAGAGTCAAGTTGGGAATTGATAATTTTTTTTTTTTTTTTTTACAGAGGATCAGTTTAGTATGCATTAAGTAAGGATTTCAACAGTTTGCACCCCCATAGAAACACAAAGTGAAATATATTGTTTGAGTACTCTTTATAGCATTAAATCTCAATGTACAGCACATTAAGGATAGAGATCCTACATGAGGAGTAAATGCACAGTGACTCCTGTTGTTGACTTTACCAATTGACACTCCTGTCTATGGCATCAGTAATCTCCCTATGCTCCAGTCATGAGTTTCCAAGGCTATGGAAGCCCTCTGAGTTCTCTGACTCTTATCTTGTTTAGACAAGGTCATAGTCAAAGTGGAGGTTCTCTCCTCCCTTCAGAGAAAGGTACCTCCTTCTTTGATGACCTGTTCTTTCCACTGGGAAGAAAGTGTATCTTTTTTTAAAAGATTTATTTATTTATTTGAAAGTCAGAGTTACACAGAGAGAGGAAAGGCAGAGAGAGAGAGAGAGAAAGAGAGAGAGAGAGGTCTTCCATCCACTGGTTCACTCGCCAATTGGCCATAACAGCCAGAGTTGTGCCGATCTGAAGCCAGGAGCCTGGAGCTTCCTCTAGGTCTCTCATGCGGGTGCAGGGGGCCAAGGACTTGGGCCATCTTCAACTGCTTTCCCAGGCTACAGCAGAGAGCCAGATGGGAAGTGAAGCAGCCGAGACTCGAACCAGCGCCCATATGGGATGCTGGCACTGCAGGCAGCAGCTTTTACCCACTATGCCACAGTGCTGGCCCCAAGATAGTGTATCTTTTTTTTTTTTTTTTTTTTTTTTTGACAGGCAGAGTGGACAGTGAGAGTGAGAGAGAGACAGAGAGAAATGTCTTCCTTTTCCGTTGGTTCAAACCCCCCCCCCCCAATGGCCACTCTGACCGGCGCGCTGTGGTTGGCGCACTGCGCTGATCCGAAGCCAGGAGCCAGGAGCCTCTCTTGGTCTCCCATGCGGGTGCAGGGTCCACGGACCCGGGCCACAACAGAGAGCTGAACTGGAAGAAGAGCTACCGGGACAGAATCCGGCGCCCCGACTGGGACTAGAACTCGGGGTGCCGGCGCAGCAGGTGGAGGATTAGCCTAGTGAGCTGAGGTGCCGGCCGATAGTGTATCTTTGAGTAAGTTTCTTGCACTTAGGCACTTGGTTTCACAAGAGACAATAAATATATTCCCACTTGAAAGCTCACTTAGTGACCATGTAAGTGATTGCAAAACAAAAAAGTACATGACTAAGATCTAGAACAAACATCATTTTAGAATTTCACAAAGTAGTTTTAGTAGTTAACACAGTGTGATATAACCTACTAGGATTTTTTTTCAGTATGTTTAAAACTGAAGAGTTATTTATAATCCAAACATATCTATCTGGAGGAATATATATTATTTTCTTTTCCTTTAGTGGAAACTTTTAAGAGTACCTCATTTTGCCCAATTCTTGTATAAGCAATTGTATCATTTTTAGAGAAACTCTTGACTTTTTAGCTATATGAGATCTTACATCATATCTAATTGAAATTTTAAATCACAGGGGAGAGCAATGACTTAGAGATTTAAGTGACTTATTAGTATTAAAACTTCACTTAGAAACTATTTTTTGTTATGACTAATTCCATTTTTTTCTGGTTACAGTTTTTAAACTAGTTACCTGTCTCTAGTATATGATATATCACCCATTAACTAGATAATTCTGGTCTTCTTTGTCATAAATGAGTTTTATTAGAGGCAAAAGAGCAGATGTCAGCTTATTCTCTATGAATGACTGGTTCCAGCCACCACCACCATCACCACCACCCATTGCTTCTCCTGTCTGTTTTGCTAAATTTGATGCCTTTTGGGTGTTTTGTATGGCTTCCCCCTTTTGGGAAGTACCCATTACTCTCATGACCTTCCCCTTTTTAATTCTCTTTTTGTCTTTCTGATCTAATGCTTATGAGTTGTCTATCTCCATTATTTCTATCTGCCAGTCTCCAAATAGCAAGGTTTTCTTTTGAGTTCTATCCTCTTTTCCACCAGAGTAGCCAAATGAACAATTGCTAAATCCACTGTTGACCCCTCTCTCTATTTTGACTGTCAGAACTGCATTTTGAGGTGCTCAGTAGATGGTTCTGCTTCAGAGCTCACTGTAAACCCAAACTCAGTGTGCCTGAGTCTTACTCAGTTCTCTATGAAAGCACTTTCTGCTTCAGATTTTCTATTTCTTATAGTGGCACCATCATTGCTCCATCTGTCACCTCTCTCCCAGGAGAGATCTAAGCTGTCATACCCAAAGTATCACACTCTGGTTTATTAGCTCCTGTTCCTGAGGCCACTACCCTACTACAGCTCTCACGAACTTTTGCCGATGATTTAAGCAATCTAATTACTGCTCACCGTGACTTCTCTTTCTCCCATCCCTGGTGTATAGATGTCAGATTGTATGCAGTTGTTGTCCAGGGTTCAGATAATTTAACTCCATCACTCAGAATTCTTATTGATTTTCTGTTGTGTTTTAAAAATAATCAAAGCAAGAAATCTTCAAATGCTTTGTTAGTGTGCTACATGTCCCTTTATTTTATGCCTTTATTTTCTTATTTTCTTTTATCACTGCCCTTTTATTTTAGTCTCAGTATGTGTATATTTATTTACTTATAAATTACAGTATTTTACTAGAATATTACATTATATAACCTTCATAAAAACAGAAAATGAATTGGTGAAATTAAGTAAAATTACATTTTTATTACATTTATTAAACGTAGAGATATTTGATCACACTAAGTGATATTAAAGTGAGCACTGTTAAACCAGCATCAATATTTTTAAAAAAATTTGATCTAGAACCAGTACTGTGGCATAGTGGGTAAAGCATTTGCCTGCTCTGCCTGCATCCCATATGGGCACTGGCACTTCCGATCCAGCTCTCTGCTATGGCCTGGAAAGCAATGGAAGATGGCCCAAGTCCTTGGGCCCCTGCCCACACATGGGAGAACTAGAGGAAACTCCAGGATCCTTGCTTCTGATCAGCTCAGCTCCGGCCATTGTAGCCATTTGGGGAGTCTATCAGCTGATGGAAGGTCTCTCTCTATGTCTCTCTCTCTAACTCTGCCTTTCAAATAAATAAATAAATATTTAAAAATTTTTAATTTAAAATTTATGACATTTATTTGAAATCCAACTTCATAGTTAAGGTTTGATATTCTGATGTTTACTTTTAATGAATGTCCATAGGAGAAAAAAGATAATTCATGAGGATGTACCAAGAATAGAAGTCAAAGGTTGTTCTCACCAAATCTTGCTACCTATTTTCTTTATATATCTGTATATAGATACATAATTTATATAAGGTGAGCAAATTTCGTATATTTCATTATTACAGGTTTAGAAGCCTAGTGATACTTCCCACCCTATCCTCCCTCCCAGTCATTCTCACACCCTCCCTCCTCCTTTCTTATTCTTTCTTTTAATTTTCATAATGACATACTTTCAGTTTATTTCATAATCATAAGCTTAATTATCTACTAAGTATTTAAGCAATGGAGTTCAAATACAATTATTGGAAAAATGTGTATATTTTAAAAATAAATGTTAGTATTCACCAATGACAATCATTCATTCCTATTAACTATCAGAAATTGTGTATTTTTAAAAAGATTTATTTATGTGTTTAGAAAGTAGAGTTATCAAAAGAGAATGAGGGAGAGGGAGGGAGAGAGGGAAGGGAGGGAAGGAGAGAGTGAAGGGAGGGAGGGAAGAAGAGAGGGATGGAGGGAGGAAGAGAGGGATGGAGAGAGGGAGGGAGGGAGGGAGGGAGGGAAGGAAAAGAGAGAGAGAGAGAATATGAATATTTTCCATCTGCTGGTACACTCCCAGATGTAATGACCAGGGTGGGCCAGGCTGAAGCCAGGAGCCAGGAGTTTCATCCAGGTCTCCCAAGTCGACTCAGGGGCCCAAACACTTGGGCCATCTTGTGCTGCTTTTCTGAGCCCATTAGCAGGGAGCTGGATCAGAAGTGGAGCAGCTGAGACATGAACAGGTGCTGACATGGGATGCTGGCATTCCAGGTGGTGGTTTAACCTACTATCTCACGATGCTGACCCCAAAATTGTGTATTTCTAAAAATATTTTTTAATAAATGGTTTTAATAAATGTTCTGAGGAATGGGCATTTAGTATAATGGTTGGGACACTGTCTTGCATCAGAGCACCTTGCTCGATTTTAGGCTCTTGGCTCCTGCTTCTTGCCAATATAGACCCTGGAATGTAGCCTAATGCAATTATTGCCACCACATGGGAGACATGGATGGTGCTCCTGGCTCTGACCTGGCCCAGGCTCTCTCTCTCTCTCTCATAAATGCATGCACTTCTACTCTCTCTCTCGCTGTCTCTGCCTCTGAAACAATCCGTTCTTGAGTTCTTCATAGGAAAATTGTCTGCATATATTAAAATACTGTTTTAAAGTTTGTTACATAAGAAGATGTGACAGGTTTTAAAAGTGGCATTTTTTAATGTAACATAGTCACATGATTTCAAAATATCTATCTTCAGAGGACTGTGCCTGCATCAAACTTTTCTCAAAACAACAGGTAGTGGTTTTTCTCTAATACCTACTATGTAGCATATTGCGGATAACCACTATTTACTTTCTTCCTAAGTATCTAACAAATAGTATACTATTGATAAGCGCTTTTCACCATCTTCTATTTTTGCTTAAAAATCATCCATTATATACATTCTGCAGCTTTTAAACTCATTTCCCATGAGGTAATCAGTAAACTGCTGTGATTAAAATAATTTCTTGGTTAATCTCTAGCACACTACAAAATATTAACAGGGCTCTACAAAGTATAAAGAGCTCATGAGTATACACTCTGTTGCATCAGTACCATCCTGTGAAGCAGTCTGTCTTATTTTGGTTTATTTGCAGAAGATGCAGGAAATAATTCCACATATACTTCTATCTCTGTAACTTTATTCTGTTAAAAAAAAAGTCCAAGACAGGTGTTTTTACTAGTGGTTATGACACTGGTTGTGGTGCCCACAGCCCATATTGGAGTACCTGAGTTTGATTCCTAGCAAGGTTCTTGATTCTAGATTTCCACCAGTATAGACCACGGGAAGCAGCAGTGATAGTTCAAGTAGTTAGATTCATGCCACCCAAGTAGAAGACCTGGATTGAGTTCCTGGCCCAGCCCACTCATTGTGGGCATTTAGGGATTGAACCTGCAGAGGAGAGACCTCTCTCTCTCACCCACTCTGCCTCTAAAAAAACTAACAAATAAAGATGCCAACCAGAGAAGGCACTCAATATTTAATATACAGGTTTTTATTAAATATTTATGTGTTTTTATTAAACAAATAACTCAGTATTTAGATTTGATCTTCATTGACCCATTTTTCCTTGTGAGCTCACAATAGTAATTCCTTAAGTATTTTATTATTGAAACAGAAATAGGGAATGCTGTGAGCTGAAAACATTAGAAATATTTATACTTTGATTCTATTATTACTAAAACTTTTTGTAGTTAATTTGTTCTACTAATTTCCCCCAGTTTTTTCACAAGTATTTATTTATTCCTTCCGACAACATTTGCTGACAAAACATACATTTTGATTTGTCACCATATTGTTTTCAACATATCACTTTAGCTGTTTCTCCATGATGAGAGAGGCTTTCCTAAATGACCTGTAAACTCCTTGTCTTTTGCTATTAAATATTAAAATCCAAAAGTAGATGCCACAGATTTATTTTGCACATTGACAGAAATTTGTAAAGTACTTAAAATTTCAGGGGGAATCCAAAATATAGAAAAAGCTGCATGAATTTCAAAAATGTTTACAGCAAAATAAACTTACCTTTTCATTCCATTTTTCCATAAATTTTCAAAGTTATTTATTTGGGTGGCTGACAGGCAGAAAGAAAAAGAGAGATCAGTGTACCTCCCCAATTTACTCCTCAGATGCCCACAACAGCTGGGTCTAGGCCAAATCAAAACTAGAACAAGGAACTCAGTCTGGGTCCCCTACATGAGTGTTAAGGACCCATGTCCTTGGACCATGACCCGATTCTTTCCAGCATATGTGTTATAAGGAAGCTAGAATTGAAAACACAGACAAAACATAAACCCAGGAACTCCAATATGGAATGAGGCATCCATAGTGGAAACTCAACCATTATGGTAAATGCCCATACCTCTGTGAGTTTTTTGAAATGCCTGCATATTCTGGAAATTATAGACATTTAATATCATGCCAATATCATTGACTATAACTCTAAAGTACCTTGTATGTTTAGGGTGAGATTTGGTATTAGCAATACTAGATGTAGATGAAGATTTCAAACAGCTTTTTTGATGTTAAACATTTTTCACTGTCTCCATGTTACATCTGATTTACTCTGATGATCAGTTGTTTTTACTGTTATGTTGCTGATAAAATACTTGTAGAACTATGAAAAATACCAGCTCTCCTATTATTGCATTTCCTACATTATTTTGTCAACATATTAATTCTGTGCAGTAATCTTTTGTCTTTCCCTTAACTATTATAGGAAAGTTTACTTGGTTGACATTAGATAATGTAAGCTATAAGTCTGCCTAACTGAACAGTAAACTTCAATGTAGAGGTGAGTGAGTGAAGCAGTTCCCTCACTTTCCTTCCTTAGAGTCCAATCCCAGGGTTCTCCTGGGATTCCTCACAGATGATGTGATCCGCTGACCAGAAGTAAGATAATATTGATACCAATCTATTTATTAAATGTTAGTAAATTTTAATGTATTTTCTACTTTCAATTTTAAAAATTAATAAAACTCCTAAGTTTTTTTTTTTTCCTTGTAGTCCATCAGGTCATTTTAAAAAAATGCTGTATTCACTTTATTTTATTCGAAGGGCAGAGACAGAGACAGATTTTCCATCTACTGGTTCACTCCCCCCAAATACCCATAACAGTGGGGCCAGCTCAGGCTGAACCAGGAGCCAAGAACTCAGTCTGTATCTCCCACATGGGTGACAGGTACCCAAGTACTTGAGCTGTTGACTCCCAGAGTACACAACAGCAGGAAGTTAGAACGGGGAATAGGGCCAGACACTCTGAAATGAGATGTGAGTATCCCAAGCCACTTCTTCAAACAACAGGTGAATCACTTACCCTCCGTTTGGTCCATTTTGCATAACCTGCAGAGTATATGTACCTCATAGTAGATATTTTCATCTGAATGAGTTAGCTTGGCTTTTCAGAACTGGAATCCAGTTCTGACTATAAAGACTCTGTGTATAACTGTTGCATAGAATGCTGTTGTACTATGACACTTCTAGTAAACTAACTTTTCATTATACTAATTATCCACCTTTCTTAGCAACTCTTACTGCAATCCCAAACATTTTGTGTAATTTTTCACTTTTTAAATATTAGTATATTATTTTATCCATTTATTGGTTAGTTGTGTCATGCATGTTGTTACAGTATGATGTCTTCATATCTTTATTGCCATGTCTTTTTTTTTTAAAGATTTATTCATTTATTTGAAAGTCAGTGTTACACAGAGAGAAGGAGAGGCATTGAGAAAGAGAGAGAGAGAGAGAGAGAGAGAGAGGGAGGAGGGAGGTCTTCCATCTGCTGGTTCACTCAACGTTGACGTCAACTGCTGGAGCTGCACTGATCCAAAGCCAGGAGCCAGGAGCTTCTTCCAGGTCTCCCATGAGGGGGCAGGGGCCCAAGGACTTGGGCCATCCTCTACTGCTTTCCCAGGCCATAGCAGAGAGCTGGATTGGAAGTGGAGCAGCCGGGACTTGAACTGGCACCTATATTGGATGCCGAAACTGTAGGCGGCTGCTTTACCCACTGCGCCACAGTGACAGCTCCTCCATATCTTTTTTTTTCCTCTTCATTCCTATTTTTCAAAGTGTTTTTAATTGAATTAAAATTATTCCTGATACATACTTTGAAAAGTTTGTCTTCTTTTTCAAAATTTTTGCACAGTAGGGTGAACTTATTAACAACAATAGTTCAAAATAGCTCTGAGAGAGAATTTTGAATGCACTCAACATAAAGAAATGATAATAGTTTATAGTAATGGATATGCTCATTACTGTGATCAATCATTACACAATTGAAGCAACATCATATTATACCCCACGAATATATGCAGTTGTTATATAAATCACATTAGTAATGTTGCTACAGAATTCTGTTTTTGCCTAGGTACATAAGCAGAATACCATTTAAGCATCACTTTATATATTACACTGAAACAATTCAGTCCTCCTGATAGAAATTAAACTTCTTATGAATTTTATCTGTTTAGAAAATTTTATTTATTTGAAAGAGCAACAGAGAAAGCATGAAACATACAGACTGACAGATATACCCTGTCCACTGACTTGCTTCTCAAATGTGTAATGACACTACCAGAATGTTGAATGATTATTATCTAAATCTTCTTTTTACAAGGTGCTTGGGTTCTTGACCCCCATCATGAGCACTTCTGCACTTCATTGAAGGGTGGATGGGGCTTGGTAAAGGAAGAGCATAGAAAGCTTATTAGACACCCCCCCCCCAAAAAAAAAGGCGAGATATGGAGTGCTCTAGCATTGTCTGGGGGTGCAGTGAGATGCAAAGGTCCTGAAGGCTTTCAATAGAAAGATACTTGTCTTTGCTTGACTCTTGTGTAACTCTTAGGAGAAAAGAATCCAAGTGAGTTGGGTTCTCAAGAGCTGAGTCCTGCTACTGTAGTCTCATGACTGCAAATAAGTAGTACAAAACATCTGAAATGGTCCAGAACTGTTAATCCTTGGCAAATCAAAGAGTAGGCATTTCTTTTTGCACTAAAATATGTCAGACTGTCTTTTTCAATGAAATAATTTTGTAAATTCAGCAAAACCATTTTACCCTATAATGTGCTCAGGATGTATCTTCAACCATATATAATAAAGATTGAGCTATAAAATATTAAAGCAAGTACAAAGTCAATAACTTTTATATTTGAGAACTGTGTACTTAGAAGAGGTAGAAATAGAAGGAAAAGAGAAATGAGGGACAGAGGGAAGGAAGAGGGGACTGTTAGCTGCATGCTTGTTGTAAAAACTTAACATCTGTTCCTTTGGACTATGTGTAGGTAAGAAGAACCCTAAGCCCACACACTCACCAAAAATATCAAGATGTTTAATTCATGATACAGACTTGATGGGACCAAGGGACCTTATAGCCAGGAGGAGATGCAGCTGCTCTCAGGAGATGCTTTAGGACCACTCTTTCCCTAACCCTCTCTTTGCTTAGGGCTGTGGGGCTATTCTGACACTGCCCTTGAATTCATCTCAGTGGGTGAATTGATTTCCTTTTGCTCATAGATCATTTCAATTAGCAAAAAGTCACTATGTTTAGCATTTTCTTTTATGGCCTCTTTGATTGTTGCACTGAAATGGCTTGGGCGGCTTCATCCTTGCACAGGGAAAGCAGAAAGGTCAAGGCTGTGATGTGCCTAGTGAGGGCTCGAGCCACCTAAAAGGCCTGTGCTTCCATTCATAAAAGATAGTTATTGCTCTGGAAAGGATGCTGCCTTTGCTGCTTAAACGTCAAGTAGTTCCAAAGTCAGAAGACATTTCTAAGCAGTATTTGGAAACACCTTTAAGTGGAATGCTGAAGGTAAATATGATAGCAACCCTACAAATATAAAAACCAGATATTTCTCCCTAGCTAAACTAATGAGTCAAACCAATTATTGCATAAATTTGTTGAAGTTTACAATTTCTAAACATTCATCCCAAGTGATATAAGAGTAATAATATTCTCAATGACACCAAGTACATATGAGTTTTATAGTGTTTAACATGTCTTTAAAGGCAGTACCTTCTTTGAATCTCACATCAACCAAATCCCTTGTGGTAGGTTGCACGTGCATCATTATAGCATGTGTTAGCATATTTCTGTTAGGCAAATTTTCCAACATCATATGATCTGTAGCCAGGCACAAAGCTTGTCCTCTGATTTTTGTCTTTGTTCTTTCCCCACCCCACCCCCTGCATACCCAAAATATGAATTATGTAAATGAATAAATCAGCCTTAGATTTTTTTTACAATGCTAACTTTATTCCCAATTGAATGTTCTAAAAAAGGTAATCATATATTTGAAGGAAAATGGCATGGAAGTACAAAAGGATAGAGCATTAATGAACAGAAATCAAATTTCATTGTGAAATGACATTTAAATTAAACAGATTAAATGAAAACAATCTTTGATTATTTTTGTATATAAAATTATATGTATATGTAAAATTTTATTCATAATTCTCTACATAAATTATTTTCACTTTTGTTTTCATTATTTCCCTTAATACTGGGGTATAGTTGAAAAGCCCTCCATAATTATTCCTCAATTCTTTTTTTAAAAAGGACTTATTTAATTGAACGAGTTACAGGAGAGAGGTAGACAGGGTGAGAGAAGAGAGAGAGAGAGAGAGAGAGAGATCTTCCATCCACTGGTTCACTCCCCAAATGGCTGTACGTAATAGTTGGAGCTGAGCAGATCCAAAGCCAGGAGCCAGGAGCTTCTTCTGGGTCGCCCACATGGGTGTAGGGGCCCAAGGACTAGGACCATCCTCCGTTGCTTTCCCAGTCACATAGCAGGGAGCTGCATGGGAAGTGGATCAGCAAGGACCAGTGCCCATGTGGGATGCAGGTGCTGCAGGCTGGTGCTTTAACTCACTGTGCCACAGGACCGGTCATCCTCCAGTTCTTAATAGTGATTTGAGAGTAATGAAGAGGCCATGTTTTTAGTTTAACCATTTTAAGTTTTCCTGTATCTTTTCCTCCCTGCTAGGAAAAGGAAGATGACAAATCAGACATCTCAAGTCTTCAGCAACCTAAAAGCCCACAAGGTCTAAGCGACACAGGCTATTCTTCTGATGGGATATCGAGTTCACTTGGTGAAATTCCAAGCCTTATTCCAAGTGATGAAAAGGACTTGCTCAGGGGACTGAAAAAGGACTCTTTCTCACAAGAAAGCAGCCCTACCAGCCCCTCAGATCTGGCTAAGTTAGAAAGCACAGTCCTTTCCATTTTGGAAGCGCAGACAAGTACATTTGTTGCTGGGAAGTCAGAAAAGAAATCACAACCCCATGAGATTTCACCTGAGCAGCTTACAGACCAGCCAAAAATTCATACTGGCCCTGAAACCCTGGAAATTGCGATTTCAGGGGAGGAGCTCAAGGAGAGTCAGGAAGAAAAGAAAGACACTTTTAAACAAGATGCCCAGCAAGGCATTCCTGCCAGTAAGGACTACAAAGCAAAGTTTGAGTTTGTTGAGGACACAACTACCAGAAGACAGCTTTATGATTCCGTGGAAGACAGTAGTGAGAGTGAAAACTCGCCTGTGCCGCAAAGAAAACGGAGAACGAGCGTCGGTTCCTCAAGCAGCGATGACTATAAACAAGAGGACAGCCAAGGATCTGGGGAGGAGGAGGACTTCATTCGGAAGCAAATCATAGAGATGAGTGCTGACGAAGACGCCTCCGGGTCTGAAGATGATGAGTTTATCAGGAACCAGCTCAAAGAGATCAGCAGTACTGAGAGCCAGAAGAAGGAAGAGATGAAAGGCAAAGGGAAGATAGTAGCAGGCAAACACAGAAGGATAACTCGGAAAAGCAGTGCAAGCTTTGACGATGAGGCAGGGAGACGGCATTCGTGGCATGATGAAGACGATGAAACATTCGACGAGAGTCCTGAGCTTAAATTCCGAGAGACTAAAAGTCAGGAGAGTGAAGAACTTGTGGTCACCGGAGGAGGTGGGCTCCGTCGGTTCAAAACCATAGAACTCAACAGCACAATAGCAGAGAAATATTCCGCTGAGCCTCCCCAGAAAAAAACAACTTTGTATTTTGACGAAGAGCCAGAGTTAGAAATGGAAAGTCTGACGGACTCACCGGAAGACAGGTCCAGGGGCGAGGGATCTTCCAGTCTCCATGCTTCCAGCTTCACTCCTGGCACGTCCCCTACATCAGTGTCATCGCTCGATGAGGACAGTGACAGTAGCCCCAGCCACAGGAAAGGAGAGAGCAAGCAGCAACGTAAGGCTCGGCACAGACCACACGGCCCACTGTTACCTACCATTGAAGATTCTTCAGAGGAAGAAGAACTGAGGGAGGAGGAGGAGTTGCTGAAAGAGCAGGAAAAGCAGCGGGAATTAGAACAGCAACAAAGAAAGAGTTCGAGTAAGAAATCCAAGAAAGACAAGGATGAACTCCGAGCTCAGAGAAGGCGGGAGAGACCAAAGACACCACCCAGTAACCTCTCTCCCATCGAAGATGCCTCTCCCACGGAAGAATTACGTCAGGCTGCAGAAATGGAGGAGCTCCACAGGTCTTCTTGTTCTGAATATTCACCTAGCATAGAATCAGACCCCGAAGGTTTTGAAATAAGCCCAGAAAAAATAATCGAAGTACAAAAAGTGTATAAATTGCCCACAGCTGTGTCTTTGTACTCACCAACTGACGAACAAGTTCTTATGCATAAAGAAGGTGATCAAAAGGCCTTAAAAAGTGCTGAGGAGATGTATGAAGAAATGATGCATAAAACCCACAAATATAAAGCTTTTCCAGCTGCAAACGAACGAGACGACGTGTTTGAAAAAGAGCCTTTGTACGGCGGGATGTTGATAGAAGATTATATTTATGAGTCGTTAGTAGAGGATGCGTACAATGGATCGGTAGATGGCAGTCTGCTAACTAGGCAAGAGGAGGAAAATGGATTTCTACAACAGAGAGGAAGAGAGCAAAAAATAAGACTTCAAGAACAAATTTATGAAGACCCTATGCAGAAAATTGCAGACCTCCAGAAAGAGTTTTATGAGTTAGAAAGTTTACATGCTGTTGTGCCTCAGGAAGACATTGTTTCAAGCTCCTTTATCATTCCAGAAAGCCATGAGATAGTGGATCTGGGTTCCATGGTAACTTCTACCAGTGAAGAAAAAAAGCTGCTGGATGCTGATGCTGCCTATGAAGAACTGATGAAGAGGCAGCAGATGCAGTTGACGCCTGGAGCCAGCCCAACGCAGCTGCCCGTTGTGGACGATATGACAGAGGCCACCGTGGATTTTGACAGAGTGCCTGATGCATCTTTGACATCCAGTGTTCTCTCGGGAGCATCTCTTACAGATTCCACCAGCAGTGCAACACTGTCTATCCCAGATGTTAAAATAACCCAACATTTTTCAGCGGAAGAAATTGAAGATGAATATGTCACTGATTACACCAGAGAAATTCAGGAGATAATTGCCCATGAGTCACTGATTTTGACCTACTCAGAGCCTTCAGAAAGTGCTACATCTGTCCCACCCTCTGATACACCTTCTCTCACCTCATCTGTTTCTTCAGTTTGCACCACAGATAGCTCCTCACCCATCACCCTAGACAGCATAACCACAGTTTATACAGAGCCCGTGGACACAATACCTAAATTTGAAGACTCCGAGGAAGTTTCTTCATCGACTTACTTTCCAGGCAGCATTATAGACTACCCAGAGGAAATCAGTATGTCTTTAGATAAGTCTGCCACATCAGAAGGCAGAACTAGTGCTGATCATATTGTGATTTCCTTATCTGATATGGCACCTTCTATCACAGAAGCTGTAGGAGCCAAACCTGAGAAGCCAATGGCTGACACCATTTCTACTGACTTACCTGCATCTGAAAAAGATTCGGTGAAAAAAACCAAGATGGAAACTGGCAATGGAATTATTCTGGAAGTTTTGGAAGCTTCCAAAGATAAAAGGAAGGAGTCCGAGGCTGCGCTAACAAAAATGAGCTCACCTGAAACCATATTTGTCCAGCCACCTTCTTCTATGATAGCCCCTCCCATGAAGGAGCAGCTTTCATCTCCGTACTTTTTACCCGGAGAGGTCTTTGCTCAGGAAAAACCTGCTTCTCAGTTAGCATCTGGCAGCCCTTCTGTTACCTCTCTTCCCACTAAAACCCGCCCATTCTTCCGAAGTTCTTCTTTGGACATATCAGCTCAACCTCCACCTCCTCCCCCTCCGCCTCCTCCTCCTCCTCCACCACCTCCCCCTCCCCCTCCTCCTCCTCCATTGCCTCCACCAACTTCACCTAAACCAACTATTCATCCTAAAAAAAACCTAACAATTACAGCTCCAGTGACTCTAGCTGCTTCAGCTGCGCCTCTGGTTGATGCCATTAGCACTGTCGAGACCACAGCCGTGCAGAGGGGTAGTGGATTACCTGTAACAAAATTATGTGCCACCGCGCCTCCTCCTGTTCCTCCCAAGCCTTCTTCAATTCCATCTGGCCTTGTATTTACACATAGGCCTGAGCCAAGCAAACCTCCAATTGCCCCTAAACCGTCCATTCCTCAGCCGCCTGTAACAACACAAAAACCAACAGAAATACAGCCAAAACCAGCAGGTCTGTCTTTAACTTCAAGTATGACCTTAAATTTAGTGACTTCTGCAGACTATAAATTACCCTCCCCAACTTCCCCACTTTCCCCACACTCTAACAAGTCATCACCAAGATTTTCAAAATCCCTTATGGAAACTTACGTGGTTATTACACTGCCATCTGAACCTGGGACTCCAACAGATTCTGCAGCTAGTCAAGCAATCACCAGTTGGCCCTTGGGATCGCCCCCTAAAGACCTGGTTTCTATTGAGCCGGTGTTTTCTGTGCTTCCTCCTCTGACAGGTGCAGAGATTCCAAGTTCTTCAGAACAGATACAGTATAGCTCAGGAGTTCTGGAGACACTCTCTGCTGCCCCTGTTAGGGTACCACCTTCATTTCAAGCATCGCCACCATCAGTTGCACAGCTTCTCACAGCCGCAGTTTCCAAGGCGGGGGTTTCGGCAGCCAGGAGCACAGTCCCTCCTGTGAGTCTCAGCAGTGTTTCTATATCGATCCCTCCAGAACCTCTTGCTCTAGATGACCTGCATTCAGAGAAGCTTCAGTATAAGGAAAATGGAACATTGCAGCTGGTTGGTGATGTTATGGATTTGCGTACAGTACCAAAAGTAGAAGGTAAAGCAACTGAAAAAGGTATGGATCTCTCTGCTCCCACGATGGATGTGAAAAGGCAGACTACATCCAGTGAAGTTTATGGGAGGCAAATCAGTGCAGTCCAACCCTCTGTTATAAATCTCAGTGCAACTTCATCAGTAATGACTCCGATATCCCTGGACACGGAAGCAGTGACAGTCGTCACATGCACAGCTAGTGCAAGTTACACTGCAGGTACAGAAAGCCTAGTTAGTTTAGAACACGCAATGACAAAGCCACTTGAGCTTACCACATCAAAGCATACTGAGCCCCCATACAGGATGCCAAGTAGCCAGGTCTTTCCTATGGTTAGGGAGGAAGCACCCATAAACTTATCTCTAGGTACTTCAGCACATGCTGTGACATCTGCTGTTCCAAAACCTGTCACTGTGCCTCCTGGAGCCACAAATGGATGGTCTGATAGCACCATATCCCAGGGAATCCCTGATGGAGAAGTAGTGGATCTCAGTACAACAAAGTCTCATAGAACTGTCGTAACAATGGATGAATCTACTTCAAGTGTGGTGACTAAAATTGTAGAAGATGATGAAAAGCCTGTTGATTTGACTGCAGGAAGGAGAGCGGTGTGCTGTGATGTGGTTTATAAGTTACCTTTTGGAAGGAGCTGCACTGCACAGCAGCCTGCAACTACTCTTCCCGAGGATCGTTTTGGTTATAGAGATGACCACTATCAATATGACCGATCAGGGCCATATGGTTATAGAGGGATTGGAGGAATGAAACCTTCCATGTCTGACACTAACTTAGTGGAAGCTGGACACTTTTTCTATAAAAGTAAGAATGCTTTTGATTATTCTGGAGGAGCTGATGCAGCAGTAGATCTAACTTCAGGGAGAATTACTACAGGTCAGTATGATGCAGCAGCCGACCTTTCTTTGAAATATCATTATGGTGTTCCTCATCTCATTTCAGGATGAAAATAAGATCCCATTTTCCAATTTTGTTACTTTTCTCTTTATTTGGATGGTTTGGCAACATATTTTGGAGTACATGTGTGCTTTAGTTTCTTCATTTTTTTTATTTATTCTGCCCAAAGCCCACCTGCATGCGCCTGCATGTGCAACATTGCTTTGATTCTGCATCTAATTAGGTTAACCTATGGATTTGCATGACGTCCCATTCAATATGTTCATCAAGATGAGAGGGTTTTCAGAACCAAAAGGCATCATTCATTCTTGGAACTGGACTATAACTGTACCCTGTATTTCAGGTGAGGTAATGGACTATTCAAGCAAGACGACAGGTCCATATCCAGAAACCCGACAAGTCATTTCAGGAGTTGGGATTAGTACCCCACAGTATTCCACAGCAAGAATGACTCCACCTCCAGGACCCCAGTATGGTGTGGGGAGTGTTCTGAGGTCATCTAATGGCATTGTCTATTCTTCAGTAGCAACTCCAATACCTTCCACATTTGCTATCACCACACAGCCTGGCTCCATCTTCAGCACTACTGTTAGGGATTTGTCTGGTCTTCATACCACGGATGCAGTGGCTTCATTATCTGCCCTTCAACAGAGCCAGCCAATGCCTAGAACATATTTCATGACAACAGGTGCATCCGAAACAGACATTGCAGTAACTGGCCCTGATATCAATGCCAGTTTGCAAACTATTGCTATGGAGACTCTTACTGCCGAAACAATAGACTCTCTTCCCACTTTAACCACAGCATCTGAAGTATTTTCTGAAGTGGTGGGAGATGAAAGTACTCTTTTAATTGTCCCTGAGGAAGATAAACAGCAGCAGCAACTTGACTTGGAGCGTGAGCTCTTAGAACTGGAGAAAATTAAGCAACAGCGCTTTGCTGAGGAATTGGAGTGGGAACGCCAGGAGATCCAAAGGTTTCGAGAACAAGAAAAGATCATGGTTCAAAAAAAGCTGGAGGAGCTGCAGTCTATGAAGCAGCACCTTCTCTATCAGCAGGAAGAAGAACGGCAAGCACAGTTCATGATGAGGCAGGAGACATTAGCTCAGCAGCAGCTGCAGCTGGAGCAGATTCAGCAGCTGCAGCAGCAGCTTCACCAGCAGCTCGAGGAGCAGAAGATTCGCCAGATCTACCAGTATAACTATGATCCTTCTGGAACTGCTTCCCCACAGACCACCACAGAGCAGGCAATTTTGGAGGGTCAGTATGTGGCCCCAGAAAGCAGTCAGTTTTGGGCAGCTGAAGATGCCACCACCACAGCATCCGCTGTGGTGGCAATTGAAATACCGCAGAACCAAGGATGGTACACAGTTCAGTCTGACGGTGTCACTCAGTACATCGCCCCACCTGGCATCCTGAGCACCGTGTCAGAAATACCTCTGACCGATGTTGTTGTAAAAGAGGAGAAACAACCCAAAAAGAGAAGTTCTGGAGCCAAAGCCCGTGGGCAGTATGATGAGATAGGAGAAAATATGGCAGACGATCCCAGATGTTTTAAGAAGATAGTGGACAGTGGTGTACAAACTGATGACGAAGATGCTGCAGATCGGAGTTATGTGAGTAGGAGGAGGAGAACTAAAAAAAGTGTTGATACCAGCGTGCAAACTGATGATGAAGATCAGGATGAATGGGATATGCCTTCTAGAGCAAGGAGAAAAGCTCGGGTAGGGAAATACAGTGACAGCACAGCAGAGGCTGACAAGACCAAACCCATTTCCAAGGTCTCCAGCGTAGCAGTTCAAACAGTAGCAGAGATATCTGTGCAAACCGAACCAGTTGGAACCATAAGAACACCTTCCATACGAGCACGAGTGGATGCCAAGGTAGAAATAATTAAACACATTTCAGCACCTGAAAAGACTTACAAAGGGGGCAGTTTAGGATGTCAAACAGAAGCAGATGCAGACACACAAAGTCCTCAATATCTGAGTGCCACATCTCCACCTAAAGACAAGAAACGCCCAACACCTTTAGAGATCGGTTATTCATCTCACCTTCGGGCAGATTCCACACTGCAGCTGGCTCCTTCCCCACCCAAATCTCCAAAAGTCCTTTATTCACCCATCTCACCACTTTCACCAGGCAAAGCCTTAGAATCAGCCTTTGTACCTTATGAAAAACCCCTCCCTGATGATATAAGTCCACAGAAAGTACTGCATCCAGATATGGCTAAAGTTCCCCCAGCAAGTCCTAAGACAGCCAAGATGATGCAGCGTTCTATGTCTGACCCCAAGCCTCTGAGTCCAACAGCAGACGAAAGTTCCAGGGCTCCTTTTCAGTATACCGAGGGCTTCACGGTAAGAGTGATTCTTTACAGTTAGAAGACAATGGATGAGTTGATGTTAATCATGTGTTTGCAGACTTTAGAAGGTAACAAAGCCCCTGGTACCTTAGAACTCTAATACTAAGTTCCATTAAGGACCATTACGTTAGAAATTTGCGGGAAAGTAGAAAAGCCTATATTTACACTTAAAAGTGTCAAAGGAAGAAAATACCTTTTGTGAGGCTAAGTGAAAAAGTTTATTGTTTTGTGACTTGATGAAGTTGGAAGGCTTTTTTTCCCCCTAGTATCAGAATCCCCCATTATATAAATTACAGACTGCTTTCATTGAATAGAAATTTCATTTTAAAACATGGATGGAATAAACATAAAACATGAACAGATAAGGTAAAGAATGACCATAAGTTCGTACCCTGGATACTCAGATTCATTACTGGGAGGGCCCTTGAGGGGATGATCTGGTCTGTGTCTTCTTTGTCCAGCCAGATTGTTTTCATAAAAAGGCTTAGAACATTTGCTGATCAAAAGAGAACATGCCTGGGGCTGGCAGATGAAGGAGTAATAAAATCATCACAGTTCATTTATTCATGTGTATTTGTTTCTGACAACAATCTTAATCTAACCTCAAGTAAACCTTTTTCCTAGGGTTTATAGAAGCAAAAAGAAACTTTATTTCTCTTTGAGTATTAGAGATTATTAGAAATATATGTAGATACTCTTCAAGGGAGAAAATATATATGTTAGACACATTTGTGGCTATCTCTATGACTGATACTAGGAAATGTTGATAATAAGTTATAAAAGCAGGTGTATCTTATTTGAAGTCTTCAAAGGGTGAGTAGTAAATATGTTAGTTCAGTTTAGAACAGATCTTTTTTTCAGATTGGAAGTCCTCTTAATGCGGCAGTTTCTGGACTAAGTCTTCAAGCCAGAGGCTTCTAGTAGGTTTTTCTGAGATACTATTGTATTTCCACTGATGCATACATTAAAAATTGGTGGTAGCAGGAAAAAAAGTAATTAAATAGAAAAAGCAGCCCATTTGTAGGTATACCAGTGGGAATATTAATAAACTACATTTCATTTGAAGTTTTCTTTTTTTTTTTTTAATTTTTTTGACAGGCAGAGTGGACAGTGAGAGAGAGAGAGAGTCAGAGAGAAAGGTTTTCCTTTTGCTGTTGGTTCACCCTCCAATGGCCGCCACGGCCGGCGCGCTGCGGCCAGCACATCGCACTGATCCAAAGCCAGGAGCCAGGTGCTTCTCCTGGTCTCCCATGTGGGTGCAGGGCCCAAGCACTTGGGCCATCCTCCACTGCACTCCCAGGCCACAGCAGAGAGCTGGCCTGGAAGAGGGGCAACCGGGACAGAATCCGGCACCCCTACCGGGACTAGAACCCCGTGTGCTGGTGCCGCAGGTGGAGGATTAGCCTATTGGGCTGCAGCGCCGGCCTGAAGTTTTCTAGTAGCATTTTGAATATTGCTTTTTTTCTCAAACAGTACATCTTAAAAGTAATCCTGCTCACGTGACACACGGGTCAGATCTATGGGGTTCAGTATCTACCAGTGCACTGAGTTTTCATCAAGTTTACACAGTTATTTCATACATCACTTTGTTTCTAGATTTGATTCTATTGTGAAAAGTGATTTGTAATTCAGTTCTAGTGTTTACATATTTATTTTTATACTTGTCTATAAAAGTACTTAGTCACATATTTTTAAGATTTTTTTGACAATACTTTTTAGATACAATTTTCAAGACTTCCATCATTAGGAAGAATAGAGTTCTCCAGTGATCATTCACTTATACCTCAACTCTTCATCCCAATGCCCTCAGTTAAGGAAAAATTCAACTTACATGTAATTTTCCTCACAGTATTTGGATTTGGAAATTTAATAACCAGCATACACTGGGTTGTATAGGTTGTATTAATGATTGCATCACTAATATTGATTAATCATAAAAGAGATTGAATATAATTAATCTGAATTGGTAAATCTGAGGTGATTGAGCCTTAGAACACAACTCAGTGGTTCTTCCAACTGATCAAATTCAATGCATAATTTAATTTGGAATTACTGTATGTAAACTAAAAGGTTTTGTGGTTTTGTATACCCAAGGTAGTACTTTTTATGTACAATGTTTTTAACACTTTGAGTCTAAGAAGTTAATTTTGTAGTTTGTTTCCATGCAATATCTAGCAAGCTTTGAGTGCATTTTAAAGTAAATTCTTAATTATAAGTATGTGTTACTCACTATTTGCTATACTGAAAAGAATAACCCTATAAGTGATATTCATAGTGCTATGAATTAAATTTAAGAAGTCTAGCTCAGTAGTTTATAAATTGTTTTTTCATAGACTGCACGTATTCAGTAGGCTGAGAGACAGGATAGCAACACATATATCATACAGTATAAAGGTACATTTTATACTGTGTCAGATTTTGTGCCAACATCTTCTGTTCCTGGTCAGGAGAGGTTTCAAAGACATGAAGATCAAATCTCTGTTGGACAATGCAGGAAAAAAATGGAGATCATTCTAAATAGAAGGAATAAAATGTGCAAAGGTTCAGACTGGCAAACAGACGTAAAGCACAGTGGAGGAGAAAAGGGTTTACCATAAATGAAACTAGAATGGTGATCGAGGGCCAGGTCACTGGGGATCTAGTTTGCTGAATTACTGAGTTTGGGTTTCATTCCCACGGCTACGTGAAGCCCAGACAAAAGGCACTGTAAGTTTGTATTTACACTATGCACTAGCCCATGGACTCCTCCCACTCTTTCCTTCCCTACAGTCAATTCTCTGAAGAGAAACCAGAGTGATTTTCTAAATTGTACATCAGATTATATCCTTTGCTGTACATATTAAACCCTGTCCTGGGGTCTCATCAGATTCAGAATATATTAGAAATTTCTTTAGAAGGCTCCACATGGTAGGACTCTTCCTAGCTCATCACTTCATTCTTCACTCTCCACTTATTCTGCATCAGGTGTCTCACTATTCTTTGGATGTGCCAGCCTCATCCTCACCCAGGCCTGGTCTGGATCTCCCTCTGCACTCCAGATCTTTTCAAGGCTCGCTTCTGTGTACAAGTTTCTACCTAGATTTCATTGCCACAAATAGGCTGCCCTTACCTGCTTCTCTAAATATGTCTGTCTGTCTCCACAGATCTCTGTTTCTGCCTCCACATTTGTATACACTACTTATTAATAATATCACATTATTCATTTCATTGACTGTCATCTTCTCCAGTAGAATATAAGCTCTGTAGGGCTGGCGCCGCGGCTCACTAGGCTAATCCTCCGCCTAGCGGCGCCGGCACACCGGGTTCTAGTCCCAGTAGGGGCGCCGGATTCTGTCCCGGTTGCCCCTCTTCCAGGCCAGCTCTCTGCTGTGGCCAGGAGTGCAGTGGAGGATGGCCCAAGTGCTTGGGCCCTGCACCCCATGGGAGACCAGGATAAGTACCTGGCTCCTGCCATAGGATCAGAGCGGTGCGCGGGCTGCAACGCGCCAGCCGCGGCAGCCATTGGAGGGTGAACCAACGGCAAAGGAAGACCTTTCTCTCTGTCTCTCTCTCTCTCTCACTGTCCACTCTGCCTGTCAAAAAAAAAAAAAAAGAATATAAGCTCTGTAAGAGCAAGAATTTTGCTTTGTTTTCTGCTGCAGTTTAAAGTGCCTTGAATAATCCCTGGCACAAAGCAGGCCCTCAAGATTCATTGAATAAATGTGTTAAATGGGGGCTTATATGCACTAAAGCAAAAGAGTGAGTAGTGAAAGATTCTGGAGGCTTAATGTATGCTGAGGCCATCCTCACAAGTCATGTTGAGAAGCTAAGTTGATATCTCCTCTGCTTAAAGTGTCAAAAAGACCATATTTTGGGGGTCGGCACTGTGAAATAGTAGGCTAATCCTCCACCTGTGCTTGAATCCAATATGGGTGCCAGTTCTAGTCCTGGCTTCTCCTCTTCCAATCCAGCTCTCTGCAATGGCCTGGGAAAGCAATAGAAGATGGCCCAAGTGCTTGAGCTTCTGCACCCATGTGGGAGGCTTGGAGGAAGCTCCTGGCTCCTGGCTTCAGATCAGCCCAGCTCTGGCTGTTGCAGCCATCTGGGGAGTGAACCAGCATATGGAAGATCTTTCTCTCAGTCTCTCCCTCTCTGTGCTGTAACTCTACATTTCAAGTAAATAAACAAAATCTTTTTTTAATTTATATTTTATTTTATTTAATGAACATAAATTTCCAAAGTATAGCTTATGGATTGCAATAGCTTCCCCCCCATAACTTCCCTCCCACCCACAATACTCCCCTCCCACTCCCTCTCTCCTTCCATTCACATCAAGATTAATTTTCAATTATCTTATTCTATCGGTTAGTGTTAGCAGGTACTAGACTTGTTTATGTGCTCCCTTTGACTCTTAGTCCTTTCATTATGATCAATTGTAAACTGAAATTGATCACTTGGAATAGTGAGATGGCATTGGTACATGCCACCTTGATGGGATTGAATTGGAATCCCCTGGTATGTTTCTGACTCTACCATTTGGGGCAAGTCAGCTTGAGCATGTCCCAAGTTATACATCTCTTCCCTCTCTTATTCCCACTCTTATGTTTAACAGGGATCACATTTCAGTTAATTTTCAACACTTAAGAATAACTGTGTGATAACACTAACCGATAGAATAAATAAAGCGGAGAGTGATCCAACATGGGAAGCGAGATACTCAGCAGACTCATAGAATGGCAGATGTCCTAAATAGGGCCTCAGAATCAGCCCTAAAGCCATTCGGATCTGGCTGAAAAGCCCATGAGAGTATTTCAGGCATGGAAAGCCAAGACACTCTGGCAAAAAGATCTCTGTGAGTGAGATCCCAGTGGAAAGAACAGGTCTTCAAAGAAGGAGGTACCTTTCTCTGAAGGGAGGAGAGAACCTCCACTTTGACTATGACCTTGTCTAAACAAGATAAGAGTTGGAGAACTCAGAGGGCTTCCATAGCCTTGGAAACTCATGACTGGAGCATAGGGAGATTACTGATGCCATAGACAGGAGTGTCAATTGGTAAAGTCAACAACAGGAGTCACTGTGCACTTACTCCTCATGTAGGATCTCTGTCCTTAATGTGCTGTGCATTGAGATTTAATGCTATAACGAGTACTCAAACAATATATTTCACTTTGTGTTTCTATGGGGGTGCAAACTGTTGAAATCTTTACTTAATGCATACTAAACTTATCCTCTGTTAAAAAAAAAAAAAAGAAATTATCAATTCCCAACTTGAATCTCACTGGGATTAAACATGACAATAGGTCTGATCTGATTTCATCATCATTTAAAAAATCATCTATTATTTTTCACTTTATGTTTCTGTGTGGGAGCAAACTGTTGAAATCCTTACTTAATGTATACCAAGCTGATCTTCTATATATTAAGATAATCGAAAATGAATCTTGATGTGAATGGAAGAGGAGAGGGAGTGGAAAAGGGGAGGGTTGTGGGTGGGAGGGCGGTATGTGGGGGAAGCCATTGTAATCCATAGGTCGTACTTTGGAAATTTATATTTATTAAATAAAAGTTTAAAAAAATTTCAATTATCTTTATATACAGAACATCAATTTAGCATATATTAAGTAAAGATTTCAACAGTTTGCACCCACACAGAAACACAAAGTGTAAAATACTATTTGAGTACTAGTTATAGCATTAATTAAACACCTAAGAGTAATTAAACAAAATCTTTTTAAAAAAGACCCTATTTTTGTACAGCCTTCCTTTGGTATCTGCCAGAGATTAGTTCCTGGATCTCCCATAGATATAATCCCCAAGGTTGCTCATATCCCCTTATGTCATTGCATCATATCCGAATGCCACTAACAGACCTTGTCGTGTACAATTTAAATCATCTCTAGATGACTCATAATACCCAATTTAATGTAAATCTTATGTAAAGAGTTGTTAAACTGTATTATTTAGGAAATAATGACCCAAGAAGTCTTTATAAAGTCTATATGATTTTGAGTACAGGTGCAGTTTTTTTTTTCAAATATGCATAGTCCATAGAAAGAAAGGGCCAACTGTAAACATCTGAAACTGAACACAAGTTGAATAGTTTATGGTTTCACAAAGCACAACATCTTACAGATGAGAAAACAAGGTCCAGATTGGGCTAGTGGCTTTATCATGGTTCCGTGATAAACTATTAAATAGCCTAGAATAATTAGAATACTGGACTGCATGTGTTAAAACTGTGATCCTTTTATCGGCCTTTTCTGAGACTTACTGATTTGCTGAATCAGTGCCCTGATTGGCTGTCTTTTTATCTTCTCATTTCTTCTGCTCTACTTAAATTTCCCATCCAAATATCTTTGCTTAGACTTGCTCCTTTTTTTGGTTTGTTGGTTTTGTTTTTAATTCATTCTTCCTTGCATTCACTCATTATCTCATCGAGTTCTTCACTAATTGTTCTTTCCAAGACATTGTGGTAAACTCCAAAGGTGTCGGATGAACCAGAGAGGCAGGGAAGAAGATTATTGTAGCACCTTCTTTATAATGTCTGAGGAAAATGTGACATTACCCATTGGGAGAAATAGTATTGTAAATGCAAAGAATTGGTTTGGAGCTTGACATATCTAATTAATCCTAAGAGTTTAAAGTATAATAGTTTAATGATTTCTCTATCACAAATGATTGCATACTTCAGGAAGAGCTCATGTTTTGTCAGTGATCACACACATTACGTTTTTGCCCTGAAAAGAAAAAGCTGCCTTAAAATGTTGTCACCTCTAAAGGACCTTAAAAGTACGTAGACTGTTAAGTGTTCTAGCTGTTTTATTTTACTATCAGACTTGTTTAACAATTTGAGAGGTTTTCTAGTACAAAGCAAACCCCATATTAAAATCTTTTTGTCCTAGAGTTTAAGCCAGGATCCTATTGAAAAGCAGATGGTATTCAGAAGCTGATTTTTACAAGAATATGTTTTTCTCCTCTGATTGCTGTTTTGATAGCTATTTTTAAGATTTTTGGAACTCTTCAATGTCTATTTCTGAAAGTAATTTTCATAACCTAAATTGAGAGATTTTATTTTTGTTAATTCCTCCAGAGTATAAAAGTTTGAGAAATAATGGTTATGATGGCCAAATGTGATTTGAAGAATAATATTTATTAGAGGTTTTTTTTTAATTATTGGCTTCTTATAGTGCTTTTTAAAAACAGTAATAAAATTCGCCTATTTTGAAATTAAAACAGGAAATATTGTTTTACAGTGTTTTTCAAACTAAATGGCATTAAAATAATTTAGTATTTAGTAATTGAGAGGATATAATAAAAGTAGATTTAGACAGATGTACACATGTATACAAATGCCATTGAATGAAAGCCAGAAAGTTTTAAGTTTATCACAATCTCTTATACATTAGTTAATGTTGTCATTTCATTATAATCAATATCTAAGGATCAATTTCAAAGCAGATCTTTGTATGGTAAATAAGAAAATTAAATCTTTTTTGTTTTCCTTTCCATACATCTATATTTTCAAATACAAAAATTAACATGATTCTAAGAAACCAATTTATATTCCTTTTGCTCAGTGAAATACTTTTGCCAAAAGCATAATACTGGGTAGGTGTTTGGCCTAGTGGTTAAGAGACTAGTTACAACTAGTGAGCTCTTGAGTAACTGGGTTCCTGCCACTTATGTGAGACATAGGTTGCATTCCCAGCTCCTGACTTCAGCCTTGGCCTGGGAGTTCCAGCTATTGTGGGCATCTGGGAGTGAACCAGTAGAGAACTTTCTATTTCTCTCTCCCTCTTTCCCCCGCCCAATAAATAAAATAGTAGATTTAAAATATTTTTAAAACTTAAAAATAATAGAAACAAATGCTTCTGTAGAATATATGGAATACTTTCCAAGAAAATTTAATTTAATTTAATTTAATTTGGGGGAACTGTTTCACACAAGATAGCATTATGAAGGAGAAATATTTCATTCATTGCAAACATATGTAGATAAGAACATCTCTGAACTATTTAAATGTGATTTTTCTAGGTTTTCTCAAGGAATATTTGATCAATAAGAAAAAAATAAATAGAAATTCATGTCAATTTTAGTTGGGCATTTCAAGAATCTGAGTATACAATACTTTTGTTATATCGACATAATTTAGTGAAGGATTTATACCACTATTAAAATGGTCACTGTGTTCTCCATGGTGTTTTATAGGTAGCTTTTGAATCATTCTTCAAACTGTCAATAGTCTGATGCTCTAGAAAAGATACCATATTGTAGTCATGATGTAACAAAATTAGAGACTTGTATTTTGCAATCTTTAAAACTTGCTCTGATGAGAGTACCAATAAGTATTTTCTGTGATCATTGGAAATGCTTCAGTTTCTTATTATAGACCAATAATTTGTCCTCAAAATGAAGTAATTCACTGGCAGAGAGAACCAAAATGTTCAGTATCCTGGACTATAAAGAATTGACTGCCAAAAAGAGAAAGAGGAAGATGCATTTAGTTTTAGTTTTCATGTTAATCCTTATAAATTTTCATTTATTGTTCTATTCCAGATTTGCCACCTAAACTAACACATTTTTGATAGATGAATATTACCTTGATGCGATTGCAGCAAATCAGAACTGTTTATGATTTCTGCCCATGAAGAAGGAATCACATTGGATAGTTGTACATAGCACTCAGTATCCTAGCCCAGTAACACCATGTGTGCTAAAGATAGGGGAAAATCTGGAGATCTGATGTGTTACTTTAATACTTATGTTGGCCATGTTTTCATAGCCTCCTAGTTATGCCAATGCTTTTAAATTACTTCAATATTTCTCTCTGTGCTGACTGATCATCAGATCTTTCAACTTTGCTAAAGGCATATAGGCAAAAGCTCCCCCAATAAGTTTCTGAAGTAGTGATTATAAAAAGATTGATTTTAAACTTAGCAGTAACTTGACATTGACAGATTAAAAGGAAGAAAAAAGGGAAGTCTTCAGTCCCTTTAAGCATTTTTTTCCTCCTGGGGAAATATAGTCGAGGAAATGTGATATTGAATAATGCAACAAACCAGAATTAGAGGTTGATTCTCAAATAGCAATGTATCTACCTAACAAAAACATAAAAGTTAGATATACAGTGTCTAATTTCTAGTACATTCATATTGGCCATGTTTTAAATTCTGTACTTTTGTAGTTAATAGGCATTTTACTTTACAACACTGAAATGTTGGAAGGTAGTTTTTCTTTTATTTCTTTAAAACAAAGTGGTCATTTCTGAAGGGCTCACTGATGGTGTTAGCTACTGCTAGTCTTCATAGTCCTTGAAGAGAACAACTCTTGTGTTTAGATGCCATGCTTTTTCCGGGGTGCTCTTCTGTGATTTCCAAAGCTGAGACTTTTTTAAAATTCCGTCCTGACATTGCCATCCAGACTTGACATGTGTATATAACAAGGAAAGGAAGATAACCTTAGGTGGATTCTGTACTCCTGTACAAGACCCATCAAACTTGGAACTTAGTATGGTGATCCTTTCATGTGGTTAACAAAGAAGGACTCCTCTCATTATTCTAATCTTTCATGACAACAACAAAATACAACTGAAATTTTCAGTACATTATCCAGCCACATCATAGTTTGTTGTTCAAATATTTGTGAAGCACAAAAGTATCATTTGAGTGGCATTGTGTAATTGAGTGCAGGTGAGTACATTGTCTACCTAAGTAACAGGGAGGCTGAAATAAATGTGTGAAATTATAAAAAGGGAAAACTTGATTTTTTTCATATTTACCTAGCACAGAAGACTTAAAAATGCAATGGCAAAATTTCTAAAAGTGTATCAGAGTGCTATTAGACTAACTATGAGAGGTACATTTTATAATATTCTAGGTAGCACTGTATAAAATATTTTGAGTAGCTCAAGCAGCTGATGCAGTGTGGAAATTGGAGGATTTGGTTTCCTACTATAGAAATAATTAAGAGTTTCTGCCCATGGATGCTGCTGAAGAAGCATCAGCAAAGTCTGTGTTTCCGCCATTGTCTTGTCTAATTCAGCGTCTCCTAAAGAGCCTGATAGCTGTGGAAACTCTTCCTAGGAGGGGCTTTACTTTGAAACAACCAAGGAGAGTCTGAGGAAGCATTTTCAGCAGTGGGAATGCTCATGGACTGACTACATGGTGATGACAGATCAGAACACCAAGGCTCCAGAGTCTTTGGATTAGTCATTAATATCCCCATGAAGGTAGTGGCTGCAGCTATGAACACAAGGCCCCACAAGGTGGATGGAAGAATTGTGGAACCAAAGAGGAGTGTCTTGAGAACATAGTCTCAGAGACCAGGGGATCACCTGACATCATCTCAGAGACTATGTTCAACGTTATGGGAAAATCAAAATGACTGAGCTGATGATTACTGGAGGCAGTGTAAGATTGCCATTCAGAAATACCACATTGTGAAAGGTATGACTATGATGTCAGGATGACCCTGACAAAGCAGGCTAGTGCTTCCTCCACCCCAAGAGGTTGATGTGGTTCTTGGAACTTTGGTGGGTGGTTTTGGTGGCAATGACAACTTTTGCTTAATAGAGGAAGCTTCACTAGTCTTGGTGGCTTCAGTGGTAGATGTGTCATGGGGAGATGGTTACAATAAATTTGTTAATAATGGAAGCAATTTCAGATGTGGGAGAAGTTACAATAATTTTGGCAGTTGCAACAGTCAGTCTTCAAGTTTTGGATGCATGAGTGGAGGAAACTTTGGAGACATAAGCTCTTGCCTCCATGGTGATTGCCAATATTTTTCCAACCCATAAAATCAAGGTGGCTCTAATGGTTCTAGTTGCAGCAGTGGCAGAAGGTCTTAATAATTGTCAGGAAGAAAACTTACCAGGAGAGGAGAACCAGAGAGGAGATAGGGAAGCTACAGGCCCCAACAGATTGGTGAACTCAGCCAAGTACAGTGGGGCAGGGCCTAGCTGCTATAAAAAAGACATATTTTAGATAACACTTGTGTATTTGTGCCAAAAAACTCAAGGACTACATTTATGACTAATTGTGTAATGGGTTAATTTTAGTTTCTCTTCTATGGGAAGAGTAAAGCATTCCTGCAAAGTGGTTTTTCCCCTTTTTTCACAATCCTTGCTGTTGATCACGAAATGTAATAGTCTGAACATGATGCTGAACACATGTATCTTTTTAAAAATAATAGTTGTGTTTAAAAATTATGACTGATAAAATTTATTATTTTATGCAAAGTATAAATTTATTGACAAATGCAAAAGACTAATAGCCAATACTATCAAATGGTATATTAAATAAAATTGTAACAAAAACATGTACTTTTCAGAAGTAGAAGTAATTTATTGGCCGGCGCCCCTGCTCACGTGGCTAATCCTCCGCCTGCGGTGCTGGCACCCTGGGTTCTAGTCCTGGTTGGGGCAACGGATTCTGTCCCGGTTGCTCCTCTTCCAGGCCAGCTCTCTGCTGTGGCCCGGGAAGGCAGTGGAGGATGGCCCAAGTGCTTGGGCCCTGCACCCGCATGGGAGACCAGGAGGAAGCACCTGGCTCCTGGCTTCGGATCGGTGCAGCTCCGGCCGTAGCAGCCATTTGGGGGGTGAACCAACAGAAGGAAGACCTTTCTCTCTGTTTCTCTCTCTCAGTCTAACTCTGCCTGTCAAAAAAAAAAAAAAGTAATTTATAAGCAGATTTTGTTTATATCTAGAATTTGGGAAATAATGCTTTTTCATATAACAAAATTAACCATTTCAAATGATCATTTGAGTGGCATTCATCTAATTCATGCTGTACAGCAATTGCCACCTCTATCTGGCTCCAAAATGTTTTTACTATGACCAACAGTCCCCATTCAGCAGTCACTCTCCTTTCCCTTCTCTTCTTAGCCTCTGGAAACAACCAAAATGTTTTATGTCTGATTCACTATTGTGGATATACATACAACTGGAATCATCCAGTATGAGACTTTTTTTTTCGTTGACAGGCATAGTTAGACAGTGAGAGACAGAGAGACAGAGAGACAGAGAGAAAGGTCTTCCTTCCGTTGGTTCACTCCCCAAATGGCCGCCATGGCCGGCACACTGCACTGATCCGAAGCCAGGAGCCAGGTGCTTCCTCCTGGTCTCCCATGCGGGTGCAGGGCCCAAGCACTTGGGCCATCCTCCACTGCCTTCCCGGGCCACAGCAGAGAGCTGGACTGGAAGAGGAGCAACCAGGACAGAACCAGCACCCCAACCGGGACTAGAACCTGGGGTGCTGGCGCCAGCCAAGAGACCTTTTGTATCTGGTTTCTTTTACTTCAAATGATTTTTTCCAGGGTCATCCATTATATTGCATTTATCAGAAGTTTATTTATTTAGATAGATGAATTTCATTGTGTAATACATGCTACAGTCTGTTTATCCATGCATTTGTTGATGGATATGTTGGTTATTGAGAATAGTACTCCTGTGAATATCAGTGCACAGGGATCTGGTTGAGTACCTTTTTTCAGTTATTTGTGTTTATACCTATGAGTGGGATTTCTGACATGTCCATATTTAACTTTTTGAGGAACTGTCAAACCATTCGCAGCAATGGAAATATTTTTGTATTCCCACAAGCAATATATGAGAGCTATAATTTCTCCACATCTTTCCAAATGCTTATTTTCCTTTTCAAAAAAGATATTGTAGCCCTATTGGTGAATGTGAATTGATATCTCTAATAGTGGTTTTAATTTTCATTTCCCTGGTGACTAATGATGTCACACATATTTTCTTATGCTTCTTTGTCATTTGTATTACTTATTTGGAGATAATGACTACTTGAGCCCTTTACCAAGTTTTTGAGTTGGGTTTTACAATATCTTGTAAAAGTCTTTTCTTAATATTATTTAATATGCAACACAACCCAGAGTAATAGCTAATTTCATAAAAATCATACTTTTTAATAGCAAGTCCAGGGATTTCAGAGGAGTACTGTACCAAACCTTCCAAATAGTAATCCTTCTAAATGACATTCCATGAATCATTTTGCTAAGTAACATAGGACTATCCCCACCCACCCAAAACCATCCTTTACATATTTCCCAGAAAGATCAAATTTTCAAATTAATTAGGAAAACATCACTTATATAGAAAGAAAAATCAGAGAGAGATTAAGGAGACAATTTTGGTTTTGGCTTTGTTTGGACAAAAAGTCTCAAACTTTAAATCTTTGGTCTCATCTTCATGTACATGTCATTGTGCATTTGTATTTATTTAGAAGCATAATTAATTGCTCAGTGTCAATATTTAAAATATATCAGTTTTATATCCTTACTGCAAGCATTTCTTGATTTGTTATGTATCAGGAATATAAAAAATTAATCTGGTCCTGTCTTAAGTGCCAGCAAGCCTTGAATTTTTTAAAGATTCATTTATTTACTTGAAAGTCAAAGTTACAGAGAGTAAGATCTATCTGCTGGTTCACTCCCTAGATGACCACAATGGCCAGGGCTGAGCCAAGCTAGAGCCAGGAACTTTGTCTGGGTTTCCCACATGGGTGGCAGGAGACTAAACATCTGGGCCATCCTTCACTGCTTTTCCTAGTCTATTATCAAGGAGGTGGATCAGAAGTGGAACAGCAGGACTTGAACCAGTGCCCATGTGGGATGCCAGCATCGCAGGCAGAGGCTTAACCCACTATGCTACTGCGCCAGCCCTGCCTTTCATTGTTTAGCTATGAATGTAAGGAGAGGCTATAAGGATAGAAGACTGTTCTGAAAATAGAAGTCTTCAAAGCTACATTTTACCCAGAGCAAGTGTATTCTCAAATGACTGTTCTTTCTGAAAGTAGCTAGTATGAGGAACATTTAAAATCATTTTCACTGAAAAATCTAACCTGCTTTAAAATTGCAAACCTCATGACACATCACAAAAGAAAAAGTACTAAGGTTTCAACTAAAATTTTGAAGTACTATGAATACAAGGAAGTGTTCCCTTGGTGATTAATTAACAAACTAATAAATTATCCTCATATCCTGGAAACAGCTGAGAGACGTATCCAGTCTTACCTAATAGGAGTCTTCAGCCAAGGAAGAAGGCTGAGGCAATAATCCAGTGAGGGACCTGCTGGCTCCACGGTGAGTCATTTCTGGGTCTTGAATAAACAGAAAATTTGCAGCAGAAAATAACCCAAAAAAGCAACATTATAGAAATCGGGAAGAGTGTACACAGGTAACATGACAAGCAGAACTTGTCAGAATGGTTGGACTATCAAAAGAACTGAAACTCAAGATAAACAGACCTGTGTGCAGAACTTCAACAATGTAGAAAACATCAATAAGTATATTATTTTATATTGCTGGTTATCAAATTACCCCAAATCTTATTTTTCATAAAAAATTTAAGAAAATATTAAGCAGAGATATTTGTTTTCTCTTCAAGAATAATTTTTCATCAACATGCAGAAAAGTATGTTTTATCTATAGGCATATTTATCAAGTGACTCCACCTCTGTGTAACAAACCGATATCACTCTATCAAATGTTTTGCAGGTTCTCAGTGACTTGGATATCTATGAGGATGATGTTCTAACATCTAATTTCTCTTAAAATTCATCTCTGCCTTTCTAAAATTCATCCCCGGTGATTGTTAGTACTCCGCATTGCTATCCTTTCCCACAATTTGCTGTCTTATTTGAAATTACTGGAAAATTATCTAATTCAGAAACTGTACATACAACCAATGTGTAAACTTTGCATTCTGGAACTTGCTCATTTAAATACCTCCATCCAGTTTTTCTTAAGGTTCACCCTTTCCTTGTCTGGAATTTACTTAAGTACATTCATCTTACTTGTTCTTGAAGTTCACCTTGTGCGAATTCTTGAGACTTGTAATTTGTCCCTGTATATGAACCCTTCTACCTCTATTGCTTACATAGTCCTAGGTTCACCACATCAACAGCCCTCTTGCCATTTCTCAAATTTATCTCCATCCCAGAAAAAGGATTTACTCTGAGAGCACCCAGATTTCTTCTTTTTCGTCTACATCTGGCCTTAGCACTCACGGAGGAAGACAGAAGTGTGACTTACGAAAAAAAAAAAAATACAGAATTCACCTCTGGCAATCAGTCCATCCCACTGCAAAACTCCTATAATGTTTAGCGACTTGCTTTCTCATCTACACTGCTCAAATCCCTGATAATCCCTGCCTTTATTGCAGGGGATAGATACACTTTTTACATTACAATGAAAATGTATTTTCCGCAACTTTTTTTTTTTTTTTTTGACAGGCAGAGTGGGCAGTGGGAGAGAGAGAGACAGAGAGATAGGTCTTCCTTTGCCGTTGGTTCACCCTCCAGTGGCCGCTGCGGCCGGCACGCTGTGGCCAGCGCACCACACTGATCCGAAGGCAGGAGCCAGGTGCTTCTCCTGGTCTCCCATGGGGTGCAGGGCCCAAGCACTTGGGCCATCCTCCACTGCCTTCCCGGGCCACAGCAGAGAACTGCCTTGGAAGAGGGGCAACCGGGACAGAATCCGGCACCCCGACCAGGACTAGAACCCAGGGTGCCGGCACCACAGGCGGAGGATTAGCCTATTGAGCCATGGCACCAGCCTCCCACAACTTTTAGACGCAAAATTTAGTCATCTTTATATCCTTTCCAGATGTTCTTGTAGACTGCACTTTCCCATATACTTCATACGCAAAGAATTTATTTTATGCTGTGCACAGATTTCCTGTGGTTCCCAATGAATCCAGTATCTGGCATGCATGCCATGGAATTTTCTCTTCTTGGGTGTAGAGTGGGCTTAATGAATTGTTTCTTATGACTTTAATATGAAAATATGATGGGATGTCACTTCCAAAAATTGGTTACAGAAGACTACTTCTCCCACCTTGTTAATTCTGTCTCTATCAATGGCTCATCCTTGCATTCTTTGATACAGCATGTTGTCATTTTGTGTGCTGCTCTATAAAAGACCACATGGAGAGTAGTAACAAGGAAGGCCAAGAAAGAATTGAAATCCCCAGCCAACAACACTCTAATAATTGAATCCCACATGTGAGTAAACTTGGAAGTATTCTTCCCTGGTCAAGCCCTCAGATGATAGAACAGTCTGGATGGCAACTTGATAACAGACTAATGGGGAACTCTAAGCAAAAGGACACAGCTAAGCAGTGTCTGGATCACTAACTCAAGGGAAATGTAAGATAGCAAATGTTGTTTTAAGCCATGAAATTTTGAGGTGCCTTGCTGCATGGCAAGAGGTAACAGATATAGTTAATTTAAGAGCATGATGTTTTGTATAATAGCATGATTTTTGAAAAGATCCAGTTCAGATCTTATGTGTCCTTATTTCAAATCCTGTATGCCATTTACCAGTAATATGAACTTGGGAAGTTGCTTGATTGTGCTATGCCTTAATTTACTCATTTATAGACTGAGGATCATGATAGTACCCACCTTAGAAGGTTAATGTAAGTTGAAATGAGTTAATATAAGCAAAGCAATAAGAACAAACCTGAAATCTTTAATATTTTATATGTGGTGAATCTAATTCCTCCTGCTGCCCCTCTGTTTCCAAAGGTGTACCATCTTTTCCTCCTGTACATTAAAACTTTTAACTTGTTTTCTACTTTTACTATTGTTCCCATGCTGTTCATTCTACACTTTAGCTAGCTATAACTTTTCATATGTGAATTCTATGGGTCCAGGCATTCCTATACAATGACTTCCCATTGAAATTATGCTAAATTTATGTACATGCAGTTTACAGGAACCTTCCCACCTTTCTGGATTCATCAATGTCATCCTCTTCTTGCTTATACACTTCTACTAGCTTTAGTTTATACAATACTCTACATTCCTGACTGACTCTGTACTTGTTTTTGTGTAATGCTCCCCAGCTAGCTCCCATTTCATAATATTTTACATGTTACAATGAATTTCTCTATTTCTCATGAGAAAATGGGCCAAATGACTCTTACTCTGTTTCTCTAAAGGCAAAAGTGATACTTGATTCACATACTAGTGTACACTCAGTAAACAGCAGAATGAATGGTACCCTGGACTAATGCAGAGACTGGGTTTCAGAGGTAGAATTGTAAGGAAAGATGTAGGTAAATGTTAGAAATAATATGGGACTGGGGCTGACACTGTGGTGTGGCGGGTAAGGCTGCCACCTACTGTGCTAGCATCCCATACAGGCACTGGTTCTAGTCCCAGCTGCTCCACTTCCAAGCAGCTCTCTGCTGTGGCCTGGGAAGGCAGTGGAGGATGGCCCAAGTCCCTGGGACCCTGCATCCACATGGGAGACCTGGAGGAGGCTCCTGGCTTTGGATTGGCACAGCTCCAGCTGTTGTGGGCATCTGGGGAGTGAACAAATGGATAGAAGATCTCTCTCTCTTTCCGTCTGCCTCTTTGTAACTCTGCCTTTCAAATAAATAATATATCTTTAAAAAAAGAAATAATATGGGACTAACACAGCCTTTAAATATCTATAAATTCTACCAAAGAGAGAGACATAAGAATGTTTATACATATCCATTAAAACCTTAAATCATAAAATATATGTTACCCTCAAATATAGGCATGTTTGTATAACAAAAATATGAAGTTATATTTTAACTGTATAAATATACACATATATATGTGAATACAGATGGAACTATGTCAAAAGAAATCACCAAATTTAAAGCAAACTAGCATTTCAAAAGTGAAATAGTAACCTCCCTATCACTATATCCAAGCTATTGGGTTGGCCTTCTTTTTAGTAACTTCTGTGCAGCAACCAAATTGCCCTTGTTTCCATTTCAGACCTTTTCTACATTAATCTCTTTATTTAAAAAAAAAAAGATTTGTGTATTTATTTTAAAAGGCACAAAGAGAGGAGAGACAGAAGGAGAGAGGAAGAGATCTTCTATCCACAGATTTGCTCCCCAAATGACCACAAGAGTCACGGCTGGACCTGGCCAAAGCCAGGAGCTGGGGACTCCGTCTATGTCTCCCATTTGGGTGCAGGGGTCTAAGTACTTGGGCCATCTTCTGCTGCTTTCCCAGGATTGGAAATGGAGCATCCAGAACTCCATCAGGTGCTCGTGGGGTGCCAGTGTCACAAAGTGGTAGTTTAATACCCTGAGTTACAACTCTAGATCCATACCTTTCTCTATAGCCATGCTTTCTCTTTTTCCCTCCATCTCATAAATCTGAGTTTTCTATATAGTTTGAATGTTTACTATTTTCCCCTCTTCCCTAAAAACGTAGTATACTCTATTCTTGTGAAGAACACAACAAATTAGTTGCATGAATGTTACATAAATTAGTTTCATAAATGACATGTTAGTAAACTTTTCATTGTGAAGCCCTGATAAGAATAAGGTACTATCCTAGAAAAATGAGGAACCAGATCAGATGGGAAATCAGAGACAAGGTTATAATATTATAGGAAGAAATTATCTACCATGGAAATCATAGTTCATGCATTTAATAACCTCTTTGAGCATCACTTTCTGCTTTCATGGAAATGAACCAAGAATTTTTGATAAGCTAACATTTAACTCAGGAAATTTGGTATCAAACATTTTGATAAATTTTAAAGTTAAAATATACCATTTATAATAGGAAAATTCTGTCAAAGATATTTCTAATGCATACATACCATTGTGTCTTTTAAAAATATTTTATTTAATGAATGCAAATTTCATAGGTATAGCTTTAGGAATATAGTGGTTATTCCCTCCATACCCACCCTCTCACACTCACTCTTGTCCCACATCCTAGCACCTCTCCCATCCCATTCTTCATTAAGATTCATTTTTAATTTTACTTTATATACAGAAGGCCAACTCTATACTAAGTAAAGATTTCAACAGTTTGCACCCCCCCACACAACATATAAAGTACTGTTTGAAAACAAGTTTTGCAGTTAATTCTCATAGTATGACTCATTAAGGACAGAGGTAGGCCAGCGCCGTGACTCAATAGGCTAATCCTCCGCCTGTGGCACTGGCACACCGGGTTATAGTCCCGGTCAGGGCACTGGATTCTGTCCCGGTTGCTCCTCTTCCAGGCCAGCTCTCTGCTGTGGCCCGGGAATGCAGTGGAGGATGGCCCAAGTCCTCGGGCCCTGCATCCACATGGAAGACCAGGAGAAACGCCTGGCTCCTGGCTTTCAACGTGGTGCACCAGCTGCAGCTGCCATTGGGGGGGGGGGGTGAACCAACAAAAAAGGAAGACCTTTCTCTCTGTCTTTCTCACTGTCCACTCTTCCTGTTTAAAAAAAAAAAAAAAAAAGGACAGAGGTCCTACATGGGGAGTAAGTGCACAGTGACTTCTTCGTTAATTTAAAAATTAACACTCTAATTTATGATGACAGTGATCACCCCAGGCTCTAGCCATGAGCTGCCAAGGCTATGGAAGTCTTTTGTGACCACAAAGTCCATAAGTATTTGGACAAGGCCATAAGCAAAGTGGAAGTTCTCTTCTCCCTTCAGAGAAAAGTACATCCTTCTTTGATAGTCCCTTCTTTCCATTGGGGTCTAACTCACAGAGATCCTTCATGTGGGATATTTTTTGCCACAGTGTCTTGGCTTTCCGTGCCTGAAATGCTCTCATGGGCTTTTTATCCATATCCAAATGTCTTAAAGACTCATTCTGAGGATAGAGTGTTACTTAATGTGATTGTCATTCTGTGAGTCTGCTATGTGGACTGCTACCCATGTTGGACATTCCCTCCATTTTAATTCTGTCTATTATTATTACCAGGTACTTGATGCTATTTATATGACCTCTTTAGCAATCCTGTCTGTATGTTCACTTTGATACTTAATATGATCACTTTAACAATTAAGATGGCATTTTTACCACCAATTTTAATGGGATTTAGAGTCCCATGACAAGTTTTTAAACTGTACCCTTAGAAGTAAGTCCATAGGACTGTATGCAGAACTATATAGCTTTACAGTTAACAAACTTTCTCCTCCCTCTCTTATCCGCCCTCTTATTTTTTACTGGGATCTATTTTCAATTAAATTATATAAATATGATTATGTTAAGTAAGGAGTTCAACATATAGTATGAAGAACAAATAATAAAACATAAAAACATAAAAATTTAAAAAAAAACTGTTCCTTAACAGTTAAGATGAGGGCTGGTTAAGTCATTGTTTCTCAAATTGTCAATTTCACTTCCACAGATTTGCTTTCAGTGCACTATTAATTCTCACTGATCAGGGAGAACATATAGTATTTGTCCCATTGGGACTGGCTTATTTCACTAAATATCAAGTTTTCTAGATTGATCCATTTTTTTAAATGACTGTGTGGGGAGCAACTCGGACTAGACTAAGTTACTGGAATTAAGACTTATTCTATGCATCTGCTCTCCCACAATATGGCGCTGAGAAGGGAGAAACAGCTTCTACACAGCTGCCTCCAGTTCAACCAATAAACTGTAGGACCTACTCCTGATTGGAGGAGAGCAGCGTACTCGGCGTGTGGGTAGCAGAGTTGGGATTGGTGGAAAAGGACTATAAAGGAGGAGAGAGACAACATGCACCAGGAACATCTAAAGGGAACATCTAGAAGGAACACCTGTGCAGCCCCCGAGAGAGCCGGCCGGCGGTGTGCCACTCCCCTGCGGAAATGGGGAAGGTGGCAGGGGGCCCGCCCCTCCACGGAGGTGGAGGGACGGCAGCCAACCCGGGAAGAACCAGCAGCAAACCCGGGGAGGGCCGAGCAGACGAAAGAACAGCGCAGGGTCCTGTGTCGTTCCTCCACGAAGACGGGGAGCGACAGACTGGATTTCTTTTTTTCTTTCATTCTTTTTTACTGTTGTGTAGCATTCCATTGTGTACATATCCCATAATTTCTTCATCCAGTCTTCAGTTGATGGACATTTAGGTTGATTCCATGTCTTAACTATTCTGAATTGAGCTGCAATAAACATGGAGGTGCAGATAGCTCTTTTGTTTACTGCTTTAATTTCCCTTTGGTAAATTCCTAGGAGTAGGATGGCTGGGTCATATGGTAGGTGTATATTCAGATTTCTGAGGTATCTCCATACGGTCTTCCATGGTGGCTTTACCACTTTACATTCCCACCAACAGTGGATTAGGGTGCCCTTTTCCCACATCCTCTCTAGCATTTGTTGTTTGTTAATTTGTGTATGAAAGCCATTCTAACTGGGGTGAGGTGAAACCTCATTGTGGTTTGGATTTTCCTGATAGCTAGTGATCCTGAACATTTTTTTCATGTATCTGTTAGCTATTTGAATTCCCTCTTTTGAAAAATGTCTGTTTAAGTCCTTTGCCCATCTCTTAACTTCGTTATTTTGTTGTTGTGGAGTTTCTTGATCTCTTTGTAGATTCTGGTATTAATCCTTTATCATTTGTGTAGTTTACAAATAATTTCTCCTATTCTGTCGGTTGCCTCTTCACTTTTCTGACTGTTTTATTTTGCTGTACAGAAGCTTCACAATTTGAAGTAATCCCATTTGTTAATTTTGGCTTTGACTGCCTGTGCCTCTGGGGGTTTTAGCAGGAAAACTTTGCCTGTGCTAGTGTCTTATAGGGTTTCCCCAATGTTCTCAATTAATTTGATGGTATTGGGTCCTAGCTTTAATTCATGCTGAGTGGAGTTTTGTGGGAGGTACAAGGTAAGGGTCTTGATTCTTACTTCTGCATATAGAAATGCAGTTTTCTGAGCACCATTTTTTGAAGAGACTGTCCTTGCTCCAGGGATTGGTTTTAGCTCCTTGATCAAAAAAAAGTTGGTTAAAGAAGTTTCATTGATTTCTGAGGTTCCTGTTCTGTTCCATTAGTCTTTCCATCTGTTTCTGTACCAGTACCAAGCTGTTTCGATTATAACTGCCTTGTAGTATGTCTTAAAGTCTGGTATTGTGATGCTTCCAGCTTTGTTTTTTTGTATAAGATTGCTTTAGCTATTCAAGGTGTCCTGTGCCTCCATATGAATTTCCACTTCATTTTTTCTAGATCTAAGAAGAATGTCTTTGTTTATTTTGATTGGTATCACATTGAATTTCTACATTGCTTTTGAAAGAATGGAAATTATGATGATATTGATTTTTCCAATCCATGAATGTGGAAGATTTTTACAATTTTTTATCTTCTTCTAATTCTTTCTTTAATTTTGTTATTGTCATAGAGATCTTAAGGTATTTGATTTTTTTTTAGCTATTGTGATGGGATTGATCTTATAAGTTCTTTCTCAGCCATGACATTGTCTGTGTATACAAACACTGTTGATTTTTGTGTATGTACTAAACTCTTCTATGAGTTCCAGTAATATCCCCTATATATAGAATCAAGTCATCTGCAAATAGGAAAAATTTGACTTTCTCCTTCCCAATTTGAATCCCTTTGATTTCTTTTTGTTGCCTAATGGTTCTGGTGAAAACTTTCCAGGACTATATTGAATAGCAGTAGTGAGAGAGGGCATCCCTGTCTGGTACTGGATCTCAGTGGGAATGCTTCCAACTTTTCAACATTCAATTTTATGGGTTTGTTATAACTTGCATTGATTGGGTTGAGGAATGTTCCTTCCAAAACCAATTTACTTAGAATTTTCATCATGAAAGAGTATTTTGTATTTTGTCAAATACTTTCTCTGCATCTATTGAGATAATCATATGTTTTTTATTCTTCAATTTGTTAATGTGATATATCACATTGATTGATTTGTAAATGCTGAACCATCACTGCATACCAGAGATAAATCCCACTTGGTCCAGGTGAAAGATCTTTCTGATGTGTAGGTGGATCCGATTGGCCAGAATTTTGTTTAGGGCTTTTGAATCTATGTTTTTCAGGGAAATTGGTCTGTTGTTCTCTTTGTTTTTTTCCCTCTTTTTTAATAAAAAGCTTTTATTTAATAAATATAAATTTAAAAGTCCAGCTTTTTGGTTATAGCGGTTTTTCCCCCAATACCCGCCCTCCTTCCCCCTAATGAATCCCACCTCCTACTCCCTCTCCCATCCTATTCTTCATTAAGATTCATTTTTAATTATATTTATATACAGATTAACTCTGTACTAAGTAAATATTTCAAGGGTTTGCACCCACACAGACACACAAAGAGTAAAGTTCTGCTTGAAAACTAGTTGTACCGTTAATTCTCATAGTACAACACATTAAGGACAGAGGTCCTACATGGGGAGCAAGGGCACAGAGACACCTGTTGTTGATTTAACAATTGATGCTCTTATTTATGAAGTCAGTGATCACCCAAGGCTCTTTTCATGAGCCGTCAAAGGCTTTATGAAGCCTCTTGAGACCAAAAACTCTGACAATATTTAGGCAAGGCCATAATCAAAATCCTCTCTTCAGAGAAAGGTATCTGCTTCTTTTATAGTCCTTTCTTTCCACTGGGAACTCATTCATAGAGATCTTTCATTTAGGTCATTTTTTGCCACAGTGTCTTGGCTTTCCATGCCTGAAATGCTCTCATGGGCTTTTTTTTTTATTTATTTATTTTTTTATTTTTTTTTATTTTTTATTTTTTTTTTTGACAGGCAGAGTGGACAGTGAGAGAGAGAGACAGAGAGAAAGGTCTTCCTTTTGCCGTTGGTTCACCCTCCAATGGCCGCCGCGGCTGGCACGCTGCGGCCGGCGCACCGCGCTGATCCGATGGCAGGAGCCAGGAGCCAGGTGCTTTTCCTGGTCTCCCATGGGGTGCAGGGCCCAAGCACCTGGGCCATCCTCCACTGCACTCCCTGGCCACAGCAGAGGGCTGGCCTGGAAGAGGGGCAACCGGGACAGAATCCGGCGCCCCGACCGGGACTAGAACCCGGTGTGCCGGCGCCGCTAGGCGGAGGATTAGCCTAGTGAGCCGCGGCGCCGGCCTCTCATGGGCTTTTTAGCCAGCTCCAAATGCCTTAAGGGCTGATTATGAGGCCAGAGTTCTGTTTAGGGAATTATGAGGCCAGAGTTTTGTTTAGGACAAGGCCTGATCAAGTAATTGTTTCCCATAATGTCTATTTCACTTAAATAGGTTTACTTTTAAGTGCTCAGTTAGTTGTCACCAATCATGGAGAACATATGATATTTGTCCCTTTGGGACTGGCTTATTTCACTCAGCATGATGTTTTCCAGATTCCTCCATTTTGTTGCAAATGACCGGATTTCATTTTTTACTGCTGTATAGTATTCTATAGAGTACATATCCCATAATTTTTTATCCAGTCTTCTGTTAATGTACATTTAGGTTGATTCCATGTCTTAGTTATTGTGAGTTGAGTTGCAATAAGCATTGAGGTGCAGATAGCTCTTTTATTTGACAATTTAATTTCCTTTGGGTAAATTCCTAGGAGTGAGATGGCTGGGTCATTTGGTAGGGCTATATTCAGGTTTCTGAGGAATCTCTAAACTGACTTCCATAGTGGCTTTACCAGTTCGCATTCCCACAAACAGTGGATTAGTGTCCCTTTTTCCTACATCCTCACCAGCATCTGTTGTTAGTTGATTTCTGTATGTAAGCCATTCTAACTGGGGTGAGGTAGAACCTCATTGTGGTTTTGATTTTCATTTTCCTGATGGCTAGTGATCCTGAACATTTTTTCATCATTCTGTTGAGCGTTCCCTTTCAATTGTGTTGAATATCATGAGAATTGGAGTTGTGTTTCTTGTAGGCAACACATATATTAGTTTTTTTTTAATCCATTCAGCCAGTCTGTTTCTTTTAACTGGAGAGTTTAGGCATTTACATTCAATGTGACTATTAATAAATAATGACTTTGCCCTGACATTTTTCAAAGATATTCCTGATTTATACTTTGAAATTCCTTTCATCTTTCACTGAGGGTTTTTCTTCCTTTGTCTTCTTTCATATTGATGACCATGTTTCTGTGTTTCTGTCTGTAGCACATCTTTAAGCATCTTTTGCAGGTGATAAATTCTTTCAATTTCTGTTTTTATGAAAGGTCTTTATTTCACCTTCATTCACAAATGAGAGCTTTGTGGGTCATAATATTCTGGGATCACAGTTTTTTTCTCTTAGGACTTGGGCTTTATCTCGCCATTCCCTCCTACCTTGCAGAGTTTCTGATCAGAAGTCTGCTGTGAGTCTAACTGGAGATGCTCTTAAAGTAATCTGGTGTTTCTCTCTTGGACATTTTAGAATCCTCTGTTTATGTTTCACTGTGGTGAGTTTGATTACAATGTGTCGTGGGGTGGTTCTTTTCTGGTCATGTCTATTAGGAGTTCTGTGTGCTTCCTGTACTTGGACATCTTTTTCTTTCTCCAACCCGATGAAGCTTTATGCTACTCTTTCACTAAAAAGGCCTTCTAATCCTTTATCTCTCTCCATGCCTTCAGGAACTCCCAGAACCCAAATGTTTTTTGGTTTTTTTTTTTTTAAATAGCATCCTGTATATTCCTAACAGTGATTTTTAGATTTCTATTTTCCTCTTCTTGTCTTTGGTTTAATTGTATACTTTCCTGTGCTCTAAGTCCAATATTCTCTCTTTTGCCTCACTGATTTTGTTTTTAAGGCTCTCCACTGCATTTTTTCTTTGCTCTATTGAATTCTTCATTTCATTTTGATTCCTCCTTAAGATTCCAATTTCATGGGAGAGACTTTCTTTCATGTCCTGCATGGATTTCAGTAGTTCATATGTTGGCTTTTGATTACTTCTATGTAATCTTATTGTCAATTTTTTGAGTTCCATTTCTTGCATTTCCTCTATCTCATCGTCTTCATAATCTAGTATTGAAGTGTTGTGTTCTTTTGGGAGCATCATGTTGTCTTCCTTATTCTTGTTTCTTGGATTGTTGCATTTGTTGTTTGGCATTGTGGTGATACTTATTGGTTTCTTTTTCTTTTTCTTCTTCTTCTTCTTCTTCTTCTTTTTTTTTTTTTTCTACCAATGTGGTGGCTTTTATCGCTGTACTATGACTCTGTAGATAAGTGGACTGTCTGCTTTCAGTGAATCTCTAGAGGCTTGTATTGGGTGTGGCCAGAAAGCCCTGTTCAGTTCTCCAGGGTTAAGTGTGTGCCCAAGGTGATATACCCAGGTTTCGCATGGTAAATCTCTCTGTTTTTTAATCAGAAGGGAAGTATATTCTGCTCAGCTGAGCTCTTCTCCTCTATGGAGACCAGTGCCTCTGCTCTGTTCCAAGGAGCACACAAAGGATCTGTGCAGTCCTCAGTGTAAGTTGAGATTCCGCAGCAGTATCTCTCACCAGATAACCAGGAACCCCCAAACTTGTAGCATCTCCCACTGGGTGCTCAAAGTCCCAGCCACACTATGAGTTCTCCCACATACTCTCAGTTGTTTTTTTTTTTTTTTTCCACAGTCCCAGTTCAGAAGCTTCACACAGTCAGAAGCTCCTAGACCCCTGTTATTTCCCCCTAGTAGAGTCAGGAGTCTCCACTGGGGTAACTGCTGGGGGCAGACATGAGCTGGTGCAGCTGTTATATACGTCCAAAATGGCACCTGCTCTATCGGCTTTATGCCTTGGTGTGGTGATAGGGAAGAGAGAAACCTGTCTGTACAGTCCCTTTTTTTTTTCTCTCCTCTAGGTTAGGCAGGTGCAGTTTTCCCCACTGTGCTTCAAGCCTCGTTCCCTCTAGGCTGTTCCTGCCATTTTTTCGCCGGTGACTTAAGCTACTGCAGTCTCGTCTCACCTCACTCTCTCTCTTTTTTTTTTTTTTCCATTTTTTTTTTTTGTTTGACAGAGTGGACAGTGAGAGAGACAGAGACAAAGAGAAAGGTCTTCCTTTTTTGTTGGTTCACCCCCGCAATGGCCGCTGTGGCTGGCATGCTGTGGCCGGCACACCACGCTGATCCAAAGCCAGGAGCCAGGTGCTTCTCCTGGTCTCCCATGCGGGTGCAGGGCCTAAGAACTTGGGTCATCCTCCACTGCCTGGTAGAGAACCCAGTGTGCCAGCGCCCCAGGTGGAGGATTAGCCTATTGAGCCGCGGCACCGGCCTTGCCTCACTTTCCAGCGCAGGTGCATAGACTCTTGGCTGTTGGAGTCACTACCGATGGGAACCCACGCCCTCCACGTGTCCCTCTAATTTTGGTAGAGTTCTCTCCGCTGTTTTTTCCCTAACTCTTCCCTAAGGCTAAACTATCTCTTTTTTTTAAAATTATCTTCTCCTGGGCTAGATCAGTAAACTCCCTCCCTTCTCCGCCTTCTTGGAATCGCCGGAATCAGTTCTCTTTCTCTGTTGCATCTTTTCTGGGTTTAGGAATTAAAGTGATGCTGCTTTCATAGAAAAAAATTGGGAGGATTCCCTCCCTCTCAATTGTTCCGAATAATTTGAGAAGAATTGGGTTAGTTTTTCTTTAAATGTCTGGTAGAATTCAGCAGTGAAGCCATCTGGTCCTGGGCTTTTCTTTGTTGGGAGGGCCCTTATTACTGATTAAATTTCTGTCCTGGTTATGAGTCTGTTTAGGTTTTCTGTGTCGTCATGGCTCAATTTGGGTAGGTTGTATGTATCCAAGAATCCATCCATTTCTTCTAGATTTCCCAGTTTGTTGGTATACAGCTCTTTGTAGTAATTTCTGATGATTCTTTTTATTTCTGTGGTGTCTGTTGTTACATTTCCTTTTCCATCTCTAATTTTATTGATTTGGGTCTTCTCTCTCCTTTTTTTTGATTTGTTAGGCCCATGATATATCAATTTAGTTTATTTTTCCAAAAATAATGAATGAGAATTTTGCAGGGCACAGTATTCTGGGTTGGCAGTTTTTTCTGTTAGGACTTGGAATATATCTCACCATTGTCTCCTTGCCTCTATGGTTTGTGATAAGAAGTCTGAGGTTAGTCTAATTGTGTTTCCCCTGAATGTGCTTTGTCCTTTCTCTTGTGCACATTTTAAGGTCAATTCTTTGTGTGTCACTGAGGTGAGTTTTGCCACAATGTGTCATGGTGAAGTTCTTTTCTGGTCTGTCTTTTGGGAGTTCTGTGTATTTCTTGTACTGGGATGTCTCTTTCTTTTTCTAGATTGTGGAAGTTCTTTGTTATTATTTCATTAAGAAGGCCTATCCCTTCTCTCTTTCCACAACTTCCAGAATTCCTAGGACCCGTAAGTTGGATTGTTTGATAGGATCTTGTGAATCTCCAACCATGATTTTTAATTTTCTGATTTCTTCTTCTTGTGTTTGGTCTGATTGTATTACTTCCTGAAGTTTGTCTTCTAGTCCTGATATTCTTTCTTCTGTTTCATATATTCTTTTGGTAAGACTTTCCCCCATATTTTTTATTTGGTCTATTGAATTCTTCATTTCCAGTGTTTTCATTCTGGCTTCTCTTTAAAATCTCAGTTTCTGAATTTTGTTTCTGATTGCTTCTAAGTAATCTATTAATTTTCTGAATTCCTTTTCTGACTCATCCTTGATCTCTTCTTCTTCAGCCTCCATTATTGACAATTTGTATTGCTTCTTTGGGTAGTTCATAAATTCTTCCTTATTCAGGATTTTTCCTTTGTTCTTTGGCATTTCTGGTTGGTTTCTGGATTATTTTATTTTCAAATTGATTTCCCTCTGCTATGAGCTGCTATGTGTCAGTGTGTTGCAAGTGGAAGCAGGCAGCCCCACCTCCTGGAGCTCTGTTTACTTCTGGATTCGTAATGGAGGTGGGTACCAGGGCTTTGGTGCACTTAGCCCTGCCTATTGGGGCTGGGCTTGCTCCTCATTTGTGCTTGGGTTTTTGCTCTTTAGGATTACTGCTTGTTGTACAGCTTGCCTGTCAGGGAGGAAATTACTCTGAAGTGCTGATCCTTGTTCTTGGGTGGGGCATGTTGTGAGGTGGCTCCCACAATTGATGGTTGTGTGTGTGGGAGGCAAACGTGGCAGTCCCCTGTTTGCACTCAAAAATGTAAACAATCAGTATTGCTTCTCCCCACTGGCTGTAGGTTCAGTTGGGGAGAGGGGGCGGAGACACAGATGGACCATGGTATGTCCAACCTCTCTGCCCGTTCCTCTACAATTTCTCTTTCTTCCTGCTTGAAGTTTCAAACACAGTTTTCCAAGTTTCCCTGCCCACTGTTATCTGTAGCTCCGTGGACTTGCTACCTCTCACTTGGTTCACTGGGGAGGGGAAGGGCAGTGCCTATCTCCTTACTCATCCCTCTGCCACTCCTTTGTTGCACATTTGTCACCTCTCCCTCCTCTCTGCTGCTCCTGTGTGGACCTGAGCATGTCTCTGGTAGACTCCTGGGCCATTCTGCAGGAATTTCTCAAGATTCTGCTGCCAACTTGTATCCCCTCTGGTCACTAACTATCCATTTTTCCCACGACTCAGAACATCCCGCTGCTATACCACCTTCTTGCCCCTGCCCCCCAGCTAATGTCACCATTGTGTCTTTTCTGTTCTCAGTACCTAGTGACTCCTTTTAGTTACATAATAAAATCTAAACTTTGCATGGAGTTCAAGACCTTATGTTGTCTGGTATCTTACTCTCTTAACTCATGTCCTGAAGCTATTTCTGTCTCTCTTCATACATGCTTCACCACAGTGCAGGAGGCATCCTAGGTCCTAGAACCTTTGTGTGGCCGTGATCCTGCTGCCAGATCTCCCTTTAGATGTGGTGGTTTCCCCTCATCAATGAGAACTTCCATACAGATGGTGCCCTCTGAAGCCTTCCATGCATCAGCTCACACTAAGATAAAAAATCCTTCCTCCATATTCTCTGAGAACCACATATAAATCTTATTATAAAGACATTTTATAAATTGGGGGATTATTTTTACATGATCTTTGTTATCAAATGTTAGTAGTGTTGCTAATAATACTTCCTTGTCAGTTACCACAATTTACTATACCTTTCTATAATTTTTATATCTGTTTGGCTGTATACATAATTTTCACCCTTGTTAGGACTGTTCTTCCTTGTTATTTGGAAAAATTCCTATTCCTACTCTTACTTCAAGACTGAGTTTATATCTCACATTCTTTGGGGATTCTTTGGGTAAACCTTCGGGCCACTGTCAGCAGAATTTCACCTTTCCTTATCTCCATTCCATAGCTCGGTATGCCTTTTCTAAGCTGCTAATTACCTTGTTTTGGAACTGGGAGCCTAAAAGTTTTTCTCCCCCAAAAACATTTGGAACCCTTGAGAGTTAGCAACCACCTTTTATTCTCTTTTGTACACTGATGCTTAACACAAGTTCTAAAGTGTTATAGGCATCCCAAAGACATTATTTAATGAAATTTATTTTAAAGGAATTCTCCAATGGCTATTTATACTTTGAATTCTTTGCCTTCTTATGAATTTACATTGCTGCTGAAAATATAAATTCTATGATCACTTTTACTATAAAAAAGACATTTTATTATAAAACTTATCATGTTAACTTACAATTCCTGGTGTAATGTCTCATTACTTTTTCTAACTCTGAGAAAGTTGATATAAGACCAGGGTCATTATCTCACAATGGCCTAGCACACAATATGGTACTAAACAGATTTGGCAAATATTTACTGGATGGGTGGACAGAGAAATAAATAGTTAGAATTCACCAATCCCAAATTTAAAGTATGCATTTCATGTTAGACTCCTTCATACTAACTTCAGCTTAATTCATAAAATAATGCTAATTTGCTCTGAATGTATCTTCAAGAAATATAGGAAATATACATATTTAGAAAACAAGAGTTAACTTCTGAAAAAAATGAGTGTATAAAGCAAATTGAAAATAAGTTTCCTATTGATAATGAGTTTATTTACTTTCTTATAGTTATGATTTGTTTTATCTGAACTTTTAAATCAGAGATTGGGAACTTCCACCCTGTGGGCCATTTAAGGCCTGCAAAATTGTTTGGTCTGGCCCTGCCAAAGCAACTGCATGTGGGACTCTAAATTCAATAAATCTATAGCAGGTCAATGTTTAAGTTGATAATTTGTATGACCTGCAAATGTTCTAAATATCCAAATGGCTTTTATCAGAAAAAAGGTTACCCATCCCTTCAGGCAGCATGATTTTATGCATCAGATTTGAACATGTTGTCGTAACACATGTTCATCATTTATTTCATTTGCTAATGTAGAAATTGCATTGTAGATTATTTTTACTTTTTCAATTTGAACTTTAAATAAGTATCATTGTACTTAAGCATGAACGAACATTAACATCGGACAGGCATGGACTAAGTTTATCCCACTTTGCCATTCATTAGTGATGGGAGCATGGCCAAGTTATGTAAAGCATCCAAATTTATATCTGAAACCTGGAATTAATAATGGACTAGTCCAACAAAGTTGTGTTAGAGACTTAATAAGACATTATATATGAAACTCTTAATTCTCCATACATAGTAAGTTTTGATCTATTTTAAAATATTAATCTTTTAGTTCTGAAACATGTATTATCCTTGATTAATGATGTTATTATATAAAGGCTTATCAGCTTTCTCTTCCTTTTTTTATGGTAGTACATGAAAAAGTTCATGGAAACATGTATTAAAAGATAAATTTAGGAGCAAGTAAGTTTATTTTAACTTAATAGTTGACACCCTTGTCCCACATCAAGTGCTTGAGTTTGATTCCTGGCTCCAACTCCTGACTCCAGCTACCCACAAATAGGTAGGCAACAATGACAGCTCAAGAAATTAGGTTCCTGCCACCCACTTGGGAGACTTGGATTGAATTCCTAGCTTTTGCCTTGGCCCAACCCTGCTGTTTGCAAGCAGATGGGAACTTTTTCTTTCTCTCTTTGTCTGTCTCTGCCTGGCTAGTCAGTCTCTGTCTCTTTTTCTCCCACCCTCCCCCCACCTCTCAAATAAATAAACAATTTAAATGTAAGTTTATTTTGGCATAAAAGAATTGAAGTCCATGCATATGAAAAGGCTTCAAAAGAGTTCCTGGAAATTGTTTATTATGAAAAAAACTTGCATGGATTTCAAAATGTTTCCTCACTCAAGGAAATTTGTCTTTTAATTCTGTTTTTCCACAAACTTTTTGAAGGACTCTTGCATGTTTTCAGTTACTTCCTCTTCTCTGTCCTTTACCCTCCATCTCTATCTTGCTTCTACCTCTTTTTCCTAAAGAACACTCTTCTCAGAACACTCACACACCATTCCATGTGTTAGTCACAAGGCTCTAAAGAGTCCTTCCTCATGTTGCTTTCTCTTCCATCACTTATTCTTTAATCTGGTAAATAATTGCTCTGCCAAAACTGCTTTCCCCTGAAGCACCAAGAAATTTCTGATAAAAGCTGTGTCTCAAAGCTCCCTCCCTGAGACATCTGTATAGTGTGTGGCATGGATAAGCAATCACATTTTGCTTCTACCACCTGTGCTTCCTGTAGTCTCTGATTGCTCCAACTCAGTGTTATTTCACTTTTTTCCTGTATTCATGTCTAAAATATTCCTGTTTCCTATGCCAGTTAATTTTATTATGTCATTAAACTATTTCATTTATTATTATTTTTTCTTTCTCTAACCAGTTTCTTAACCAACATATACTTGGACTTGTACTTCATAAATTTGGTATGAGTGCATGCTATTATATAAATAAATAAATAAAAGATTATATATAAGTTGACCTAAATTATTGACAGAAATACAAAATTTTCTTTGTTAGATGTGTGTGTACTCTTCCAAAGATATTATTCTTTTCAAGACTTGTTTAAGGTAAATGTAGCATGTGTTGAGTGTCTAGCCATTGTTAATCATAAATCATGTGATATCAACTAAAAGATAAATTGAAAATCTCAATATATTATTCTTTAATGTTATCCTAAATGATAATATCTGTCAAAAAATTTGATTAGTGTGGCTTTTCATCTGCTTGCCCATAAAGAAGTCACATAATGGAAACTGAAGAAGATTACTTTCATAGATACAGATAAGTAAATAAATTTTAGCTTAGGTGAGACTAATTTTCTGGTTGTTTTAGAATTGAAAATAAATTTATTTTTTGTTTGTTTCCTTGCAGTTCTTTTTTTTTAATCATGCCTGAGTTTCTGTCATTTAGCATTTTATTTTTTTATGTTAGTTTTTTAGTTTTTTTAAGGTTTTATCTATTTATTTGAGAGGTGGAATTACACAGAGAGAGAGGGAGAGATGGGGAAGAGGGCTTCCATCTGCTGGTTCACTGCCCAAATGGCTGCAATGGCCAGAGCTGGACTGATTTGAAACCAGGCCACAGGAGCTTCTTCCAGGTCTCACGCAGGTACAGGGGCCCAAGTACTTAGGTCATCCACCACTGCTTTCCCAGGCCGTAGCATAGAGCTGGATCAAAAGAGGAACAGCTGAGACAGGAACTAGAACCTATATGGGATGCTAATGCCACAGAGGCTTAGCCTACTAGGTCATAGCACCAGCTCTAGTCTTTTAGTTCTTAACACATTCAGTTTAGTTCATAGATACACTTCTTATTTTTTTTTTTTTTTTTTGACAGGCAGAGTTAGACAGTGAGAGAGAGAGACAGAGAGAGAGTTATAGACAGTGAGAGAGAGAAAGGTTTTCCTTCCGTTGGTCCACTCCCCAAATGGTCGCTATGGCCGGCACACTATGGCCCTTGCGCTGTGGCCCTTGCCAGAAGCCAGGTGCTTCCTCCTGGTCTCCCATGCGGGTGTTGGGGCCCAAGCACTTGGGCCATCCTCCACTGCCTTCCCGGGCCACAGCAGAGAGCTGGACTGGAAGAGGGGCAACTGGGCAGAATCTGGGGCCCCAACAGGGACTAGAACCCGGGGTGCCGGTGCCACAGGCAGAGGATTAGCCAAGTGAGCCCATAGATACACTTCTAAGAATATAAGTATATTCCCTTCCTCCCTCCCTCCCACCCACTCTCCTTTCCTTACTTTATGTTTTTTCTTCCCTTCTCCTCTCCTCTCTCTTCCCCTGCCCTCTCCACCCTCCCCTCCCTTCTCCTCTCTTCCCCTCTCCTTTTTCTTTCTGAAAAACTAAATTTGAATCTCTGCTGCCCTATTTTAATGTTAAAAGCATGAAAACTTTGGCTTTGTGTTTACCTATAAACCTTATCCTCAGTTTTGAGCCTTGGCCTGTGTATGCTACTTAAATATGTTATACACTTAAAGATAGGTAAAAGATGCTCATGGTGATATATATTGAAAACTATGATGGCACTTCCAAATATCTGTGGAGAAAGTGGCATTTAAGATAAGTTTATTGTAATGCAAAAACAAATCCATGCATTGTTTTTTCATAATACACATTTCCCATGACCTTTTTGAAAACCTCTTGTATGCATGGATTTCACCATTTTTTCTGCCCAAATAAGCTTATCTTTTGTTTGTTTGGGCAGGCAGAGTGGACAGTGAGAGAAAGAGACAGAGAGAAAGGTCTTCCTTTGCCGTTGGTTCACCCCCAATGGCCGCTGCAGCTGGTGTGCCGCGGCTGGTGCACCGCGCTGATCCAAAGCCAGGAGCCAGGTGCCTCCTCCTGGTCTCCCGTGTGGGTGCAGGGCCCAAGCACTTGGGCCATCCTCCACTGCACTCCCGGGCCACAGCAGAGAGCTGGACTGAAAGAGGAGCAACTGGGACAGAATCCGGCACCCAGATCCGAACTAGAACCCAGGGTGCCAGCGCCCCAGGTGGAGGATTAGCCTATGGAGACGCGGTGCCGGCCATAAGCTTATCTTTTAATGCCATATTCCATACACTTTTTAATGTACCTTCATATATTTGTGCAAGGGAATGCAAATATAAGTTAATTCTGAAGAAACACTAATTGGTATATTAAAGATGCCATGCAAGAAAGAACAAGTAGTGAGAATACAGTCAGTTTTGTGAAAGTGCGATTGAATAAACTGTAATGAGAAGAAAAACTAACCATATCCTTAAAATCCTGGCAGAAAAAAAATTTGGATATAATTAATTAATTATAGCCATAAAATTACCTGTAGAGAAATTTGGAGAAAAATTAAAAGGATTAACATATTTATTGTGATCTCTCAGACAGGGCTCAGAGCTAAGAGGCCCTGTAGAAAGCTGTTTTCATTGTCCAATTTTGAAATAATAAGACCAAAGAGTGTGAGAGTTTGAAAGCATGAGTGAATATACACATTTCAAAAGAGCAACCACCTCTTTGTGAACTGGGTGGTAATTAGCAGAGTGATTTTTTTAAAAGTCAGGATCATATTGCAATGACTGCTTTTACTGTACACTTTGGACATAAATGTTAAAAGTAATAGATGAAATTCACATTTCTTAGGGTCATGGAACTGCTCTTTGACAGTAATGAGTTTCAGAACGAATCTCTCTCCTAAAGCACTCTACGTAAAACGCTACACTGAGGAGATTTGTTGTAGGACATAAATATTTCCTTTTATGTCTAAATATGTGTATATGTGTGATAGTTGAAGGAAAAAAAGTCCTATCTAAGGAAGGAGTAAAAATATGTAGACAAACATACATACAAAAATGCTCACCTTACGAAAGTTACCAAGAGAAATTACTAAAATATTTTATAGAGAAAAGAGATTTACTCTCTTTGGGGCTTTCCAGAAAATATAAGGCAATAACTGTCACAGGCTGGCACTGATGCTCGGTCCAGTGAGGCAGAAACAAGTTTTCTGCTTGACTGCTCGCCCCAAGAGCGATGACTTTCAGCAAGAAAACAAAACAAAACAAAAAACACAAAGAAACGCACTAGAGGTGTATGAAGGAAAAGCTTCAGAATGGATGATGAAATAGTGAAAGCTCTTTGCACAATAGTGATTGGAGAACATGTTTGTTTATACTACTAGACTTGAGAAATAATTTGTAAGTCTGCAATTGTTAAATATGACTGTTAACTTTGCTTTTATTCTCTTATTAATAGCATAATATAATTTACTTTTTCCTTGCCATTAGATTCTTAACAGTTAGAGAAAAACTAGCTCACTTATTTAACAATTGGAATTCTAAATGGTAATTCCTTTACTGGGGTAGTGGAAGTTCATTGGGAAAGATGTCTCTAATTTTTCAGTAATTTAAAGATATTCTCATACTGATGATAATACTGCTTATCTAGTGTCTTATTCACGGAAACAATTATTAAACTTAAATGTTTTTCAAAAAAGTAGATAAATAAATCTTTGAAAAGCAGAGCTGGAGAGAGAGAGAGAGAGAGAGAGAGAGAGAGAGAAAGGAATCGTCCGTGAAGAAATCCAGATAGCTGCAATGTCTGGGACTGGACCAGGCTGAAGCCAGGAACCTGTAACTCCATCCAGGTCTCCTGTATGAGTGGCAGAGGGCCCAAGCACTTGGACCATCTTCCATTGCTTTCCCCAGTGCATTAACAGTGAGCTGTATCAGAACAGGAGGAGCTGGGGCTGGAACTGGTGCCCATATATGATGCTGGTGTCTCAGGTTACAGCTTAACCTGCTGGGCCACAGTACCAGCACCCACAGTTTTCTAGGTGAAGAAGTGGCTCTGTTGTATGTAGGCAATTTCCTGTGTCTATTGTAGTGACTAATAGGTTTAAAATGTCTTAGCAGTATTTAGAGTATTTTTCCATAAGCAGTATCATTGAGAATTTCCTTTATAATAAACATGTTATAGGTCTTAGCTCTGTGGGGGTGGGAGTGGAGGATAGAGGAATGATATTCAATAATGGGTCTATTTGAGGAACACAGTATTAATGATACAGTACTAGGATAAACTACTGAGTATTTCTATTTTAACCTTTTTTGTTTTTTGTCCTATGTCTGAAAACTGCTACCAGTTGGGGCCAGAGAGGGCCCCCTTAAGATATATCAGTATTTTAATCCATATTTCAGAAAGTAAAGCTCTACTTGCCATCAACTTTATGCTCACCTTGCAGCTTTCCCATTGTCCTCAACCTTAGCTACCCAAAGTTAAAGGAATGATTGACTTACATTTCTGTATTTTTCCGAGCTATCTTGTTCAGAGGGATCAAAAACCCTACATATTTCATCTCATGCTCAAGGGACAAAACTCTTTTTAGATGATCTTTACACCCTATGAAGAATAAACGACCAGAAACAGAATAGAATAAAGTCAGAGAGCCAGATAGTATGTTCAAGTATCACGCTCCTTACTAAGATTTAAAAAGGAAAAAAAAAAAAAAAGTCTCCAGAGCAAAAGCAATTGCTGAGTGGAAAAGACTTTAATTAGGATAAGACAAAAGACCCTGAAATCAGTTTCTGTTCTCAAGATTTGTATATTTTATTACATAAAGAGTGGAGACCCTACTTACTCATTAACATAATGTCAGTATTACACTGAATACAGTGAATAGCTTGTGTTTCTTGTTTTTATAAATGTTTTCAAATTTTTTTAACTTTCCCCAGGCTTTCAAAATTTTTTTATGTATTCTAATTCTTTCTTAAATTACTCTTTAAAAGCCAGAAGTTTCTTGGTTTTAAAATTGGGCTTAGCTGTCCAACTGATATCTCTTAATTATTCTGGTATTTAATTTCCCAAACTAAATAGTATCCTTTCTTCTTAAGCTTTTAATATATTTTACTTTCAGCATTGATCCTTCTTTTAAACTTAAGAATTGCAGGCAAATTTTAACAAAGTGCTAGCATGTAGGTAAATTTTTTTGATCAGACTCGCAATTCCCGACACCCTGATTTTTTCATAGTTATGGCAGTTGTGGAAACTTCCCGTGATTTTTATGGAGTTAGGATTTAAAAGATTAATCTAATGCACTGAGTGGATTCATTCTCATAATTGAAGGCACCTGGGTTATTTTCTCCCCGTTCCATAATATATGAAATATAAAACTAGTTGAGTAGCTTTCAAATATTAGTTTATGTTATTCAAATAAATAAAAAAAATTTGCACACCAGCTGCCTCCTCCAGGAGATGTTGGACAACTCATGAAAACATTTTTGATTGGCACAATAGCTGATAATATCTAGTAGATAGAGGTCAGTGGTACAACTCCTCCTATAATGCACAGATCACACTCCACAACTCAGAAACACCTGGTCCCGATGTGATTAGTGCCAACTGTAAGGAACATTGATTCATTACAGATGTTGATGCTGGACCACTAAAAGTCCTGGTCTATACACAGATACCTCAACACTTTCTGTTCTGATGGCCTAAACTCTGTCGATAACTATCACAGGAAAACATTAAATGTTCTGTTGATGCACACTGCTAGATTATATCTGTTTCGGCTGTGTTATCTACATGGGCTGCCAAGTTGTTACTGCAGGAAACTGAATTGCATTCTCACAGTTTCCTCTTTGATAAAACTACAACTTAGTGTATTCCCTTGCAAATCATTGTCAGCGATTGCACATTTACAGTTTGATAGTTCACCCTGGTATGGCACATAGAGTTAATGTGACCAGTAGGTAACAACCAAGGTTGCTTTTTTAATCTGTAGAAGAAGAAAAGTGGGTGAATTGAGATTTTATTGTAGATACAGTGTTCAAGGATTTGTTTTGTAATTTTTTATTTATTTCATTTGCCCTTCAATTTTTCCTCTGTTTGTGGAGAACATTCTTTGTGTGTATTTACATCTCAGTGGTATTAATGCATCACTAGCTCCAAATGAAACCGGACCGTTCTTGATATTTTTCTGAAAATTTACATTTTGCTGTTCCCTTAACTTAGAGAAGACTCTTCCATCCACTCTTTAACTGCTAGGCTTTCTGTCTTGTCATTCTTCCTTCCCCAAGCTCAAAGTCTCTACATACTCTTCTTGCTCACTTCCTGTCGTATGCATGATCTTTGTATGTATCAAAATATTTATCAATAAATGCTTGTGAACTGACACTGTTTAAAAATGTACCCACGTGGGGCCACTGCTGTGGCGTAGTAGACTTAGCCTCCGCCTGCAGTGCCTGCATCCATATGGGTGCTGGTTCGTGTCCTGGCTGCTCCTCTTCCTATCAAGCTTTCTGGTATGGCATGGGAAAACAGTAGAAGATGGCCCAAATGCTTGGGCCTCTATGCCCATGTGGGAGACCCAGAAGAAGCTCCTGGCTTCAGATCGGCCCAGCTCTGGCAATTGCTGCCATTTAGGGGAATGAACCAGCGAATGGAAGACCTATTTCTCTGTCTCTCCCTCTCTCTGTCTATGGCTCTACCTCTCAAATGAATACATAAAATATTTTTTAAAATGTACCCATATCTCCATCATATAAAAGGGGCCTGTATACAAAAGTTCTTGTTTCGCTGAAAGAACAAACCTGAAAATCCAAAATATTATTATGATGAATATTTATTTTCATTTTAAACAGCAGAGATGATATATATATAATTATATATATTATATATTTGATGACTATATATATATATATTAAATGCACTCCTGTATCTCCACAGTAGTACAGGAGTTTACAAGTTTATCTTTTATATTGCACTAGAGCTATTTGATACTGAAATAGTTCCTTCATTTTGCAATTTTCTAAGAAATATTTCTAATTTGTAAGTTTTTTGTGGGCAAGATCTAGATATATCCTTTCTCTAACCTCTTGACTTCATGCATTTAGTCTCTAAAACAGTACATTTTAGAAGGATGCTTAACAACTATTTAAATAAATTATTAAACTGACTTTTTCCATATTAAATATGTAATATATAAATCAGTAGGGAAATACTTTTGGTCTAGCATCTCTGCCTCTAAATAGTAGCCCTTACATAATTTTAACTTGCTCAACTTTTTTTTTTTTTAAGATTTATTTTATATATTTGAAAGACAGAGTTACAGAGAAAGGTAGTGACAGAGAGAGAAAGGTCTTCCATCCGCTGGTTTACTCCCCAGATGGCTGCAATGGCCGGAGCTGCACCAATCCGAAGCCAGGAGCCAGGAGCTTCCTCCGGGTCTCCCACGTGGGTGCAGGGGCCCAAGGACTTGGACCATCTTCTACTGCTATTCCAGGCCATAGCAGAGAACTGGATCAGAAGTGGAGCAGCCGGGACTAGAACCGGCACCCATATGGGATGCTGTGCTTCAGGCCAGGGCTTTAACCCACTGCGCCACAGTGCCGGCCCCATTGCTCAACTTTTTGAAAAGAAAAAATTTCTCATCCTCTGATACAGTTTGGTTATTTTGACAGATAATGTACATACACATTTAAACTCTTTAGGATAGTGATCCATATACCTTAGCTATTATTATTTTTATTAATATTCCTGAAATGCAGAAGAAGCAAATTGCCCTGCAAATTATATGGTATAAATGAGCTCCCATGAGAAAAACATTTTTTAAAAATAATTTAGACAGTAAAACTTGTCTTTTTGCTTTTTAAAAAAAGATTTATTTATTTGATAGTCATTATTACTGAGAGAGGGGAGGAGAAATAAACAAAGAGAGAGAAATCTATCTACTGGTTCTCTCACCAGATGGCCGCATTGGCCTGGGCTGGGTCAGGTTGAAACCAAAAGCTGGGAGCTTCATCTGGGTATCCCACGTGGGTGACAGGGGCCCAGACATTTGGACCATCTTCTGCAACTTTTTCCCAGGCCATTAGCAGGGATCTAGATTGGAATTAAAGCAGCCAGGATTCGAGCTGGAACCCAAATGGGATGCCGGCGTATCTTGAAGGTCTTTTTTTATGTCAATTAAGTCCTTGGTATTGTGTTATCTAATTAGCTGTTACTCCAGTCCTCCTTTAACTCCCATTTTATTAAGATTCTCTTTTCATTTCCTTTTGCCTATTGTTTGCATAGCTGTGTTAAAATATTTAGTTATTTTTATTTTAAAAATCTAGGTCATTTAGTATAATACTATTTTCAGATTAAGAGCACCAGCATTATCTGGGAAAAAAAAAGAAAAAACCCAAAACCTTTAGCAAGATGGTAAACAGAGAACACTTTAGTGGATGACAAGTTTTTTTCTAGACAACAGTCCTGTCACCTTCAATTGCGGCTTACAGTTGCTTGATTACCTTTAATCATGACAAAATTTCTTTTTACAATGCTTATTGTAAAAATGCTTATTACCCTTCAAGGCAAATTTGATTGTTCTCTTTTTATTTTCTTATTTAGAGTTCTGACTCCATCATTTTATATTCTGTTGATTTCATTGGAATCAAATATCTGGGTTAGAATATGTTTTATGGCTTTGATAATCAAAAATTTTTTAAATTATAAGTTGGGAAGACATCATTCAGTTGTCTATTATATTTCTGAATTCATGTTAAATGATACTAATCAGCTATAAAACAAAGTGCCTCCACCAGCAGCCACCACACCTCCCTCTACCCCTCACAGGCACATACTTCAATTTAAATCTAAGACTTTTTAATGATTCTGTAATCTGGGTTCTGTTTGTGCCTACGAATTGCTTTGAACAGAGGAGGTACTTAATAACTTTGTGAATGAATACAAGAGCTATGCATATTTTAGGGATAATAATAAAGGAATCAGTAGACTGTGGAGAAAAATGCATGAAAGTTCATATTCATGATTTAACCTGGGTCTGCCATTGGAGTACAAAGGGTTAAACTTCTGCGTGCAGCACTGACATCCCATATTGGAATGCTTGTTCCAGTTCTGGCCATTCTGCTTCCAGTCCAGCTCCATGCAAATGGGCCTGAAAAGGCTCAGATGATGGTCTAAGTACTTGTGACCCTGCCACCCATGTGGGATACCAGGATGGAGTTTGTGGCTCCTGGCTTCAACATGGTCCAGCCCTGGTTGTTGGGGGAACCATTTTGGAAGTGAACAGTGGATGTTAGATCTCTCTCTCTCTCTCTCTCTCTCTCTCTCTCTGCCTTTCAAGTAAATAAATAAGTCCAAAAGGATTTAATCAAAGAGAATGAATGAAAACTCTATAAAATGTAATAAAGGACTGTTTGTCTTTAGGGCTCTTGTATCCTCCTGCCGTCATCCTCCTTCACTGTTGAAAACCTATTGCCTCTCAACTAGTCGTTAGTGCCATGTTTGACCCTCTAATGGATTCTCAGTGGGCACCCTACATATGCTAGAAAATGCTCCTTTGGAATAGAGATTTCAGACTCCCAGTGCATCCCAAAGCCTGGCTTCTTTGATCTCAACAACCTAAAGCCGTTCAAAATAGAAACCAAAATTGTTCAATCCAGATTTCCTACTTGTCTTGAACAAAACAAAAGATGTCACAGCATTGGACCTCCCATTTCTTCATGACTGCAGGTTTCTGGAACTGACTTTAACAGATGGGACTTAAACATTCAGCTCAATGTATGTGCTTCTGTTTTCACTAATCCCATGGTAAGCTGCCTTACCCTGTTACCTTCTGAATCTCTGTAAGGCTTTTGGCCTATGCTCTGTTTTTATCCCCAGAGAGCTTCCCTGATATGACCTATATTTTTATTTTGATGTTTTTATCACCACCAGCAATATAAATACTACTACTTTCAATGTTGTTGTAGTTTAAAGAACTGAGTTTTTGAAATGTACATGATAAGTAGTTATATATTGATCTTATATGCAGGGTAGCTTTTATTACCTCTTTTGTTTGGAGATTAATACATAAACAATTACTATTCATTGTATTTAATATATGCTCTTAGGTGTCACATCTAAAGAACCTGCATAATGATGGAAAATGAATCCTAGGGAAAAAAGTGGTTCAACTAATATTTTCATTAGACCTCCTCCTCTCTGTTGCATCTTTGTTAGGCATTATCTCCTTTAGTGCTCACCCTGGCTAACCCCATATTCTCATAATGTGAACCTTTTCCTAAGCCAAGGATCTGGGTGTCTGAAATACTGTAAGAATCAGCCAGTTGTCAGAATACATTAAGTGGTTGTCATTTGTATTGAAGGAAAAATAGCTTCTTAAATTTCTGAGAGTCTTCACTGAATTTTTAACTTGCCTTTTATATTGAGAGATACTAGTTGATAATATCAGTAAATAATAATCATTTTGTGCCAGTGCCCCCAGCATATGGTAGCCGGCAATATTTTACTTTGCTGAAGAGAAGCTTAAGTGAATGAATGGACTAGAGTGATGATGTTTTGATTTGCTAAGTAGAACCGTTTTTCAAGGTTTACTTCTAAGGAATTCTATTGCCTACACATCACTTGACTGGTTTTTGCTTTTTTTTTTTTTTTTAGGTTTATTTTATTTATTTGAAAGACAGAGTTACAGAAAGAGGTGGAGACAGAGACACAGAGAGAGGGGTGCTCTATCCATTGGTTCACTCCCCGGATGGCCGCAATGGCCAGAGCTGAGCTCATTTGAAGCCAGGAACTAGGAGCTTCTTCCCAGCCCCCAACGTGGGTGCAGGGTCCCAAGGACTTGGGCCATTTCTCTGCTGCCTTCCCAGGGGCATTAGCAGAGAGGTAGATCTGAAGTAAGTGCAGCCAGGACTCGAACCGGTACATCAGGCTGGGGCTTTAACCTGCTGCGCCTCAGTGCCAGCCCCTGTTTTTTTTTTTTTTTTTTTTTTTTTTTAATCAAAATAATTTCCATTATTCTTCATGGCCAATTTACATTTGAAAATATAGTTTATTTTGAACTGTAATGGCAAGGCTTTCACTAAAGCAAAAAGACTTGAGTTGTCTTGATAGGGATTTTTGTGGGCTAGATTGGGCCTAAATTTCTATTCCAGACTCTTGTCTTTTACTTAAAGAAGCATTCCTAAGTACAGGCACAAACAGGACATGCAACCTGATAACATTTATTTATAGAGTGCCCACACGCACATGTGGATTTCATTTAGGGAGAGTGGGCCAGGAAAGGTAAAGAGAGAGATATTCATTACCTGCTCCCTCTGGGTCCATGAGGAGAGAGAGCTTCAACTTTACCTGATTTCTTATGAGTTTATAAATGGAACTATTAACATGGTACAGCCTCCAGGTCCTGGTTAAGGGGAAGTACTTCCTGGGGAAGGGGTCATTGGATTGACAGGTGGGTGGATATGATCATACAGAGTAGGGAAGGTGTGGCTTCCAGCTCATGAACTTTATATGTTTCCCTGACTCATCCCATTTCATTGATGATGTATTATGTAGAGCTCATTGTTTTATAGGAAAGCATCTGTTGTAATTTAGGAGAGATTAGACTGTCTTTTCACTGACAACAATACACTTGCAGAACACTTTTCAGATAGTGTGAGATAGGTGTTCCTTAGATAATGTTAGAGGCCTGACATTGGACAACTAGTTTCGTTGAAAAGTTGTTTTTTTTTTTAACTTTTATTTAATGAATATAAATTTCCAAAGTACGATTTATGGATTACAATGGCTTCCCCCCCATACCGTCCCTCCCACCCACAACCCTCCATTTCCCACTCCCTCTCCCCTTCCATTCACATCAAGATTCATTTTCGATTATCTTAATATACAGAAGATCAGCTTAGTATACATTAAGTAAGGATTTCAACAGTTTGCTCCCACACAGAAACATAAAGTGAAAAATAATAGATGATTTTTTTTAAATGATGATGAAATCAGATCAGACCTATTGTCATGTTTAATCCCAGTGAGAGTCAAGTTGGGAATTGATAATTTCTTTTTTTTTTTTTTTTTTTTTTACAGAGGATCAGTTTAGTATGCATTAAGTAAAGATTTCAACAGTTTGCACCCCCATAGAAACACAAAGTGAAATATATTGTTTGAGTACTCGTTATAGCATTAAATCTCAATGCACAGCACATTAAGGATAGAGATCCTACATGAGGAGTAAGTGCACAGTGACTCCTGTTGTTGACTTTACCAATTGACACTCCTGTCTATGGCATCAGTAATCTCCCTATGCTCCAGTCATGAGTTTCCAAGGCTATGGAAGCCCTCTGAGTTCTCCGACTCTTATCTTGTTTAGACAAGGTCATAGTCAAAGTGGAGGTTCTCTCCTCCCTTCAGAGAAAGGTACCTCCTTCTTTGAAGACCTGTTCTTTCCACTGGGATCTCACTCACAGAGATCTTTTGCCAGAGTGTCTTGGCTTTCCATGCCTGAAATACTCTCATGGGCTTTTCAGCCAGATCCGAATGCCTTTAGGGCTGATTCTGAGGCCAGAGTGCTATTTAGGACATCTGCCATTCTATGAGTCTGCTGAGTATCTCACTTCCCATGTTGGATCACTCTCCCCTTTATTTATTCTATCGGTTAGTGTTAGCAGGTACTAGACATGTTTATGTGCTCCCTTTGACTCTTAGTCCTTTCATTGTGATCAATTGTGAACTGAAATTGATCACTTGGACTAGTGAGATGGCATTGGTACATGCCACCTTGATGGGATTGAATTGGAATCCCCTGGTATGTTTCTAACTCTACCATTTGGGGCAAGTCAGCTTGAGCATGTCCCAAATTATACATCTCTTCCCTCTCTTATTCCCACTCTTATGTTTAACAGGGATCACATTTCAGTTAATTTTCAACACTTAAGAATAACTGTGTGATAATTACAGAATTAAACCAGTCATATTAAGTAGAACAGACAAAAAAACTACTAAGAGGGATAATGTATTAAGTTGTTCATTAACAGTCAGGGCTATGCTGATCAAGTCACCGTTTCCCATAGTGTCCATTTCACTTCGTTGAAAAGTTTTTAAGTTTGAAAACAGTACTTCTTTTTCTCTGGATGCATAATTCTTTTGATTTTTTAAAAAACAGAAGTTAAAGATCATGATTTTCAGAATGAAATCAACTGTGTTGTTATATGGAATTTTCTATCAGAAAATCTTATTGAAAACCAATACTTTGTACTTTGATCAATTGGGAGGAGGACTTGACCAAAATGTCGAGTAGGGCAACTTCCATTCAAGTACCTGTTCAGTAAAATGTTGGAGAGCAGTTATTAATATATAAATATATGGGCCAAGAACTAATCTAGAGCCTTAAGTTAATTCATCTACTCCTTATACAAACCAATATTGTAAGAAGAAATATTAACCTTCTTTTGCATATAAAAGAATTGATGTCCATGGAGTTTAAACAACTGGCTGAAGTTCTCACAGCTCCTAAAAGGCAGAACTAGGATTGAAGAATAAGCCTTCAATCACTGTGTTCCAATGCCTCTCATTGTGAGGGAGTTGGCTGAGACAGTGGCAAGTCTACAACTTTATGACTTTTTTTTCAACTGGGATAAAAGTTATGTCAGTATCTGGAGACTGGGAGGACAGGTAGGTTAGTTCTACTCACCTGCTGTCTTGTGTTCCCGTGACTCATACCAAGGCTTCAAAAATATTAATTAACACATGTCATGGTTCATTTAATATTTGCAACCATGGAGTATCATTAGAAATCCCCAATACACTGAATCCCATAAATAAATAGTTCTGTGTCAATTAAAAACAAAGTTAGAAAAAAGAAAAAGGGGAGAAAATTCACTGATTAATTCAAAACTAAATGCTGATCCAAGTGGAAAGAACAGACACAAAATGAAAGTTGTTAATATAGTATTAATATAATATAACGGAAATAAATATCTGAGTGGACAAGAACATTGATGTTTAATTTCAAATACATTCTTTTTTTAAATTATATTCTTTTACCTGGGACTTCTTTTAAAAAAATAGAAAAGTTGTTTCACTAGGCCTGTTCTCTCAGATGAAAGCTATAAAAGTTAAATGAAGTTAAATTATTATAAAATGTACAAAATGTGAACAAATAACAATATATCAATTATACCCCCACCAAGGATTACATTTACTTTAATAATTGTCTTTGTGTGGCTCTTCATATTGTATACTCCAGGTCTAATCAGTGAATTCTGAAAAATTCACCATTTGAATCAGAGCATTTAAAAATAGTCACAAGATCTAATTTTAATATTTCATATCTTCATTCTTTCACTAAACAAATATTTGCAGCCATTTATTGAGTACCTACACTATTTTTAAAAATCAATTCAGTATATTTAACATATCCATCTCCTTTGCTGCAAAGGAAAATTCTTCCTCTGTAATGTCTCCATTATTCAGTACCATAATACTTCCAGGATAACATAAACAACCTTTGTTCAAACCACTTCACCAACACAATATATGTAGTATAGGACAGTATTGTACATTTTTAAATTCTAAGGCATCTCACATACATACAAAGGAAAACTGGTAACTTTTAGCCTCCTGTTGAACACTGTTACATTCAGAAGATTCAAAGGTTATTATGGAAAAGTATTTTAAATTATGATATAGCTGTATTAGAATTTTGAAAAATTATGAAGAAAATGATTGTAAGATCTCAATTTTCATTACTGCTATGATCTATGTTTATTTTTTACAAGTAAATTTTTTAAAATATGGAATGTGGGTTTTTCAAAAATAGGTGCCTATTGTATTATACTGTTGTCTCACTTGATCTTCATAGTGACCCTGACTTAATTGAGTACTGGATAAAGTGAAAACAATTTAGGATGAGAGGGACATAAATATTTGCCAAACTGCTGCCTACAGAGGCTCCAGTTCTCCCTGTTCTTTGAGATTTTTCTCTCAGGAGGCACAAACTACAATTTCAAAATCACTGGACCCAATTTCTCAGACTGGTGACATTTATTCAATTTATCAAGTATTTCAAATGTGGGAAATATGCACAAGTCTCATGAAATCCTTAGGAAGTTTTACATTGTAGTATTTATTAAATAAACAGGGCGTGTAAAAGGAGCAGACAAATGATATCAGAAAGCAGATTAAAAACTATGAAGGAAACAAAGTTAGAAATTTTAAAAAAAGACTTTGAGACCATGACATCTTGGACAAATGTGCTCTAATTTATAAGATTTAATTTTTAGATCAAAATTCATAGACTTATTTTTTATTGTTTTTTTTTCTGTCCTCAACATTTGCTGAGTGGTGGGAAAAGGAGAAATTAATATCTTTGGATTATAAGAGAAAGAACCCATCTTGTAAAGAATATGCAACAGGAAGGCCCAATAGAATTTGAGGATTTTACTTTGAAATAGTTCATTGGAATAGGAATGACAGTCTCTCTAAGGAGTAAAAGTGTGAAGGGAAAGATAAATACCATATAGCATATAGCATGCTAAACTAACATCTTCAACAAACGTACCTTCAATTTTAGATCGTTAGCATAGATACACTAGGAGTAGATCCAGTTAAATTGTGTGTCTATTAAGATGGAGGGGCTGGCACCGTGGCTCACTTGGTTAATCCTCTGCCTGCGGCACTGGCATCCCATATGGGCGCCAGGTTCTAGTCCTGGTTGCTCCTCTTCCAGTCCAGCTCTCTGTTGTGGCCCGGGAGGGCAGTGGAGGATGGCCCAAGTGCTTGGACCCCTGCACATGCATGGGAGACCAGGAGGAAGCACCTGGCTCCTGGCTTCGGATTGGCATAGCTCCAATCTTAGCGGCCATTTGAGGGGTGAACCAACGGAAGGAAGACCTTTCTCTCTGTCTCTCTCTCTCACTGTCTAACTCTATCTGTCAAACAAATAAATTAAAAAAGAGATAGATGGAAATTAAGGTTCTAGAGTTCTTCGTAGAATCTTAGTAAAATTTATGCCCCCCAAAATGTAGCCTATATTAGCAAAATTGACATTTTGAGAACTGATTATTGTTTACAGCCCTTGTCTCTCCTGTTCTGTGTTTTTTTTTCCTTTTTATTGAATTCTTAGTGGAGAGTTAAGATTATAAAATAAGCTGAAAATATTTCATTGTAAAAATTAAAAGACTAATAAATGAAAGAGGAGGGAAGGTAGGCTGGGAAGTATCATTATGCTTCTAATAAAAATAATAATCAGGTTATAAATATATAAAACACATATGCATATACATACATGAGCAATGAGTTCAGTGCTTGATTTGACGACAACTTCCAGGGATTATAATAATAAATAACAAATTCACCTAGAGAAGAAAAATATTTTTCAATTGTTGAAAATGAAATTCTTGAAAATGAATTTTTCAGTTCATTGCATTTGGGACCATGAATTATACATAATTTGAAAAATTATGCTGTGATAGCTGAAACATGTGAAATCATTTTTATTTGAATGCAATTTATGAAGATTTTTTTGCCTTTATTTTCACTTGATAACAAAGGACTGTATTTTTTTTCCTTTATTATAGACAAAGGGTTCTCAAACCGTGACACCATCTGGCACTCAGAAAAAAGTTAAGAGAACTCTGCCAAATCCACCTCCTGAGGAAGCTTCCACAGGAGCTCAGTCAACGTACAGCACAATGGGCACCGTTTCCAGGAGAAGGATCTGTAGGACCAATACGATGGCTCGAGCCAAGATTCTCCAGGACATAGACAGAGAGCTTGATCTTGTGGAACGGGAATCTGCGAAGCTTAGAAAGAAACAAGCGGAACTTGATGAAGAAGAAAAGGAGATTGATGCCAAGCTGCGGTACTTGGAAATGGGAATTAACAGGAGGAAAGAGGCATTACTAAAGGAGAGAGAAAAGAGAGAGCGAGCCTACCTGCAAGGCGTAGCGGAGGATCGTGATTACATGTCTGACAGTGAAGTGAGCACTGCCAGACCAACCCGAATAGAAAGTCAGCATGGTATTGAACGACCCAGAACTGCTCCTCAACCCGAATTCACCCAGTTTATACCACCACAAACCCAAACAGAATCTCAGCTAGTTCCTCCTACAAGTCCTTACACACAATACCAATACTCTTCCCCTCCTCTTCCTACCCAAGCACCCACCCCGTACACCCAGCAATCCCATTTTCAGCAACAAACGTTGTACACTCAGCAGGTTTCACCTTATCAGACTCAGCCAACATTCCAAGCTGTGGCAACAATGTCCTTCACACCTCAAGCGCAACCTACACCAACCCCACAACCTTCTTACCAGTTACCGTCACACATGATGGTAATTCAGCAGAAGCCACGGCAGACTGCATTGTATCTAGAGCCCAAGATAACTTCAAACTATGAAGTGATTCGCAACCAGCCTCTGATGATAGCACCTGCTTCTACTGATAACACATATGCTGTTTCCCATCTTGGTAGTAAATACAATACTTTAGACTTGAGAATAGGTTTGGAGGAAAGAAGTAGCATGGCAAGCAGTCCTATATCCAGCATATCTGCAGATTCTTTCTATGCAGATATTGACCATCATACTTCACGTAACTATGTTTTAATTGATGACATTGGAGAAATTCCCAAAGGTACAGCAGCATTAAGCACTGCATTTAGTCTTCATGAAAAGGATCTGTCAAAAACGGACCGTCTGCTCCGAACCACTGAGACTCGTAGATCTCAAGAAGTGACAGATTTCCTAGCACCTTTACAGACTTCTTCCAGATTACATAGTTATGTGAAAGCAGAGGAAGACCCAATGGAGGATCCCTATGAGTTGAAGCTTCTGAAACAGCAGATTAAACAAGAATTCCGTAGAGGGACGGAGAGTTTAGATCACCTTGCTGGTCTCTCACATTATTATCATGCAGATACTAGCTATAGACATTTTCCAAAATCTGAAAAATATAGCATCAGTAGACTCACACTTGAAAAACAAGCAGCAAAACAGCTACCAGCAGCCATACTGTATCAAAAGCAGTCAAAGCATAAGAAATCACTAATTGACCCCAAAATGTCAAAATTTTCACCTATTCAAGAAAGTAGAGACCTAGAACCTGATTATTCAAGCTATATGACTTCAAGTACTTCATCTATTGGTGGGATTTCTTCAAGGGCAAGACTTCTTCAAGATGATATCACTTTTGGCCTTAGAAAAAATATTACAGACCAGCAAAAATTTATGGGATCATCTCTTGGCACAGGACTGGGCACATTAGGGAATACTATACGGTCAGCTCTGCAGGATGAAGCAGATAAGCCTTACAGTAGTGGCAGCAGGTCCAGACCTTCCTCCAGACCTTCTTCTGTTTATGGGCTTGATTTGTCAATTAAAAGAGACTCTTCCAGCTCCTCACTAAGACTGAAAGCTCAAGAGGCTGAAGCTCTAGATGTTTCCTTCACTCATGCCTCACCATCTTCAAGAACTAAGCCTACTAGTTTGCCAATTAGCCAGAGTAGAGGAAGAATACCAATTGTGGCCCAGAATTCTGAAGAAGAAAGTCCACTCAGTCCTGTTGGCCAACCAATGGGAATGGCAAGGGCTGCAGCTGGACCCTTGCCGCCAATATCAGCAGATACCAGGGATCAGTTTGGGTCAAGTCATTCATTGCCTGAAGTTCAGCAACATATGAGAGAAGAATCAAGGACTCGTGGCTATGACCGCGACATAGCATTCATCATGGACGACTTCCAACATGCCATGTCAGATAGTGAAGGTAAATTGGGCCTCACAGCTCGCTGTTACTCTCAAAACTCAAACTCTTATTTTTCTGCATGTTTAATTTTCCTTCTTGAAAGATGTAGTCTACCTTTCTTGGTGCGTCTTTTGCATGTTTACTTCAATTTGATTTTGTGTAAATGGAAATTTAATCTTCTGTATAGATTTTGTAGCATGCTTTTCTTTATTCATTTTTAATTTCTTCTTTTATTGTTCTGTTTCCTGATTGTTTGGTTGATTTGTTTCGTGTCTGCTTTTCTAAAACCATTATCAAATAATTCTATCAATAAAATATCCTCATCCTTTAAATCTGTAGTTGTAAAATTTTTCATTGTATGTATCTTTCATTATTTAAATGTTTTGAATTTAATGATCATTTTATTTCACTTTGTGACATTATTAAAATTATAAAGTACTAAAATATTGACAGCCATTAAATATTATTATGCTAGACTTTGTAAAGACAGAATTATTTATGTTACTTTCATGAGGTAATTGTTTATTAATTTGAAGGACTTGTGAGAACTTTTAGATAGAAACACATATTAGTTTAATTATAATTTTATAATCTCATTAAATAAAATATTTTTATTTTTCTTTCATGAATATTGAAAAATTTGTTCATTTTGCATTTTATGCTAGAAAATGTAGTACTAGCTGGTGCCGCGGCTCACTAGGCTAATCCTCCGCCTAGCGGCGCCGGCACACCGGGTTCTAGTCCCGGTCGGGGCGCCGGATTCTGTCCCGGTTGCCCCTCTTCCAGGCCAGCCCTCTGCTGTGGCCAGGGAGTGCAGTGGAGGATGGCCCAGGTGCTTGGGCCCTGCACCCCATGGGAGACCAGGAAAAGCACCTGGCTCCTGGCTCCTGCCATTGGATCAGCGCGGTGCGCCGGCCGCAGCGCGCCGGCCGCGGCGGCCATTGGAGGGTGAACCAACGGCAAAGGAAGACCTTTCTCTCTCTGTCTCTCTCTCTCACTATCCACTCTGCCTGTCAAAAAAAAAAAAAAAAAAAAAGAAAATGTAGTACTAAATAAGATTGAGTATAGATAATTTTCTGAGTACATACAAAGAATTTTTTAGATTTAAAATTGAAAATTTCTGAGCTGCTTTTGTGATTTTAGCCATTTGAAGTCCATGCCTTACTGGTGTACCTATTTACCCTTTTCTTTGACTTTACCTTGTACCATCCTGTGTTTTTGCCCTAGGTTGTTTTGCTAATTTTTCATATTGAACAAGTACTTTACAACAAGCACATGCTTAATTAAAAATGGCTTAAGGGAGACTGCTTTGTTAAATCATGTGGAACCATAAAATTCTAGAAAATTATCTGGTCAGGTCTAATTTTGAAGATAAGGGAGAAGTGGTTGGTACAGGGTTGTGAAGTGTCCTGCCCATGCCAAAGGGACTCCTGACTCTTGGATCCTTTTAAAAATTCCCTCTGTGGCTTACATTTGAAAGTAGGTGTGATTGGAATTCTGGAAATAAAATATTTCTAATGAAATAAAATCATTATTATTTATGCCTTTTGAGGCTCCCAAGGAGTAAGCTAACATGAACATTCTTGAGAACTTGTCAAAAGTGTGTTTAAATGAAAAGGATTTCCTTTCTACTTTTGGATCCTAACACAGTTATGATTCTTGAAATGTAAACCTAAATTTTTATTTATTTATTTATTTTTTTGACAGGCAGAGTGGACAGTGAGAGAGAGAGACAGAGAGAAAGGTCTTCCTTTTGCCGTTGGTTCACCCTCCAATGGCCGCCACGGCCGGCACGCTGTGGCTGGCACACCACGCTAATCTGAAGCCAGGAGCCAGGTGCTTCCCCTGGTCTCCCATGCGGGTGCAGGGCCTAAGGACCTGGGCCATCCTCCACTGCACTCCCTGGCCACAACAGAGAGCTGGCCTGGAAGAGGGGCAACTGGGACTAGAACCCGGTGTGCTGGTGCCGCAAGGTGGAGGATTAGCCTAGTGAGCCGCGGTGCCGGCCATAAACCTAAATATTTTATAGAACTAAAATAATCACAGGGTCTTGAAGGAAGACAAACTTCTTTCTTTATGACGTTCCAACAAGCTTATCACTCTCTGATTCGTTTTCCTCTAGACCAGCTGTTGGATTGACAGTTTTTAGTGACAGTTATTTAATTAAATAAAACACTCAATTTGTGGATTTTTTTCTTTAGCCAATTGTTTGAATGAATCTACACAGTTAAGCAAGAATTGTGATATGGAGATAGTCTTTAATGTTTGTTTTTGATAATCCACATTTTAAACCATTTTATACAGAAAAAATGTTGCAGAAGAACAAGAAAACTCTTCAGTATTCATATCTGTAAAATGACACAATAAGACAAAAAATCTAGAGAGTCTATGGCATAACTAATCATGATGAGAGATTAATGAATTGATTTATTCAGCAAAGATATTTTGTCATCGTGTTGCCAAATGTGGAGATCTTTCTGGATATCCCAGTGTGTGGCGCTTATTTATATACAACCATTTAAAAGTACCTGGCTATTTTATTTCTCATTTATATTATGTTGATATAAGATTAGACAAAGGACACTATAACAAATTATAGATGTAATATTATGTATGTGAATTGTGATGACTTTCCTTAAAAGATGTATGTAAAATGTTATATATTTTCTGTGCCTTTATATCACATAAACATACTAATTTTTATCATAGTAAATAATGATCTACTTTTCTTTCAAAATATTGAATTCCTTGGGTATTCAATGTAAAAAGTAGAAACTGTGTCTTCCCAGTTACACAACTGCTGAAATTTATGAACTCAGAATGTTAGGGATATTTAAAATGAATTTTTAGCAAATATATCTTATATTTGTGTTTGAATGCTAACATAACTTAACAATATAACATATAGTAGGTAATATACTATTATGCAGATGAAACAAATTTAACTCTTAAAATTTTTTGTTGTATACATCCTGTAAATTCAGGTAAACTCTAGATTATTGATTGGAAGATTTTTTTTCAATTGTGTCTGTAGGGTACTAGTTAATTTTGAAATCTCTCACTTAAGATAAAATCTAGATAGATGTTATTTGTTATCTAATATTTATGGTTGTCAGCTTGAGGCTAAACTACAAACAGTCATATGGCATTTATTTCTACTGCCACAAGTCTTTTATTGAAAACATTCTTTCATAATGTACTTCATCATATGTCCCTCTGCCTCACAAAGTATCAACATATAAAGTTTTTTTTTTTTTTTTGACAGGCAGAGTGGATAGTGAGAGAGAGAGAGAGAGAGAGAGAGAGAGAAAGGTCTTCTATTGCTGTTGGTTCACCCTCCAATGGCCGCCGTGGCCGGCACGCTGCGACTGGCACATCGCGCTGATCTGAAGCCAGGAGCCAGGTGCTTTCCCTGGTCTCCCATGAGGGTGCAGGGCCCAAGGACCTGGGCCATCCTCCATTGCACTCCCGGTGGTCCATAGCAGAGAGCTGGCCTGGAAGAGGAGCAACCGGGACAGAATCCGGTGCTCTGACCGGGACTAGAACCCGGTGTGCCGGCGCCGCTAGGCGGAGGATTAGCCTATTGAGCCGCAGCGCCAGCAAAACATATAACGTTTTATAAAACAAGTCTTACCAGTATTTGATGCTGAGGTTTACACTATGCATGTAACATTTGCGCTGTGTGCAATCTGAGACCCAGCAATAGCTCATTTGTATTTTACATTTAAGATTCAAGAAAATATTACCAAGCTTAAAAGGTTATGTCAATAACAAGTAACTTATTTAATTAGGAAAATGTTATTGTTATAGAATTAAATTTTAAAGTGCCATTTTGCCATTTTAATTGCAGTTCTAAAAATTTAACATTTACTGTACAACTGGCTTTATATGACACAGAGTCTAATACAAAAATAGACTCATTTAGTCTGTTTTTTTTTTGTTGATTCTAAATTCCTATGCTAAGGGTAGTAGATATCCCCATTAGTTTAAATGTAGGATTGTTATATGAAATAACAGAAAATCAAAGTATGTAATTAGATTTGGAAACAAACTGACAAAATTTGTATCAGGTTACAGTTTTGCCTTATTTGTACAGACATGGTCAAAGAAAACATGTTTTAAAGAATTGTATTTCAAATACAATTAGGAAAATTATGTATTTATATGAAATCACATACTGCATTATTCAGCATATTTATTAAAACAGTATAGAAGATTATTTTCTTGTAATATATAAATATAGTACATAAGCAATAAAATAAAATAATGTTAGGATGAGTGGAGAAAATCAAAGAAGTTTTCAAAGATGTAGTTAAGTAATGGATTTTCTTTGTATTTATTTATCCAATGTATATTAAAGTAATATTTGTAGGTTTAGTCACTTGGCTTTAAATTAAGGCTATGAAAACCATAATAATTATTGAGTAGATTCTTAAAAACATTGTGTACCCTTTAATGAGGTTCAAGAGGCAGATCTTTTACTTAAAAGTAGTTAGGATACTTAGTTATTCTATATTTTTTCATTCCACAAGTACTTGTTGAATGTTATACCACATTTCAAGGCATTGTTTTTAGTGTTGGGCGATGCTTGACTTCAAGCATCTTAGAATCTGATAGGTGAATCAGTCAAGTACCTATGCAACCACAGACCAGGTATGTGCTATTGTTATTTCCTCAAAACTAAGACTGGCTAGACCATGAGACATCATCTCTCATTCCGTGTTTATTAGAGGACAGTGCTCTGATAGATGAGCAGCGTTGACCAAGATCACAGGTGGTGTAGAGGTGAGTAGAGGTGTATGCCCCGAGGGTTTGCCAGCTCTGCTGGCAATGAAACAATGGAAGTTGCCTTGCAAGTAAATTTTGGGAGAGAAAGTAGTTAGGGACAGAAAAAAATAAAGCTATAATGAGACAGAGAGAAGAACTCAATAGTGTAGAAGCTAACGTTTCAAGAAGATGTAGGTTGACAGTATCATCAACAGAACTTTCAGGACAAGCTCATGAGGAGGGTTGCTCCATCTGCCAGTTAGGAAATAGCAGTGTATTTCTAACAACTATTAATTAGGGACCCTTTTAAAAGAATAGAACAATTTATAGTAAACCAGATTCTATATATTAGGTTATATATGCATTAGATTAGATAAAAGGATTTTCAGCTACCATAATACAGACTTAACAGAGCTAAGAAATACTAATGAATGAGATGAAAATTTTAGAAGTTGTATACTTTAAATATTGCGATTTCACAAAAGTATTTTATGATGTCAAATTTTATAACAGTATAAGTGTGAAAAGCATTCAATCAGCTCTAAGTCTAATTCTAATATCAGTGTTCTTTTCAGTAATCATCTCATTTTTATTATAAAACTTTGATCCTTTTAATATTAGACCTGAAATACTCGTAACACACATCCTCCTGTAAGTAACACTTGGTCTTCTCTTGGAAATAAATGTTTTTCTTTACTTGGGAATGTCATATTTCCAAAAAATTACTCTGTGTTAATTCTGGCAGTTCCATATTACTGCTTGGTTAATGCAGGAGTAGGAAAGCAACAGAAATCTCCAAACTCAATAAATCCTTTTGATGATTAGTGGTGAGCTGGAGGTAAAGATGAGCAGATGGAACTGAAGGACTGAGATTACATAAAATGACTCTTCAGGAATGTTCGCTTATTCATTTATTCCTTCACTGTCCAAATTCCCCTTTTCTCTCGATTTAAAATTTGGTTTTCTTTGTTTTATCTGCTTTGATCTGTATGCATTGCTGTTTTAGGTTATCCTGTGGTACAAAATTTTTAAAATTTTTTTTTGTTTTTGACAAAATAATAAAACTGCCTTTTCCTGATCCTGTTGAGAGTTGTATTTGAAACGCATGTCTGGCTAACAAGCCTAGTGCATGTTTGTAACTGCAGAACGTCTACTGCCCCCTGTCACCTGTACAAGCTTTGGTTGCAATGTATGATATTTCCTTGGTCTCCAAAGCCTATCACCTGCGTCGTGAGGAAACAGATTGGTTTGATAAACCCAGGGAGTCTCGTTTGGAAAATGGACACGGTCTGGACCGAAAACTGCCAGAAAGATTGGTCCACTCTAGACCACTCAGTCAACATCAAGAGCAAGTAAGTGCTATATTTAACAGTCCCTTTTAGATTTATCAACAAGAAAAGACTGAACTCTACTCTCTAATGGTCTCAGGTATCTGAAAACAAATGGGGTGTTTGTAAACCAAATTCATGAATAATTTTTTTTTCAGTAACAAAGAACTAACATACCACTTTATCACACATGATGGATTGGCCTTGACACATAGCTGTAGTACTTACCAGGCATTTTAAGTGATTCATTCCTACAGTAGATAATTAATAAGTCTGTGAAATGTCCAAAGAGAATACATGGATTCCTGAAGACTTTACAGAATAGTGGGTGAAATAGATTTGGGTAATTTTCAGTGCTTTTTTTCTAACAATATCTCAGGGCTACAAGAATATCAAAAGAGTAAGCGAATCAAGTCAGCTAGGAGAGAAGTAAAGTTTCACTTGAGGAGAAAAGAACTGATACTTACTACTATATGAAAGTGTCAGTTTTTGCATTAATTTTTGGATTTTATCCACTGAACAACTCACATAAAGTAGATAATATCTTGTTAGAAATGAAGAGACTGAAACTTAGAGGTGATTTTTACAACTTGATAAATATGACAACAAAATCCATGTTCCCACTTTAGGGCAAATCAGGTGATGTTTGAGTTCAGTTTTCAGAAACACGAGATTAATGGTTGGATAAGTTGAAAGAAATTCACTGTAAACCATGTGTCCCTGAAACAGTAGTGTTATCAGATCAGGTATTTGCAGGCTGTGTACTCATTATGATCATTAAAATATCCACCAAATAAATGATTTATTTCACTTACATTATTTATTTCTCTTACATTAAATCCTGTATGGTGATTCATTTTTATAAAAGATAACTACATTCTGAACAAGAACCTACATTCTGCACGAACCTCCTATAATTTAATCCCAAGATTGTTATATTGAAATACATTTACATGTGTAAGAACTGTTTAAAATAAAATTATCAGTTCTCTTGGATTTTATTTCCTCCTAAGCAGTGTCAGTTCTTGTGGACAAATTCTGAATAATTCAGTAGAATTTCATTTTCTCAGAATTTTATACTCTTTTGTGTTTCTATATCTATCTTCTTTGCCAGCACTCTTGGGAATCTTCTCTACTTATGTTCTCTCTGTAGTACTTTATATATCTGATCCTTTTTTTGATTATGGTTGTGTTTACCTCTGCAAATATACCAATGTGTTTCCATTTCTTTCTACTTCATGTTATTATATCTAACTCTCGTGAATTATTTTTAGCTTGTTTTGTTTGTAAAATTGCTTTCATAGTTACTTTCCAACTTTTATAAAAAAGATATGGTTGGGAAGTAAAAAATTGATTTTAAAAATTTAAAATTTATCTATTTTAATCTGCATTTACTAAAGTAATAAATTTTTCAGTTGAAAATAACTTCCTTGAATGTATTTTAAGACTCTCTCTGTAATGACAGACTTGTTGCCCATCTTATTTTTCTGAAATTTAGTATTTCTCACAAACCTAAATTTTCAATAAACATGTAAACTATGATGATTAACAAAATCATAATGAGATGGACTATATCAACTGGAGAGTTAGAGAAATTAATAACTTCCCTACATTTATCACTCAACATTACTATTTGCATTAATACTCATAGTGGACTTATATAATTTATCCAAAGAGTATTATTTGGGGTTACATTTAAGTACTATTATCTACCCAAAAATATTTCCTTAAATTATATGAGACACAAGGGAAATATGGACATGCATAATGACATTTTTGTTCCCAATTTCTGTTACTGCTGTATACAGATACATAATTTTTATTTACTTAAGAAAAACAAGGGTACTTTAGAATTGTTATGGAGATTGGAATTAAAAGATTAGTTTATGAGTGGAAGTTTTGCCTAGCAGTATCCTGTAATGCCAGCATCCCATATGGATGCCAGTTCGTGTCCCAGCTGCTCCACTTCTAATCTAGCTCCCTGCTTTTGGACTGGGAAAGGCAGAGGAAGATGGCCCAAGTGTTTGGGTCCCTGATACTCATGTGGGAGACTCACATGAAGCTCCTGGCTCCTGATTTTGGTTTGGCTGAGCCCAGGCCCTTAGCTATGTGAGGAGTGAACTAGTAGAGGGAAGATTTCTCTGTCTCTCCCTCCCTGTAACTCTGACTTCAAATAAATAAACCTTAAGAGAGAGAGAGAGAGAGAGCGAGCAACCAGTTAAATGAACTACTAATTGATACCTAGATCTGCTCCTCACTACAGCCAAAGCACACCCTGGGAGGTGTAATGAGATTCCTCCCCTTGGCCACACAGGAGACATGAACTGATTTCCCACAGAGGACTGTTGAGGGGAATTATGGGAGTCATACAGAATATGGGATTTCTCTCTGTCACTCTCTCAAGTAAATAAATAATTTTTAAAAGTAAGTTTTAGTATAAAAACATTTTGAAAAACAGTCATAATTTTTTTCATAATGTACATTTTTTCATAAGTTTCTATACACATGGATTTCAAAATTTTTACACTAAAATAAACTTAGCTTTTAATTCTGTTTTCCACAGACTTTATGAAGAGCCCTTATACTACATTGTATTCTAAACAAGATACATTTTAGACCAATATAATGCCCAAATGAAGCAGAGTGGTATATTTGACAGATATTTAATAAACTTCTCGTTATGTTTGGTAAAGTAGAAAACATAAGTACTCTTCGTAGGTGAATATAGCAGAATATTATGTTTATTTTTGTGACAAAAAACTCAACAATTAAATTTTTTTAGCTTTGGTGTCTAAAATATAGAAATTATAATATGCAGTTATAAAAGCTATAATTATATAATGTTACAAACTACTTGAAAGTGAACAGCCAGACTACCACCCCAGGCTAAGAAAGGGAGGAGTACCTGACCCAAGAACCCTCAAATGCCCTTCTCAGATCACCATCTCTCCCTTTCCCAATCAGGCAACAAATAGGCTGATTTTTGTGACAATAATTTCCTTGTCTTTCTTTATGGTTTTATTAAATAGATTCTACATAAAAAAATATGCTTAACTTTCTACATAAAGATCCCAAGTTTAGTTATATATAATTCAAAATTCATGCTTTTAATATTAATATTTATGTGCATATACTGTCTTTCTCTTTAATTCATTATAACTATATTTTGGTCTGGAGAATAAAAAATGAATTTCTGATTTTATTCACCTTTTTTGTATCTCTAATCATAAAAAGATAATATTGAGCTCTAGGTACCAATAAATTCCAATGCTTTAATTTGAAAACATGCATAACAATAATTTATAGTTATAAACTGCTCTTGAGGCAAAAGTAATGACTAAATTGATGAATGTGAACACTAATTGCTTTAAAATATTTTATGTAAAACATCCAGTCTAGGGGTAGAAGAATGAGAAAGTTATTTTTTGTCAGATCCACAATCATATTAACTACATAAATAAGGCAAATCCTCAAAACCATATGTTTCCTTTCAAAAATATATATTTTTGTTTAACCTCTGCATCACCTAACTTCTTTTATCTTGTTAATTTTTTTAGTCACTTAATCTATAAATAGAACTAATACCCTGTATAGGATGGTTGTGTAGGTCAACACATCTTGACTATTACTAATGCACCACCATCTGGCTGATGCCCATTCCTCAGCAATTCCGACTCATCTGTAGCTCTGAGGTCACTAAGATCCTAGGAAAGAGCCACAGTTCATACTGAGCATTTGAATGCTCTGTTTCCTCTCACTGGACACTGTTCCTCCTGTCCTGTTTTTGGCTAACCTTGCTGTCACACAGTTTCTATGTACACATTCCTGTTTGCAAGAAGACTTCTCTGACATACACCACTTCCCAAAACTGTGTTATTTGTGCTTCATTCATGCCCTGTGCAACTCTTGAGCTATGAGCACCTAGAGGGCAGCAGATCTCTATTCCATCCATAAGGTTGAAGGTATACACTGCCCAGCAGAACCCGTCAGGGTGCACTGTCCCCAGCTTCTAGCAATATATAATATTTAAGTGGGATACAGGATGAATGTCTATCTAAATAAAATGTATGTTGACACAAAATTTATTTCATAAATATGAATTCTCAATTCAATAAAATTACTCCTTTTGAAGTACTCATTGGTAGTGGGGAATCCTTTTTCTGGGTGACATACCTGAAATCGTTCTGTGAGTGCAAAATTGTCAGAAGACAGTGATACCAGAAACCAGTTCCTTGAGGAGAGAGTAAGGGAACTACTTGACATCAGTCCTGCCCCCAACCTTATTCCTACTTTTATTTGGCAAAAGCAACCCCTATTGTATAACTCATCTGCTAGAAGAGTCAACATTCCCTTATAATGGTGACTTAAAAAGCTCAGAACCATCAAGTTTATATTTTGGAGACATACTTCTGCTTTCTATAACCCTTGACCATAACTGTGATAGTTTATGTTTTTGATTTGTTAAATAGAACTCATGAGTCTGGTTGTAGACATTCTCAGAATCTGAAAAATGTTGTGTAGCATGCTCTGAACGCCACACTATGAAAATAATGATGTTCAATATTTTTCTCACTGACATCCTAGGTATAAATTACAAGGTGATACCTGAATGGATGATAAATCACTGATAAAAAATTTAGGGAATGACTACTTTTCTAAACTGTGCAAACGAAGAATAGATGCACTGTGATATTACATCATCTTCTCCCCAACACCAAAACCGGAAAGTATACCAGAAGGCAAAATTGTGTTTTGGGCTTTATTTTTTAAAAGATGACTTTTCAAAAATCATTATGAAATAATAAATGAAATGATAAAATGCTTAAAATGAAGCAATATCTACCAATATTAATGAAATTTCTGTATGCTATAGAATATCCAGTTTTACCTAATAGTTGTAGAATTTTCAATATGCACATTTTGATTTTAACAACAAAAAAATAAAGATCCTAAAATGCAGATTAGGAGAAGGAGAGAAAGAGGAAAAGGAATGTAGAAGGACACAAGATGAGAACAGGAAGTAGGAGGGCCAAGGAGAGAAGAGAAGAGCGAAGGGAAAAAAAGAACAGGAGGTAAGACGGGGACGAAAAGAACTATAAGTTCCAGCTGTTTACAAAGCATTCATATAAATTATCTGCATTGACTGATTACCCCAACCATAGTATTTTTATAATGCAAAAAATTGTTATCCTGCAAACAGTATTTTGGTTTTGTTATATAGAATTCATATTACATTTTGTCTACTTAACAGGATTTTGCTATTGTTTGAGAACACTTCATCTGAGGTCTGATTAAGCATATTCTTTCCTCAAGAGAATAAAAGCAAACAGCTGTAATTGTAACTTGCCTTTTTTTTCAATATCTCATTTAATATCCAAGATTCTAGCAATTTTTAAGCTGGATTTGCTAGAGCACATGAAGTTCATTTGAGTTTTCCAAGGTCTTTTGTTCACAAAATGAACCTAACAGTTGTAGATTTTCAGTGCACACAGTTTAATTCTAATTTAAAAAATACAGATTTTCAAATGCACATTAGAGAAGAGAAAGAAGAAGAAAGAGAAAAGATGAGAGGAGGTAGTAGGATCTCTTTGGTTAGAACCATTCTGTTTAGTATCTTGTGTTGGTACTTTCATATCATTCTTAAACAAATAACTAAAATACACAGTATGAAATGTCTGACTTAAAAATCTTTCACTTCTAATTTAAGTTGAAAATTTTCCTAGAGCAATGGATACAAGATTCCATAAAAGTACAATCATTGTTAATATATGTGAATAAATATTTTACACTTTCCATATTCATTATTTCACAAATCTCTTTTGAAAACAAATTTCTATAAAATGTAAAGCATGAGGCCAGCGTTGTGGCGTAGCAGAAAAGCTGCCATCTGCATCCTGTACAGTTTGTGTCCTGGCTGCTCCACTTCTGATCCAGCTCCCTGCTAATGTGCCTGGGAAATCAGTGGAAGATGGTGCAAGTGCTTGAACCCCAGCACTCCCACTAGAGAGAACCAGTTGAAGCTCCTGCCTCCTGCCAACCCTAGCCATTGCAGCCATCTGGGGAGTGAACCAGCAGATAGAAGATTCCCCACCCCCTTCCATCTCTCCCTCACTCTTCCCTCTGTCTGTAGGTCTGACTTTCAGATAAATAAATCTTTTTAAATATATATGTATATGTATACACACATACACACACATATATTTAAAGCATAAGTTTACATTTCCTGATTCATTTTTGTTTCAGAAACCTCATTTCACTGGATGGAAACAAAGATAATGCAATCTTTAGCATTCTCATGTTCATTTCCATAATGTGAGTTGAAACAGTACTTGCAATGAAAGCTTTAAGTGCTTTTTCTTCTTCCGTAAGGAACTTCCACAGTAAATGATGAGTAACGCCATCAATATCAAAACCCTTGAATCCAAATAAGTCTTCAGATAATATTAAAATGAGAAAAAACCTTGCTTTGTTTATGCTGAACTAGTCTCAATGTAGATTGAAACTTATAAATGCTTAGCAGAGGTTTGATTCAGCAAGAAAATCAAGCAGCATAAAGCAGTCTCTTTTTAAAAAATATTTGAAAGGCAGAAAGAGAGAGAGAGCTTTTCATCTGCTAATTCACTCCTCTGGTGACTGAAACGGCCAGGGATGGGTCAGGCCAAAGGCAGGAGCCCTGAGCTCCATCTAGTTCTCTCACATCAGTGATAGGAGCCCAAGCATTTGAACATCTTCTGCTCCCTTTCCAGGCACTTTAGCAGGGAGCTGGATTGGAACGTATAGCAGCATGGACTGAACTTTGGGATGTGGGCAATACTAGTGGCAGCCTGCTTTTCTGCAAAGCTGGCCCCACAGAGCAGAGGGATTCATTACAGGGACAGAGATGTGGAGTAGTGTTATCTCCTCTAACATTTCTGCCCTAGCATCAGTTAACAGCTGAAACTTAAAAATAGCTTTCCATGTCTAGACTACCCAGAGCAGAAATTTTTCCATATACACTGTCTTATTAAATAACAGGTGTCCTTCAGAACCTATTACATGTGTTCATCAGTTTCCCAAATACAGTAAATCAACTTGCAAGAGCCATTGGTTAAAGATGTGAAGGCCATAATGAAGTCAGAAACCAGTATCATATACGTAGTGTTTAAGGTGCTTAAATTATAATTTGGGAGCTCCTAAGACTTTTTCATCAATATAATCAATATACTTTTTGAAAGACATTAGAATTGAGTAATTCTCTGTACTGCACTTTAGATGTCTTTAACATTGATTTTCACCTTATCTTGTGTTTGCCTTAGATTATCCAGATGAATGGGAAGACTATGCACTACATCTTTCCTCATGCCAGGATAAAAATAACAAGAGACTCTAAGGATCACACAGTTTCAGGTAAGCAGAGCAAATAAGCTAGTCTGCAATTCTAATTTTAGACTGAGCTATATGTTAGATTTCAGTTTGGATGGATCATGAAATGTTAGAAAACGCTGCCCTTGTTTCAAAAGTTACAGTTCAGAAAATGTCGAGGCTCTATCCTTGAACATAAAATATGTTAATTACATAATCATTAATATGAAAAGTTACTAAGATCATTCTTTTCATTAACTGCATTTTAAATGTGGACACAGTATTATAGTGTTTCACTTTACTGCTCTGTTAGTAATTGAAGTAATTGGTTTTAGATTTATAAAGCATTCTTGTACAGAAAGCTAAAAACACCTTGAGTTTATCTAAAAGAATAAATTTTCCTATGTCTACTTGATTTGGACACTGTGAATTATGCTGTTTTTGTTTATGTTCTTAAACTGTTTATTTTGAAATAATTTCATACTCCCAGAAAATAGTACACAGTGCTTTTTTCTCATCTTTTGCCCTGCTTCTCTAATGTGACCATATATCTAATCCCATTAAAATGATCAGATACAGGAAATTAATCTTGATATGATGCTATTAAAACATCTATAATTCTTATCCAAATTTTAAGTTTCTCCACTAACCCATTTTTTTTTTCCTGATTGAGGATCCAACGGGTGATCTCATACTGTGTTTAATTTTCATGATTCCTACACCTCCAATCTGATCATTCCTCATGTCTCCCTTTGTCTTTCATAACTTTGAAATGTTTGAAAGATAATATATTTTTCCTATTAAAAATCTCCCATTATTTAAGTCAGTGAGATGAAATATATATTTTTCCAAAGTCAATGAAATTTCAAAACATGGGTAATAACTATGGTCTCTCTCGAGTGTATCCTTTATGTCTCATGGACACTATATATAAATAGAAAATATTCATAAATATACATATATGGGTACATGTGTAAGCAGTAGAGCTAACAATGTATATTGCTGGTTTTATTCTAAGCACTTATACAACAAACAACAAAGGAAGGCATTTTTTCAGTATAACTGCTGATATTCCTTACAGATCTTAGGCCATGTAATGTGAATATAGAATAGGTTTTGCTTTGAGCCATTTTACTCTTTTTATTTTCATAGAGAATGAACTAATTAGTAGTCTAATCTTCTTGGTCTCCTTTGATATTAGATAATTTTATATCATTCAGAGAGAGATAATTCAACATTTCATAGTTTTATTACTATTTAGAATGTATTTTAAGTAATGATGAAAATTCCAGGAGTGAATCTTAAAATCCAGGGGCTGTTTTTGTATAAATAATACTTGCTAAAAACTCTTTGAATTTCTTTCAGCTCATAAAGCAAAATAATATAATGCTTTCATGCAGGGACAAAATTATTTTTTCAGAAGGTGTGATAGTAATCTTCAAACCTTTTTTGCCTAAAGCTTAAAAGCTATATCATTATTTAATATAATGATTATTAATATATCATTTCCAACTGTATTATTAGTTTTATGTTGTAGTAAATTAATCATCCTCTCAACCTTACTATTATCTTCTGCAACTCCTAATATTTGTCTTCCTTTACTTCATTTAGAAAAAGGAATGTGAAAATAAGTGTTATCACTTGTTATAACTGTTCTAGCCCAAAGTTAAATTCAGTTTCCTCTGTATATAGATTTTACAGAATGAGAACAAGGATTATTGTTGTGAACAGTAAACTTGCTAGCAATGTACTATTGCATGTCTCTGCGAGTCCCTTTTTCCTTTAGCATCTACTTAAAATAATAATAAAAATATTTCCCTATTTTACCTCTTAAGCTTCCCTATTACACCTACCCTGTGTTGATTATTACTGAATTTATTTTCCATGCCCTAAGAAATATGGTCCCATGCTAATGTTAATGCTTTAAAGCAATCTGTGTCGTTTTCAATTAAGTCTTCAGTCCATTAATTGCTCTGAATATGTGTATATATATATATATATATATATATGTGCAAAACTAGAGTCAGAAATGACAGTCTTTGGCAAACAATGTCCAAAATTTCTCAACTGGTAGCAGGCAAACCCTGTCATGGAGCATTTATATTAGATAGCCCCTATGTGATTTGCTGCCCAACCAAAAGCCCAGAGTGATTGACTAAATTGTTAGTGATATTAGGAATTTATTGTTATATTTAACTATGATTGTCATGTATTTAATTTTAAAAATCATTATATTCTAATTTAAATTGGTAGTTGGAATTGTATGTACAGAAGATCAATTTAGTATATATTAAGTAAAGATTTCAACAGTTTGCACACACACAGAAACATAAAGTGAAAAATACTGTTTGAGTACTAGTTATAGCATTAATTCACATTGAACAACACATTAAGGACAGAGATCCTACATGAGGAGTAAGTGCACAGTGACTCCTGTTGTTGACTTAACAAATTGACACTCTTGTTTATGGCGTCAGTAATCTCCCTAGGCTCTTGTCATGAGTTGTCAACGCTATGGAAGCCTCTTGAGTTCACCAACTCCGATCTTATTTAGACAAGGTCATAGTCAAAGTGGAAGATCTCTTCTCACTGCAGAGAAAGGTACCTCCTTCTTTGATGGCCCCGTTCTTTCCACTGGGATCTCACTTAAAGAGATCTTTCATTTAGGTCCTCTTTTTTTGTTTGTTTGTTTGTTTGTTTTGCCAGAGTGTCTTGGCTTTTCATGCCTAAAATACTATCATGGGCTCTTCAGTCAGATCCGAATGCCTTAAGGGCTGATTCTGAGGCCAGAGTGCTATTTAGGACATCTGCCATTCTGTCTTCTGTGTATCCTGCTCCCATGTTGGATCGTTCTCTTCTTTTTAGTTCTATCAGTTAGTATCCCCAGACACTAGTCTTGTTTATGTGATCCCTTTGACTCTGAGACCTATCATTATGATCAGTTGTGAACTGAAATTGATCACTTGGACTAGTGAGATGGCATTGGTACATGCCACCTTGATGGGATTGAATTCGAATCCCCTGGTATGTTTCTAACTCTACCATTTGGGGCAAGTCAGCTTGAGCATGTCCCAAATTATACATCTCCTCCCTCTCTTATTCCCATTCTTATATTTAACAGATAACTTTTCAGTTAAATTTAAACACCTAAGAATAATTGTGTAATTAACACGGGTGTGCAGGGGCTCAAGGACTTGGGCCATCTTCTACTGCTTTCCCAGGCCATAGCAAAGAGTCAGATCAGAAGAAGAGTAGCCAGGACTCGAACCAGTGCTCAAATGGGATGCCGGCACTGAAGGAGGTGGCTTTACCCTTTATGCCACAACGCTGGCCCTAACTTCATGAATTTTATATTTTGCTATTTCTTTGTAGATTTTTCTTGTCTAGTTTGTCTGTCAATTGATGAAGTCCCCCATTACTATTGTATTGAAGTATATGTCTCCCTTTAGATCCAGGCACCCTGGGATTGGGTGCATATATGTGTATTAATAATCAAATCTTCCTGTTGAATTGATCCCTTAATAATTACATAGTGCCCATTTTGTCTCTTTTAACAAATTTTGTGTTAAACTCTATTTTGTCTGAAATTAGAATGGCTACACCTGCTCTTGTTTGCCATCCATTAACATGGAGTATCTTTTTCCATTCTTTCACTTTCAATCTGCACATTTCTTTGTTGGTGCGGTGTGTTTCTTGTCGGCAGCAAGTAGATAGGTCTTGTTTTTTAATCCATTCAGCCAGTCTGTATATTTTAAATGGAGTATTTATGCCATTTATAGTCAAGGTTACTATTGATAAGTAATGACTTGGCCCTGCCATTTTTCCATAATATTTCCTATTGTTTACTTTGGTTTCCTTTGTACTTTTACTGGGAGATTTGCTGTCTTCACATTCTTTCGTAATGATGACTACCTTTGTGTAGTCATCTTCTGCAAGTCTGGAGGTATGGTGACAAGTTCTTTCAATTTTTGGTTGTTATGCAAGTCATTATTTCACCTTCATTCATAAAGGATAGCTCTGCTGAGTATAGTATTCTGGGTTGACAGTTTTTTCTCTTAACACTTGGACTATGGCTCTCTGTTTTCTCCTAGCCTGTAGAATTTCTGATAAGTGATCTGTGAATCTGATTGGAGATCTTCTGACATAATCTGGCATTTCTCTCGTGCACATTTTAGAATCTTTTCTTTATCATTTACTATTGAAAGCTTATCGACAATGTGTCATGGTGCAGATCTTTTCTGGTCATGTCTATTAGGAGTTATATGTGCTTCCTGTACTTGGAAATCCACTTCTTTCTCCAAACTGGGAAAGTTTTGTATAATTGTTTCACTGAATAGGCCTTCTAATCCATTCTTTCTTTCCAAACCTTCAGGAACTGCTAAGACCCATATGTTGGGTTGATAGTACACCATAAATCTCTTAACACTGTTTTTAATTTATCTAATTTCTTACTCTTTTTTTATCTGTCTTCTGGCTCAGATATTCTTTCTTCTGTCTCACAGACTCTGTTGTTTAGGCTTACCGCTGAGTTTCTTATTTGACCTATTGAATTCTTCATTTCTTTTTTTTTAACTTTCATTTAATGAATATAAATTTCCAAAGTACGATTTATGGATTACAATGGCTTCCCCCCCATAACGTCCCTCCCACCCACAACCCTCCCCTTTCCCACTCCTCTTCCCTTCCATTCACATCAAGATTCATTTTCGATTATCTTAATATATAGAAGATCAGCTTAGTATACATTAAGTAAGGATTTCAACAGTTGGCTCCCACACAGAAACATAAAGTGAAAAATAATAGATGATTTTTTTTAATGATGATAAATCAGATCAGACCTATTGTCATGTTTAATCCCAGTGAGATTCAAGTTGGGAATTGATAATTTCTTTTTTTTTTTTTTACAGAGGATCAATTTAGTATGCATTAAGTAAAGATTTCAACAGTTTGCACCCCCATAGAAACACAAAGTGAAATATATTGTTTGAGTACTCGTTATAGTATTAAATCTCAATGCACAGCACATTAAGGACAGAGATCCTACATGAGGAGTAAGTGCACAGTGACTCCTGTTGTTGACTTTACCAATTGACACTCCTGTCTATGGCATCAGTAATCTCCCTATGCTCCAGTCATGAGTTTCCAAGGCTATGGAAGCCCTCTGAGTTCTCCGACTCTTATCTTGTTTAGACAAGGTCATAGTCAAAGTGGAGGTTCTCTCCTCCCTTCAGAGAAAGGTACCTCCTTCTTTGAAGACCTGTTCTTTCCACTGGGATCTCACTCACAGAGATCTTTTGCCAGAGTGTCTTGGCTTTCCATGCCTGAAATACTCTCATGGGCTTTTCAGCCAGATCCGAATGCCTTTAGGGCTGATTCTGAGGCCAGAGTGCTATTTAGGACATCTACCATTCTATGAGTCTGCTGAGTATCTCACTTCCCATGTTGGATCACTCTCCCCTTTATTTATTCTATCGGTTAGTGTTAGCAGGTACTAGACTTGTTTATGTGCTCCCTTTGACTCTTAGTCCTTTCATTGTGATCAATTGTGAACTGAAATTGATCACTTGGACTAGTGAGATGGCATTGGTACATGCCACCTTGATGGAATTGAATTCGAATCCCCTGGTATGTTTCTAACTCTACCATTTGGGGCAAGTCAGCTTGAGCATGTCCCAAATTATACATCTCCTCCCTCTCTTATTCCCACTCTTATGTTTAACAGGGATCACATTTCAGTTAATTTTCAACACTTAAGAATAACTGTGTGATAATTACAGAATTAAACCAGTCATATTAAGTAGAACAGACAAAAAAAAACTACTAAGAGGGATAATGTATTAAGTTGTTCATTAACAGTCAGGGCTATGCTGATCAAGTCACCGTTTCCCATAGTGTCCATTTCACTTCAACAGGTTTCCTTTTTGGTGTTCAGTCTGTTGTCACCGATCAGGGAGAACATATGGTATTTGTCCCTTTGGGACTGGCTTATTTCACTCAGCATGATGTGTTCCAGATTCCTCCATTTTGTTGCAAATGACTGGATTTCGTTGTTTCTTACTGCGGTATAGTATTCTAAAGAGTACATATCCCATAATTTCTTTATCCAGTCAACCGTTGATGGGCATTTAGGTTGGTTCCAGGTCTTAGCCATTGTGAATTGAGCTGCAATAAACATTAGGGTGCAGACCGCTTTTTTGTTTGCCAATTTAAATTCCTTTGGGTAAATTCCAAGGAGTGGGATGGCTGGGTCGAATGGTAGGGTTATCTTCAGGTTTCTGAGGGATCTCCAGACTGACTTCCATAGTGGCTTGACCAGTTTGCATTCCCACCAACAGTGGGTTAGTGTCCCTTTTTCTCCACATCCTCGCCAGCATCTGTTGTTGGTAGATTTCTGCATGTGAGCCATTCTAATTGGGGTGAAGTGAAACCTCATTGTGGTTTTGATTTGCATTTCCCTGATTGCTAATGACCTTGAACATTTTTTCATGTGCCTGTTGGCCATTTGGATTTCCTCTTTTGAAAAATGTCTATTGAGGTCCTTGGCCCATCTCTTAAGTGGGTTGTTTGTTTTGTTTTTGTTGAGTTTCTTGATCTCTTTGTAGGTTCTGGTTATTAACCCTTTATCTGTTGCATAGTTTGCAAATATTTTTTCCCGTTCTGTCGGTTGTCTCTTCACTCTCCTGTTTCTTTTGCAGTACAGAAACTTCTCAATTTGATGCAATCCCAATAGTTGATTTTGGCTTTGACTGCCTGTGCCTCCCGGGTCTTTTCCAGAAATTCTTTGCCTGTGCCAATATCTTGAAGGGTTTCTCCAATGTTCTCTAGTAACTTGATGGTGTCGGGTCGTAGATTTAGGTCTTTAATCCATGTTGAGTGGATTTTTGTGTAAGGTGTAAGGTAGGGGTCTTGCTTCATGCTTCTGCACGTGGAAATCCAGTTTTCCCAGCACCATTTTAAGAATAGACTGTCCTTGCTCCAGGAATTGGTTTTAGATCCTTGATCAAATATAAGTTGGCTGTAGATGTTTGGGTTGATTTCTGGTGTTTCAATTCTGTTCCACTGGTCTACCCATCTGTTTCTGTACCAGTACCATGCTGTTTTGATTACAACTGCCCTGTAGTATGTCCTGAAATCTGGTATTGTGATGTCTCCGGCTTTGTTTTTGTTGTACAAGATTGCTTTAGCTATTCGAGGTCTCTTGTGCCTCCATATAAATTTCAGCACCATTTTTTCCAGATCTGAGAAGAAGGTCTTCAGTATTTTGATTGGTATTGCATTGAATCTGTAAATTGCTTTTGGGAGAATGGACATTTTGATGATATTGATTCTTCCAATCCATGAGCATGGAAGATTTTTCCATTTCTTGGTATCCTCTTCTATTTCTTTCTTTAAGGTTTTGTAATTTTCATCATAGAGATCTTTAACGTCCTTGGTTAAGTTTATTCCAAGGTATTTGATTGTTTTTGTAGCTATTGTGAATGGGATTGATCTTAGAAGTTCTTCCTCAGCCATGGCATTGCCTGTGTATACAAAGGCTGTTGATTTTTGTGCATTGATTTTATACCCTGCTACTTTGCCAAAATCTTCTATGCATTCCAATAGTCTCTTAGTAGAGTTCTTTGGGTCCCCTAAATAAAGAATCATGTCATCTGCAAAGAGGGATAGTTTGAGTTCTTCCTTCCCAATTTGTATCCCTTTAATTTCTTTTTCTTGCCTAATAGCTCTGGCTAGAACCTCCAGAACTATATTGAATAGCAGTGGTGAGAGTGGACATCCCTGTCTGGTACCAGATCTCAGTGGAAATGCTTCCAACTTTTCCCCATTCAATAGGATGTTGGCTGTGGGTTTTTCATAGATTGCTTTGATTGTATTGAGGAATGTTCCTTCCAAACCCAGTTTGCTTAGAGTTTTCATCATGAACGGGTGTTGTATTTTATCAAATGCTTTCTCGGCATCTATTGAGATAATCATATGGTTTTTCTTCTGCAGTCTGTTAATGTGGTGTATCACATTGATTGTCTTGCGCACATTAAACCATCCCTGCATACCAGGGATAAATCCCACTTGGTCTGGGTGGATGATCTTTCTGATGTGTTGTTGCATTCTATTGGCCAGAATTTTATTGAGGATTTTTGCATCTATGTTCATCAGGGATATTGGTCTGTAATTCTCTTTCAGTGCTGCATCTTTTTCCGGCTTAGGAATTAAAGGTGATGCTGGCTTCATAGAAAGAATTTGGGAGGATTCCCTCTTCTTCGATTGTTCTGAATAGTTTGAGAAGAATTGGAGTTAGTTCTTCTTTAAATGTCTGGTAGAATTCAGCAGTGAATCCATCTGGTTCTGGGGTTTTCTTTGTTGGGAGGGCCTTTATTACTGTTTCAATTTCTGTCTCAGTTATGGGTCTGTTTAGGTTTTCGATGTCTTCCTGGTTCAATTTAGGTAGGTTGCATGTGTCCAGGAATCTATCCATTTCTGATAGGTTTCCCTGTTTGCTGGCATACAAGTCCTTGTAGTAATTTCTGATGATTCTTTTTATTTCTGTGGTGGCTGTTGTTACATTTCCTTTTTCATCTCTGATTTTATTGATTTGGGTCTTTTCTTTTTTTTGTTAGTTGGGCCAATGGTGTGTCAATTTTGTTTATTTTTTCAAAAAACCAGCTCCTCGTTTGGCTGATTTTTTTGTAATGTTTTTCTTGATTCAATCCTGTTGATTTCTTCTCTGATTTTAATTATTTCTCTTCTCCTACTAGATTTGGGTCTGGTTTGCTGTAGGTTTTCTAGATCCTTGAGGTGAATTGAAAGCTCATCTATTTGGTGCCTTTCCAATTTCTTGATGTAGGCACCTATTGATATAAACTTTCCTCTTAACACTGCTTTTGCTGCGTCCCATAAGTTTTGGTATGTTGTGCTGCTATCCTCATTTACTTCCAGAAAGTTTTTGATTTCTCTTTTGATTTCTTCTATGACCCATTGTTCATTCAGGAGCATGTTGTTCAATCTCCATGTGTTTGCGTATGTTCTAGGGATTCCTGAGTTTCTGATTTCCAACTTCATTCCTTTATGGTCTGAGAAGCTGCATGGTATGATTCTAATTCTTTTGAATTTGCTGAGACTTGCTTTATGGCCTAGTATGTGGTCAATCCTAGAGAAGGTTCCATGTACTGCTGAGAAGAATGTAAACTCTTTAGCTGTAGGATTGAAAGTTCTGTATATATCTGTTAGATCCATTTGGGCTATAGTGTCGTTTAAATCTACTGTCTCCTTGTTGATCTTCTGTCCTATTGATCTGTCTATTTCTGAGAGTGGAGTATTGAAGTCCCCCAGTACTATTGTATTGGGGTCTAAGTCTCCCTTTAAGTCCGTTAACAAATCTTTTAGATAAACTGGTGCCCTGTAGTTAGGTGCATATACATTGATAATTGTTATAGCTTCTTGTCGCTCCCCCTCTTCATGGAGGAACGACACTAAACCCTGCCTAGGCTTCATATCTGAGTCACGGCACCATTATGTCGCTCCCCCTCTTCGTGGAGGAATGACACAGGACCCTGCGCTGTTCTTTTGTCTGCTCGGCCCTCCCCGGGTTTGCTGCTGGTTCTTCCCGGGTTGGCTACCGTCCCTTCCACCTCCGTGGAAGGGTGGTTCCCCCTGCCACTTTCCCCACTTCCGGGGGGAGCGGCACACCGCCAGCCGGCTCTCTCGGGGGCTGCACAGGTGTTCCCCTTAGATGTTCCCCTTAGATGTTCCTGGTGTATGCCGTCTCTCTCCTCCTTTATAGTCCTCCTCTGCCAATCCCAACTCGGCTGCCCACACGCCGAGTACGCTGCTCTCCTCCAATCAGGAGCAAGTCCTACAGTTTATTGGCTGAACTGGAGGCAGCTGTGTAGAAGCTGTTTTCTCCTCTCCCAGCGCCATATTGTGGGAGAGCAGATGCATAGAATAAGTCTTAATTCCAGTAACTTAGTCTAGTCCGAGTTGCTCCCCACAGCTTCTTGTTGTATTGATCCCTTAATCATTATATAGTGCCCCTCTTTGTCTCTCCTAACAGTTTTTGTGGTAAAGTTTATGTTGTCCGATATTAAGATGGCTACGCCCGCTCTTTTTTCATTTCTGTTGGCATGGTATATCTTTTTCCAGCCTTTCACTTTCAGTCTGTATGGATCTTTGTTGGAAAGATGTGTTTCTTGTAAGCAGCAAATAGATGGGTTTTGTTCCTTAACCCAATCAGCCAATCGGTGTCTATTAACTGGACAGTTCAGGCCATTCACGTTAAATGTGACTAATGAAAAGTGGTAACTTTGCCCTGCCATTTGCCAAAGATAAGTTCTAATATATGCTTTGAATTCCCTGTGATCTTTTGCTGTGAGGTTTCCTTTCTTTACCTTCTTTCATATTGATGACCGTGTTTCTGTGTTTCTGTGTGTAACACATCTTTAAGCATCTTTTGCAGGGCTGGACGAGTGGCAACAAATTCTTTCAATTTCTGTTTGCTATGAAAAGTCTTTATTTCACCTTCATTCACAAATGATAGCTTTGCAGGATATAATATTCCGGGCTGGCAGTTTTTCTCTCTAAGTACCTGGGCTATATCTCGCCATTCCCTCCTAGCTTGTAGAGTTTCTGATGAGAAGTCAGCTGTGAGTCTGATTGGAGATCCTCTGAGAGGAATCTGACGTTTCTCTCTTGCACATTTTAGGATCTTTTCTTTATGTTTCACTGTGGAGAGTTTAATTACAACGTGTCGTGGTGAGGATCTCTTTTGGTCGAGTTTATTAGGGGTTCTGTGAGCTTCCTGTACTAGGATTTCTCTGTCCTTCTCCAAACCTGTGAAATTTTCTGCTAATATTTCACTAAAAAGGCCTTCTAATCCTTTCTCCCTCTCCATGCCTTCAGGAACTCCTAGAACTCGAATGTTGGGTTTTTTAATAGTATCCTGAAGATTCCCGACAATATGTTTTCGATTTCTAATTTCCTCTTCTTTTCTTTGGTCTGACTGTATCCTTTCCTGTTCTCTGTCTTCTAAGTCCGATATTCTCTCTTCTGCTTCACCCATTCTGTTTGTAAGGCTCTCTATTGTGTTTGTCATTTGATCTATTGAATTCTTCACTTCATTATGATTTCTCGTCACTATCACAGTTTCCTGTTGTACTAGTTGTTTTGTTTCATTTTGATTCCTCCTTAATATTTCATTTTCACGAGAGAGATTTTCTACCTTGTCCATTAAGGATTTCTGTAGTTCAAGAATTTGTTTTTGAGAACTTCTTAATGTTCTTATCAATTTTTTGAGATCTGCTTCTTGCATTTCTTCTATCTCATCATCTTCATAATCTTGAATTGGGGTGTCTTTTTCATTTGTGGGCATCATGGTGACTTCCTTGTTTCTATTATCTCGGTTTTTGCGTTTGTTATTTGGCATATTGGAGATATTTGGTTTCTTCACTGTGGTGCTTTTTCTTGTTATACTATGACTCTAGATTAAGTGGACTGTCTGTTTTTGATGGAGCCTTAGAGGCTTGAGATGGGTGTGGCCTGAGAGCTCTGTTTGGTGTGCCAAAGGTGACACTCCCAGGTTAGGCGTGATAGATCTCTCTCTCTCTTTCTTTTTTTGATTCAAAAGGGAAGTAATTCCGCACAGCTGAATGAAGTTGGAAGTAGTTAGCAGGCAAATGATATACCCACAGGAGCCAGAGATCGGAAGCTCTTTCCCAAGGACCTCACAGGGAATCTGTTCTGCCCTCAGAGTGGGCTCAAATTCTCCTTCAGTCTCCCACTGGGTTGCCAAAGTTACGGAATTGTAGCGTCTCTGGAGAGTGCTCACATGAATTCTGTGAGTTCTCTCCCCCACCGTCTCTTTTTTCACAGTCTCGGTTCAGTAGCACCACAAATTTACTAGGTCCTAATCTGTTAATTCGCCCGCCCAGTGTCAGGTTTTTCTGCTAGGCTCAGGGCCGGTGCAGACCTGAGGTTGCTCTGCTTATGACGTATGTCCAAGATGGCGCCTGCTCTTTGTCTTGCTCGCCCTTGAGAGATGAGTGGAGAGAGAGAAACCCGTGTCCGTACCAGTCACCTTTTTTTTTTCTCTCTTTCTCTCTTCCAGTTAGCCTGGTGAACTCCCCCCCCTCCCCGGGGGTCGTTCCCTCTAGTCTCCTCTCTCTGCTTGCCTGCCAGTGTCTCGGGCTATTGAGGTTCGGCTCACCTCGTGTTCCAGCGCTGGTGTGTTGAGTCTGCCGCTGGTGTCCCGAACTGTGGGCTCCCACACTCTCCACGCAGTTCCACTGTGAATCACGTGTTCCGGAAGAGTTTCTTCTGCTGTTTCCTCCCCTACTCTTCCTTGAATCTGCAGTATCTCCACTGTTATTAAACTGTCTCTCCCCGGACTATCAGTGTGCGCCCTTCCTATTCCGCCATCTTGCTTCCTTTTGAATTCTTCATTTGTAAGATTTCATTTTGATTTCCCTTTTAAATCTCAATTTCATGGGAAGCATTTTCATTCATGTCATTTACTTATTTCTTTAAGTTGTGGATTTGCTTCTGATTGCTTCTGAGTAATCCTATGATTCATCTTCTGAATTCCTTTTTTTGGCACTGCATCAGTGTCTTCATCTTCACATTCTAATATTGAAGTGTTGCTGTGTTCGTTCGTGGTGTTCATGTTGTCTTCCTTAATCTTGTTTCTTGAATTCTGCATTTATTTTTAGGCATTTGTGGAGTTCTTGTTGGTTTTATTCCTTGGATCGGTTTTTTCATTGAACTGTGCCTCTGTGGCTTAGTAGAAATTTTGCTCTTTCAGTGAATACCCAGAGGTATGTGTTGGGTGTGGCCAGGGGGCACTGCTCAGTGCTCCAAGGTGGACAAGTAACCAGGGTGATACCCATGTTGACTCTTGTTAACAGAATGACGAGTATGATCATCTCTGTTGGTGTTATCACAACCTCACCCCTTCTCTTCCAAGTTGATCAATGCCCAGGTGTTAGTCTTCCATGAGTATAATTCTCATCCACACTTCTGCATGAACTGCACAAAGGATCTGTGCAGTCCTAAGAGGAGCATGGATCTCATTGCAATGACCCATCCCAGGCAATCAGGAAGCCCTGAGCATAGGGAGCCATTCATAGTGATTGCCAAGAGACCAACCACACCCTGTGCCCTCTCATGCAGTCATAGAGTTCCCACAGTCTTAGTGAGTGGGCTCCCACAATCACGGGGTGCAGAGGATCCACTCTAACCTATTAGCCTGTCCCATACACAGAGAGGCTGAGACATTTCCAGAGCCAGCTGCCTGTTTGTACTCCACCTAGGCAGTTTGAACCCTGAAGCCCCAGAGCTTGTGATATGTTGAGAGGATCAGGGCACTTCACAGTCATATGTGGGAGCCAAGCCCCATGTCGATCCTCCCAGCCAAACTCCAAATCAGTGGGGAACATGATTTTTCCCTTTGGTAAAATCCCTGGATCACATGTGTGCACAGTACCTACTGGCCACAACCCTACTCATTTCACAGTCATGCAGGGCATGTACAGGAGGCTCTGCAGTGGGTACTAATGTCGAGATGGCTCCGTCTTCCTGTCTATTGCCAGATGGGTGCACCAGACCTGCTGCAGTTGCCTCGGCTGATGAGATGGTTACTGTCCGTGCCAGTTGCTAAGTGGGTGCACAAGACCTGCAACAGCTGCAACCTACTTTCGTCAAAATTGCACTTGCCTCCTCTCAGCCAGTTGCTGGGTGCTGTTGTCAGGAGGATAGGAAGAGACCCTTTTCTTTTTCTCAGGGTGAGCAGGCCCCTGGTTCCCTTCTGGGCTCTGGCATAGACTCAGACAGTGTAGTTGGCTAGGCTCTCTCTCCAGCTATATCAGCAGTGGCACAGGCCAGGTCGCTGCAATCTGATCTCACCTTGCTGTCCAAAGCTGGCACTTTCATTTTGTCTGGCATAGTTTTTCTGGGATCATTTGTTATACTTGTCACTGCACGTTGCATCTTTCCTGCTTCCACAGAATCTCCACTGCAGTTTTCCTTCCAGCTCTTTCCTGAGAATTCACTTTCTCTACTAATTTCCACTAATCTAGAGCAGACTACTCTTGTGTATTCCACCTTCATGGAATCATCTACATGTCTATTCAACCAGGCACAAGGCAGGAGAGTGCATAGAATAGATCATGAGGTTTGGAATCATGAAGATCTGTGGTCGAATTCAGCTCAAATACCCATTTAAATCTTGAGAATATGTTCATCCATAAAATAAGAAATACTCTATGTATCTTACAAAACTACAATGAACCTAACACAGAATCTTATACTAACTGCACACTCAACAAAAGCTATTTCCTCTTCCTCTAAAAAGAAATGAACATGGAAAAAGAAAACAAAATGTAACACTCAAGAAATGAGTCTCTGTCTGTCTCAATTTAGAACTCCATCTATGGCTCCACAGCTGTTTGAAACAAACCAGAGAAAATTTTTTTTCTGATTTAAAAAAGGCATTTGCTATGTACATTTCCATAATGGACTGGCTACATCTGCAAGACTAAATAGACTAATTAGCAATTATAATAGTGAAGAACATTAAAAATGCTGTTATGTTTAAGAAGATAGCAGCTTCTTCTTGGGAAATAGTAGCTCATTTTCTATTCCTCATTAGTCACCATCTTTGGGGTTTTTAGAAACTGGAGAAAAATTATAAAAGATTTCATTGGATCTTATTTTATGATCATTTAAATAGCTTTATCTAGGTGTAATATAAATACTCATTGTTCATGTACAAATCAATGATCTTAATAAACGTATGGAGTTGTATATCCATTACCAAAATCTTGACTTATAAATTTCTGTCATTACAAAAGTTTTCCTGGAGCTTGATCACAATATCTGTTTCCTATGTCTCTTCTCCAGCCACAAGTAATTATTGATTTATTTTGTCTCTGTAAGTTTGCCTTTCCTAAGATTTCATACAAATGGAATCATAAATTATGCAATTTTCATTGCTAAGTGTATTTTACTGTTTGAATATTCTGCATTTTGTCCTTCCATTGGATTTTTTCTAGTTTTTAAAATTTGCATAAAATTGTCAGTATAATTATGTTATTTTGTTGAGAAGTTTCCTGAGTATGATTAAAATGATACTGAGACTTCCAATCCATGAACACAGAAACAAAAGAATGTCTAGTGCCCTCTTCAATGTCTTTCATCAGTGATTTATAGTTTTTGTCATAGAAATATTTCATTTCTTTGGTTAAATTTATTCCAAGGGTTCTTTTTCAAGCTATTGAAAATGGGTTTGCTTTTTTGATTTCTTCTTCAGATGACTCACTATTGGTGTATATCATTGACTTTGTATCCTGCAATTTTGCTGAATTTATTAGTTCTAACAGTTTCTGGGTGGTGTCTTTTGGGTTTTCCTATATACAAGATCATGTAATCTGCAACCAGTGGTAGTTTGCCTTCTTCCTTTACACATTGGATGCTCCTTATTGTCTTGCCTGACTGTTCTAGTTGGGACCTCTAGTAGTATGTTGGAATGTTAACCATATAAAGGATGAAATCTTCTTCATGTTGCATACAACATGAATGGAACTGGAGGTCATTGTGTTAAACATGAAGTAAGCCAAGCACAGGAAGAATCATATCACATGATCTCACTCATATGAGAAACTTGAAAAAAGAAAAGAAAAGAAAAAGTAAGGGGCTGCCTTTGGTGCAGCAGGTTAAAGCCCTGACCTTCAGTGCTGCCATCCAATATGGGTACTGGTTTGGGTTCAGGCCACTCCACTTGCTATCCAATTCCCTGCTAATGTACCTGGGAAAGCAGCAGAGGATGGCCCAAGTTCTTGGGCCTCTTCACCCATGTGGGAGACCCAGAAGAAGCTCCTAGATCCTGACTTTGGATGGGCTCTGGCTGTTGGGGCCTTTTGGGGAGTTTTTTTTTTTTTTGGACAGGCAGAGTGGACAGTGAGAGAAAGAAAAGTCTTCCTTTTCCATTGGTTCATCCCTTCCCCCCCAGTGGCCGCTGTGGCTGGCACACCGTGCTGATCCGAAGCCAGGAGCCAGGTGCTTTTCCTGGTCTCCCATGTGGGTGCAGGGCCCAAGGACTTGGGCCATCCTCCACTGCACTCCCAGGCCACAGCAGAGAGCTGCACTGGAAAAGGAACAACTGGGACAGAATCCGGCACCCGGCAGGGACTAGAACCTGGTGTTCCGGTGCTGCAGGGGGAGGATTAGCCTATTGAGTTGCGGTGCTGGCCGGAGGCCCGCTCTTTCTCTGTCTCTACCTCTCTCTGTAACTCTGCCTTCCAAATAAATAAATAAATTAAAAAAAAATTTTTTAAAAAGCTGATCTCACATAAGTTAAAAATATCATTGTTTTTATCAGAGTATGGGGAGGGAAAAAGGGAAGAAAGGATTGGGAAGGTTGATTGAAGGATAATAAGAGATAGCTAGAAAGAATAGTAGGGTGAAAATATATAATGCTAATTTTTGTTATATTTCTCTATTAAAAAACTCGATGATAGGATTTTGAGATGTTTTCATGCTAAAGAACTGTTAAATCATTGAAAGAATAAATATATTTACCCTGATTGGGAAATTGTATACTTGTAATGAAACATCACATAATATTCCCTAAATATGTTTAATTTTATATGCTTAATTTTTCATTAAAATTTAAAATAAATCTACCATTAATATTATGTTGCTCTTAGTTATAATAGTTTTGTGGAATCTTTAGGCTATTACATGTTAAATGATGTTATCTTCAAATAGCTTTCTTTTTCCATTATGATTTGAATATGATTTTTTCCCATTATACTAAAACTTGTGTATAATGTTAAATAAAGTGGTAGAGCAGACATACTTGCTTCATTGCCACTCTTTGGGTAAAATATTCAATCTTTACAAATATGAGGTTACCTATACTTTTGGTGTAGGTGACAAGTTAGATTCAGAATATTCTCTCTATTTCTAGTTTGTTTAAAGTTTATCATAAGTGCATAGGAGGTTTTATCTAACATATTTACTGTGTATTTGAGGTGATTCACATATTCTTTGTCCTTTTGCTATTAAGGATACATTTTAATTGATTTCTAGGTGTTTAGTACACTTTACAGTCCTTGGATGATTTTTCTTTTTTGGAGGTGTATATGACTTTTATACTCTTCTTGGTTTAATTTTCTTTATTAAGGATAGTGTGTTGATGTTCATGATGATGATTTCTTTTTTGTGGTGTCTTATAAAATTTGTTGGGAAGTGTTCACTTCTCTATTTGGAAGTGTTCCCGTCTCTATTTTTCTAAAACAGTTTGTGAGGTCAGGAATTAACATTAGTATTATTTATTTTTTAATATTTGTTAGAATTTTCCAGTGAAGTTGTCCAGCCTATCTTTTTATTTTACTTTTTTTACTTTGCTTTTTGTTGCTGTTTTTTTTTTTTTTACTTTTATTTCTTTATTTGAGAGGCAGAGAAGGAAAGAGTGTGGGAGAAAGAACTTTCATCTATTGACTTACTCTCCAAATACACACAATGGCTAGGGCTGAGCCAGGTCAAAACTCGTAGCCAGAAAGTTACTTCAGGTCTTCCATGTGATGACAGGTCCAATTATTTGAGTGATCTCTGCCGCCTCTTAGAGTCAGCATTAGAAGGAAGTTGGAATCAAGAGCCAAGGGCAGATTATTGAACCATGGCACCTCCAATATGGAGTGATGATACAGAGTATCTTAACCATTAGGCTAAACACCAGCTCTGTGAGCTTTCCTCTATGTTAAGACATTTAGTTGCTAATTCAATATCTTTACTTGCTGTCAGTCTATTGAGATTTTATATTTTTTGATACAATTTTGATAACTTGCGTCTTTCTACAAATGTGCCCATTTCATCCAGCTTTTGTCATTTTTCTCAGAAATTTATTCACAATATTTTATCATACACTTCATTTCTCTTGGTCATAGTAATGCCTGTTTTTTTTATTCCTTATTTTGATCATTTATGACTTTTCAAATTTTTCCCCTGCTAAATTTGACTGAAGATTTATCAGTTTTGCTAATCTTTTCAAACGTTCAACTTTTGCTCTATGTTACATTTTCTTTCTTTGTTTCTGAGTTCTGTTTTAATGATTCCTGGTTTAAGTATAATTTACTTCTATCACACTTATTTTGTGTTATCTCTTTTTTTTTCTAGTTTCTTGTACTGAAAGTTTATGTTATTTATTTGAGACCCTTTACTGAATAGACATTTAAAATTATATATTTTCCTCAAAGCATTAATTAAATTGCATTTCCTGCATTTTATTTTCACTTTTATTCAGTTCAAATTATTTCTTTTAAAAAGTTATTTACTTATTTATTTGAAAGGCAGAATGACAGAGAAAGAGGGAGAGACAGAAATAGAGATCTTCCATGTGTTGGTTCACTCCCTAAATGCCAGAAATAGCCAGCACTGGGCCAGGAGTCAGGAAATCCACCAGACTCTCCCAGATATGTGTCAAGAACCCAAGTACTTAGGCCATTATTCACTGCTTCTAAGGCACATTAACAGGAATCTGGATTAGAAGAAAAGTCAATCCAGGTCCTCTGTCTGATATGAGATGTGGTCTTCCTGAGAGGCAGCTTAATCTGCTGGACCATAACACCTACACCTCAAATTATTTTCTAATCCCTTCTTTGGTTTCTTTTTTTAATCCATTGCTTATTTAGAAATATTTTTAATTTTTTTTAAACTTTTGTATTGCACATTAGAGGAGAGGGAGAGGGGGAGAGAGAGAGAGAGAGAAAGAGAGAGAGAGATGAGAGGGATTTCTTATCTGAGAGAGAGAGAGAGAGAGAGAGAGAGAGATTTCTTATCCACTTGTTCACTCCCCAAATACTTGCAATGACCAGGGCTGGACCAAGGCTAAAGCCGGGAGTTAGGAACTCAATCCAGGTATTCCGCATGGATGACAGGAACCTGATTACTAGAGCCCTCATCACTGCCTCCCAGAGCCTACATTAACAGGAAGCTGGTGTTAGGAGCCAGAATGGGTATAGAATGTAGGTACTCTCATGTTGGGTGCAGGTATTCTAACCATTGTCTTAACAGCTAGGCCAGATTGCCCACCCTTACAAACATTTTCAAATTCCCCAAATGTCTGGGGATTTCTCCAGTTTTATTCTTGTTTTGATCCTGGTTTAGTTCCATGGTGGTTGTAGAACCTACTTTGTATGATTTCAGTAATTTTAAGTTCATTACTTTCTTATGAGCTGGTAAATCTGAGGTTGTTCCAGTGCTCTTCATTTTTTTCCTATTGATTTAAGGTACCACCTAGTGACATCCTCTCATCCTGCTAGCCATGAATTATCTATCTGTGTTTATCTATGAATATCTTTAATGCAGTTCATCTTCATTTTTGAAAGTTTGTTTTCCATATATAATTTTATCAGTTAACATTTAGTTCCTCTCAGGATTTTGAAGATGACACCCCTGCTTTCTGCCTCCCATTTTTGTTGAGAGCGAGGCCACCCTGACTGTGACAAGATGATGCTTCTCTTGCTGCTTTCAAGATTGTCATTTTACTTTAGCTGAAAAAACAGTAGCTATAATGTGTCTGAGTGTGGGTCTCTTTTTATTCCTCATAATTTACGTTTGTTGAGCTTCTTTGATCTGCACATTAAAGCCTTTTCACATTTGAGCAGTTTGGAGGTCTTAACTGCTTCAGTTATATTTTCACAGCCCCAACTATATTTTCACTGATTCCCATTTCATATATAGCGATTCACTTGGTTTTTCTCTATATGTTGACTCACTTGATGTTCTTCTGGTTTCTGAGGTAAGGCTGTGTTCATTTTTCTTTGCATCTTTTCTTCTCTGCTCTTCATATTAGAAGGATTAGAATGTAAGGAATTGCTGATCAACAAAGGAAAAATTGGCTGATGCACCCAAAACAATAAAACAAACCTTGAAATCCAAAACGCCAAAAGCCTGTGCCCTGATTTAGAAAACCATTCATCCAGTTACCTGACTTCCTTATCCAGCATTAAAACAAAATGTAACTTCCTAAAATGAGTTAAAAACTTGAACTACATTTTATTTTGTCTACATTCCATTTTGCTGATTTAGAATCGCTAGTAAATTTCTTATTTCATTTGTACTTCATGACTTCTTTTTACTTATTTTTGTAATTTCTACTTCTTTTTTTAAAAAGATTTGTTTATTTGAAAGCCTGAGTTACACACACATACACACACACACACAGAGAGAGAGAGAGAGAGAGAGAGAGAGAGAGAGATCATTCATCTGCTGATTCACTCCCCAAATGGCTGCAATGGTCAGGGCTGGACTAGGCTGAGGCCAGGAGCCAGGAATCTCATCAGGGTTTCCCACATGGGTGGCAGGGGCCCAAACACTTAGAACATCTTCCTCTGCTTAACCAAGACTAGTAGCAGGAAAGTGGAAGTAAGGAAGTGGAATGAAAGCAGTAGAGCAGCCTGAACATGAATGAGCGCCCATATGGGATGCTCTTTTCACAGGTGGTAGCCATGCCTGCTATGCAACAATGCCAATCTCTAATTTCTACTTCTTTATTGACTTTATTTTCTGAGCTGCACATTAATTCTGTAACCACAATCTCTTGTAGTTCTTTGAACATGAACATGTTTGGCATAGGAGCTCTAGGGTCTTTGCTTACTAAATAAAATTTCGAGGGTCTCTGAGAGACTGTTTCATCTAATTGTTTTCTGCCAGAGTATAGATCAGATTTTCCTGTTGGTTTGCATGTGATAGATTTTTTGGTGGAAGTCTAAATGCTTTAGATAATACATGTAGCAAAACTATTCAAGTTTTCTCCTAACTGGAAATCTCTCCTGTGGCATATGAAAATGGATATCTCTGCTCAGTTGTTTTCTATTTTCTCTTTATTTTTTTTATTTTAAAGGTATAGTTACAGTAAGAAGGAGATACAGGCAGAGAGAGAGAGAGAGAGAGAGATCTACCATTTGCTGATTTACTGTCCAAATGGCTGCAACTACCAGGAATTAGCCAGGACACAGCCGGGAGCCTAGAACTTTATCCATCTCTCCCACATGGATGACAGGGGCCCAGGAACTTGGGCCATCTGCCATTACTTGCTCAGGCACATAAGCAGGGAGCTGAATCAGAAGTGGAGGAGCCAGGACTTGAACTGTGTGGATTCATCCTCTGAGGCCCACACTGTTGGGATGGTGGGGTAAGAGTGTTCTTCAACAAGAAGCACCAGAGACAGTTCTGGTGAGCATTTCCATTTATTAACAATCAGGCACAAACTTTTATAGGGCAGGCAAAGAGGAGTAGCTAGCTCAGGGTAGCAACAGATATTGGAACCTCTACTCTTCTCCAGTCAGCTTGAAGATCACGTAGCCTATGTAGCCTTCCAGGTGATCTTATGGGACTGGGACACACCTGGGAGCTGTTTACAAGGCTCCTCAGCAGGAAGTGGGGGTGGGGGAAATGTGCCTAAGGCCCTTGCTGCCTACCAGCAGTCAGGTCATATGTGGGTCTCAGTGTGGTCAGAAGACCAGGGTCTTTCCTGGGAGGCATGGTGTGCTATGCCCTCTTAACCTCCTGTATGGGCTAGGCAGGCAGTACCCAAGTCAGGCACAGGATCACCCACAGAACTGGTACTAATATGAGATGCTAGTGCTAGGGGCCACACCGTAACTTGCTGCACCACACCACCGGCCCCAGTTTTTTTTTTTTTTCTATTGTCATCATGATTAATATTACTATTGTTATATTGTTTTATTTTAAAACCAAATTCCTAGGAGTTGTGCCTGAATGGCTTAAGCCATTGATTGGACAGAAATTCTACTCCAGAATCTTCAACTTGTCCATAAAGCTTTGTTGTTGAATTTGTGTATAGACTGGGGAGAATATTCAAAGTTCAAGAAGTTTTTAAGTCTTCCGGTTTTTCAGTTCTACTGCACATCTCTGTAACCTTTTGGATTTATATCCTGCTTGGTCTCTGCTGAGCCTGGACACAGCCTCCCTTTCCTTAGGGATATGGGCTGAGCTTATTAAATCTATTTATGGCTATCAATTCCCAGTCTCCCAATGTAACCCCCAGATAATCCTCAGTGCTAGTGCTTGCCCCATCCCCTATAGCAGCAAAGGTTCTGGTTTTCACAGCCTGTGCTGCCCAAGAGAGCTAGCAAAGACAACTGAGCAGGGATGGGAACAGCCTCAGGATAAGTACAACTAAGATGTCCACTGTTCTTGTTCAAAGATCAATAGTTTCTCATGATCAAATGCTTCTCGGTTTGTGGTATGCTTTTGTTCTCCTTCTGGAGTGATAATGGCTGGTTGTTGCAATGATTTGAATATATTTTGTACCCCCAGATTCATGTTAGAGTGCCATCCCCATGGTGTTTTGATAATGGCATTAAGAGGGTGAAAACTTAATTAAATGTTATATTTAGTAGTGGGAAATGATTGAATTCAATTGGGTTAGTAGGTTGATGTCCCTGTGATTGATTTTTGGTGGCTTTAAAAGAATCAGGGGAGACATCACACAGACGTAGAAAGAACACATGTATTCCTGGCCTGATGTTATATAGCACAGAGGTCACCTTACAGAGCCTGCACCATGCTGTTTCTATTTTCTACCTCCAGAAATGTGAAATAAAATGAATCTCTTTCCTTTTAAGTAGTCTGCCTCAGATATTTCATTATAATAATTAAACACTGACTAATTCAGTTATAATGTTTTGTCCATCAATGTCATTCTTTTTTTGGGAGAGAACTTTTCCTCCCTCTTTTTGTTTTACTTTACAATATTTCTACTTAATTTTACTGTACATTTCTTAAATGGTATTAAAATGCCAAATTCTTCTGGATTGTTTACATTGTTTACATCTTCTTATACTTAAATGTTTCAGTTATTCCTTATGAAATAAGCAATATATTGAAATGTGTTACAAGGTTCTTCTAAGTGATAGTTTATAAATTATTTATTTATTTATTTATTTATTTTAATTTGAAAGGCAGAGTTAAAGAGAGGAGCAGAGAGAGAGGGAGATTGAGATCCTCTGTCCTCTGGTTCACTCTCCAAATGGCTGCAGTGGATAGGGCTGGGCCAGGACAAAGCCAGCTTCTTCCTGGTCTCCCATGTGAGTGTAGGGGCCCAAGCACTTAGACATCTTCCATTGTCTTCCCATACATATTAGCAGGGAGCTGGATCAAAAGTGAAGCAGCTGGCACTCAAACCAGTGCCCATATGGGATGCTGGTGTCGCAGGCGGCAGTTCAATCAACTGCAACACTGCACCAGCTCATATAAATATTTTATTTTAAGAGTATATATTATAAGAGTATATATTTATTTTATTTTATAAACATCAATGTGCAGACAGCTTTTTTTGTTTGCCAATTTAATTTCCTTTGGGTAAATTCCAAGGAGTGGTATGGCTGGGTTGAATGGTAGGGTTATATTCAGGTTTCTGAGGAATCTCCAGACTGACTTCCATAGTGGCTTAACCAATTTGCATTCCAACCAACCGTGGGTTAGTGTCCCTTTTTCCCCACATCCTCTCCAGCATCTGTTGTTGGTAGATTGAAAACTCAAAGCAAACTGGGAATGGAAGGAACATTCCTCAATACAATCAAAGCAATTTATGAAAAGCCCATGGCCAGCATCCTCTTGAATGGGGAAAAGTTGGAAGCATTTCCACTGAGATCTGGTACCAGGCAGGGATGCCCACTCTCACCACTGCTATTCAATATAGTTCTGGAAGTTCTAGCCAGAGCTATTAGGCAAGAAAAAGAAATTAAAGGGATACAAATTGGGAAGGAAGAAGTCAAACTATCCCTCTTTGCAGATGATATGATTCTTTATTTAGGGGACCCAAAGAACTCTACTAAGAGACTATTGGAATGCATAGAAGATTTTGGCAAAGTAGCAGGGTATAAAATCAATGCACAAAAATCAACAGCCTTTGTATACACAGGCAATGCCATGGCTGAGGAAGAACTTCTAAGATCAATTCCAATCACATTAGCTACAAAAACAATCAAATACCTTGGAATAAACTTAACCAAGGACCTTAAGGATCTCTACGATGAAAATTACAAAACCTTAAAGAAAGAAATAGAAGAGGATACCAAGAAATGGAAAAATCTTCCATGCTCATGGATTGGAAGAATCAATATCATCAAAATGTCCATTCTCCCAAAAGCAATTTACAGATTCAATGCAATACCAATCAAAATACTGAAGACCTTCTTCTCATACCTGGAAAAAATGATGCTGAAATTCATATGGAGACACAGGAGACCTCGAATAGCTAAAGCAATCTTGTACAACAAAAACAAAGCCAGAGGCATCACAATACCAGATTTCAGGACATACTACAGGGCAGTTGTTATCAAAACAGCATGGTACTGGTACAGAAACAGATGGATAGACCAATGGAACAGAATAGAAACACCAGAAATCAATCCAAACATCTACAGCCAACTTATATTTGATCAAGGATCCAAAACCAATCCCTGGCATAAGGACAGTTTGTTCAATAAATGGTGCTTGGAAAATTGGATTTCCACGTGCAGAACCATGAAGCAAGACCCCTACCTTTCACCTTACACAAAAATTCACTCAACATGGATTAAATACTTAAATCTACGACCTGACACCATCAAATTATTAGAGAGCATTGGAGAAACTCTGCAAGATACAGGTACTGGCAAAGACTTCTTGGAAAATACCCCAGAAGCACAGGCAGTCAAAGCCAAAATTAACATTTGGGATTGCATCAAATTGAGAAGTTTCTGTACTTCAAAAGAAACAGTCAGGAGAGTGAAGATGCAACCAACAGAATGGGAAAAAATATTCGCAAACTATGCAACAGACAAAGGGTTGATAACCAGAATCTACAAAGAAATCAAGAAACTCCACAACATCAAAACAAACAACCCACTTAAGAGATGGGCCAAGGACCTCAATAGACATTTTTCAAAAGAGGAAATCCAAATGGCCAACAGACACATGAAAGAATGTTCAAGATCACTGGCAATCAGGGAAATGGAAATCAAAACCACAATGAGGTTTCACCTCACCCCGGTTAGAATGGCTCACATTTAGAAAAGTAGTACAATTTTAAGAAAAAATATATTTTAACATATATTGTCAGATTCCTCTTTTATCCTGTCTTTAAACATTTCATTGTGTCCTATTCCCCTGGTTGGTGAGAGAACGATTTCTGTCCTCTTAGGGTAATGGCGAGAGCTGATCCCGTGATGCCAAACTCTGGATACGTGAGTTCAGATGCAATTTGCCAGTCACATGCTCACAAACTGGACATCAGGACACCACACGCAATACAGGCCACATAAAGGTTGTGTTCAGGAGCAGAGTAAACCACCAGGGGCTGTGACTGGCAAGGTTTTTAGTAGCAAATGGTGGGCAGGTCCCCAGTTCCTACAGGAAGGTTTGATTGGCTTCTTGAATAATCCCTGAAACCTGTTGCTCACTGAAAAGCTGGAACTGCACCTAATTACCTTGCCAGGATGGTTGTCTGTCCAGTACACTTATCTGGCAAAGGAGGGTAGGCAGTATCACTTGTGGATCTGCTCTTCAGATGGCATCAGAAAATAGGGAAGCCCATCATGTTGAATCTTAATTTTAGCCCTTAAACCACAACTACTACTTACTTCCTTTCAGTGACTAATATTCAAGCTCATATGTTATTATTTTTTGGTGTTGTTTTGCTATAACAGAATGCATTAAAGGGACCAGTGGCAGCCTTTGGCCTAGCAGTGATGATGATTGAATCAGAGTGCCTGGGTTCAGTGTCTGTGTCTGTCTCAAACTGCCGAGGCAGCAGTGATGGCTAAAGTAATTGGGTCCCTTGTCCCTGACACCCATGTGGAAGATCTGGATTGAGTTCCTGGTCCCCACCCCCGGCCCTAGCCATTACAGTCGTTGAGTGTAGACATTGAGGAGTGAAGCAATGGATGGGCTGTTGTCTCTTTCTCTCTCCCCCTCTTCTTCTCCCTCTTGAATTAATAATTAAAACTTTTTCCAAAAAGGTTTTTTTGAAGATTTATTTATTTATTTGAAAGTCAGAGTTATAAACAGAGAGAAGGAGAGGCAGAAAGAGAGGTCTTCCATCCTCTGGTTCACTCTCCAATTGGCTGAAGCTGCTGCAGCTGTGCAGATCAGAAGCCAGGAGTGAGGAGTTTCTTCTGGGTCTCCCACGTGGGTGCAGGGGCCCAAGCATTTGGGGCATCTTCCAGTGTTTCCCAGGCCATAGCAGAGATCTGGATTGGAAGTGGAGCAGCTGGAACTTGAACCGGCACTCATATGGGATGCCAGCACTGCAGACAGCTGCTTTACCCACTATGCCAAAATGTTGGCCCCAAAAAAGTTTTTAAGGAAAAAATAGACACTGTAAAGGAAGTTAAACTTGCAATGATTTCAGTGATGTTAACACTGTCAAGTTCAATTCAGATTCTGCTTACCAAGCCAACCATGAACTCATCATAATATTTTGTATACTCTTGTCCTCATTAATTTACTCGAGACAGAGAGGGAGAGGAGCAGCTCCCATCAGCTGGTTCACTCCCTAAATGCCCCTGATGGCAGAGACTGGGCCATGCCAAAGCTGGAAGCCAGGAACTTAATCCAGGTCTCTCCCAATTACTTGAGCCATCATTGCTGCCTCCCACCATCTGCATTAACAGGAATCTGGAGTCAGGAGCTTGAGCTAGATATCAAACCTAGAGACTCTGAAATGGGACATGGACCTCTTAATAGCATATTAACTACCAAGCTAGATAGTGACTTTATATACTAGTTAATTTGTAATTGTAAGTCTTATTTTTAGTAATAATTTGAGTATAAAGCTATGTAAATAAAATAAAGTTCAGGATCTTGTACTGTGGCACAGAAAGTTAACCCTCTGCTGGTGATGCCAGCAACCCATATAAGAGCACTGGTTCAATTTCTAGCTCACTGTTTCTGTTCCAACTCCCTGCTAATGCTTCTCAGAAAGCAGTGGAAGAGCCGGCACCGTGGCTCAATAGGCTAATCCTCCACCTTGCGGCGCCGGCACACCGGGTTCTAGTCCCGGTTGGGGCGCCGGATTCTGTCCCGGTTGCCCCTCTTCCAGGCCAGCTCTCTGCTATGGCCAGGGAGTGCAGTGGAGGATGGCCCAGGTGCTTGGGCCCTGCACCCCATGGGAGACCAGGAAAAGCACCTGGCTCCTGGCTCCTGCCAGGATCAGCGCGGTGCGCCGGCTGCAGCGGTGGCCATTGGAGGGTGAACCAACGGCAAAGGAAGACCTTTCTCTCTCTGTCTCTCTCTCTCTCACTGTCCACTCTGCCTGTCAAAAAAAAAAAAAAAGAAAGAAAGCAGTGGAAGATAACCCAAATACTTGGGCTTCTGCCACGCAAGTGGGAAACTCGCATGGGGTTCCTGGTTCTTGGCTTTGGCATGGACCAGCCCTAGCCATTGCTGTCATGCGTGGAGTGAATCAGTAGATGGAAAATTCCTTTCTCTCTGTCATGTTGTCTTTTTTTTTAAGATTTATTTTATTTATTTGAAAGAAAGAGTTACAGAGAGAGGCAGGGACAGAGAGAGACAGGTTCTCCATCTGCTGGTTTACTCCCCAGATGCTGGTTCATTCCGGCAATGGCCGGAACTGTGTCAATCTGGAGCCAGAAGCCAGGAGCTTCTTCCGGGTCTCCCACGTGGGTGCAGGGGCCCAAGGACTTAGACCATCCTCCACTGCTTTCCCAGGCCATAAAGGAGAGCTAGATTGGAAGAGAAGCAGCCAAGACTAGAGTCAATGTCCACATGGGATGCCAGGGCTTTAGGCCAGGGCTTTAACCCACTGCACCACAGTGCCAGCCCCTGTCATTTTGTCTTTCAAATTAATAAATCTTTTGAAAATTATAAGGAGTTCAGGTTGAGTCTGTTGTAAAAATCACAATTTCTTTGAGGTAAATTTTGGTGAAACTTGGTAATAAAAATATTCTTAGAAGCAAAAGAAATTTTTATTGTCAAGGCTATTTCTGCCGAAATATTATCAATTTTTCTGACATCTGTCAGGACAAATAGTGCTTGTGTATTGTGTTCCGGCTAAGGAAGTGACATTGTGGGCTTTGCTTTTGGCCAGAGGTTGTTTATCACATTTTTGTAGGAACTGTTAATAAAGTAGAAAAAAGGCATGAATAACTGATTCCATGAAAGAGAGTGAAAATATTCAACATATCTTTTTGGGGAGGAGTATAAATGGTGGTAGTAATGTAAAATGTATGTGAAGAAGAAATGGGGTTCTAATAAAGGAGTAAGGATTTATATCGATCTTCTAGAATATGGGTTTGACAATTAGAGTGATGAGTGAAGGCTTTTAGAAAGAAAAAAAGAATCTGGGAGTCAAGAAAATAAATAAAATGAATTCACCTTTTGTTTAAAGCATAATTTCAATGGAATGTTTGAATATTCTAAACTCAGTCATTTTTCACCGTGGAATACATTTCTTGTCCATACCAGATGGAGTAATAATTGTAAGAGTAAAGAAGATAAATAATTATACTAAATAAGACAAAGTATCCCTTGATACATTTTGGAAGGTAGAAACTATTAAACTATGTTGAATACTTCCTTCACCAGCAGAAAATTGATTTTGACATTTGGTGTATAGTATAAAAATAATCTGAACACCTGGATTTTGACAGGTTTTAACAATAAAAATTAATAAATCTGATGTAATAGCAAGTTAGATAAAAGTAAAATATAAACAATTCACCTTTGTGTTTGCTTGGGTGGGAAAAATCCCTAAAATGACTCAGCAAATTTATTTCTGTTTTCCCTGAATCAGTTTCTCAACTCCCTGTAAAAACAGTAGTAGTTGTAAAACTATTATGTTACCAGGCTTGTGTGCACCTTGTATATTTGCTTAACCAAAATGTAAATATTAATACAATTGGTTATTAATTTAATAGACAGCATTTGTATTAAAATGCTGGAAGCTAAAAACTATGTCAGAATTTTGTAATTGTAGATTAAATTGATCAATTTTATCGTAATTTTTGTGTAAGGTAAAGATAGGGGTCTTGTTTCATATTTCTGCTGTGGAGATCAAGTTTTCCCAGAACTATTTGTTGAGGAGACTGTCCTTCCTCCGGGAATTGATTTTATATTAGTTGGTTGTAGATGCATAGATTGATTCCTGGAATTCCTATGCTGTTCCATTGGTCTACCTGTCTATTTTTGTATCAGTATCAGGCTGCTTTCATTATAACTGCCCTGTAGTATGTCTTGAAATCTGGTATTTTTATGCCTCTGGCTTTGTTTTTATTGTATAAGATTGCTTTAGCTGTTTGGGGTCTTGTGTTTCCATTTGAATTTTAGCATTATTTTTTCTAAATCTGAGAAATATGTCATTGTTCTTTTGATTGCGATCACATTGAATCTGTAAAATGCTTTTGGTAGTATGGAACTTAAGATGACGTTAATTTTTCCAATCCATGAATATAGAAGATTTTTCCATTTTTTATCTTCTTCTATTTCTTTTTAAAACGTTTCCTAATTTTCATGTAGAGATCTTTTACTTCCTGGTTAAATTTGTTCCAAAGTATTTACTTTTTTGTAGATATTGTGAATGGGATTGATCTAGAAATTCTTTCTCAGCCATTGCATTTTCTGTATATACAAAAGCTTTGACTTTTTTGTGTTAATTTTATATCCTGATACTTTATAAAACTCTTTTATGAGTTCCAGTAATGTCAAAGTGGAGTCTTTTGGTTCACCTACATATAGGATCATGTCATCTGTATATAGGGATAGTTTAACTTCTTTCTTTCCAATTTTTATCCATTTTATTTCTTTTTCTTGCCTAACGGCTCTGGCTAAAACTTCCAGGACTGTACTGAATAGCAGCTGTGAGAGTGGACATCCTGATATAGTTCCAGATCAATTCAGTTCTCATTCAATTAGGTGCTGGTTGTGGGTTTGTCATACATTGCCTTGATTGTCTTGAGGAATGTTCCTTCTGTACCCAATTTGCTTAGAGTTTTCATCATGAAAGGATATTGTATGTTTTCTCTGCATCTATTGAGGTAACTCTATGGTTTTTGTTCTTCAGTTTGTTAATGTGATGTATCACATTTATTGATTTGCAAATGTTGAACCATCCTTGCATACCAAGGATAAATCCCACGTGGTCTGTTGAATGACTTTTCTTATGTGTTTTCGGATTCAATTGGCTAGTATTTTGTTGAGGATGTTTGCATCTATGTTTTTTTAGGGATATTGGTTTATAGTTCTTTTTCTCAGTTGTGTATTTTTTTTTCTGGTTTAGGAATTATGTTGATGCTGGCCACATTGAAGGAGTTTAGGCAGATTCCCTCCCTTTCAAATGTTTTGAATAGCTTGAAAGAATTGGATTTAGTTCTTCTTTAAATATCTAGTGAATCCAACAGTGATGCCATCTAGTTCTGAACTTTTCTTTGCTGGGAGGGTCTTTATTACTGATTCAGTCTCCATCTTAGTTATTGGTCTGTTTAGGTTTTCTGTGTCTTCATGACTCATTTTTGTTAGACTGTATGTGTCTAGGAATCTATCCATTTCTTCTAGATTTTCCAATCTGTTACCAAATAGCTCTTTGTAGTAATTTCTGATGTTTCTTTTTGTTTCCATGGCATCTGTTGGTAAATTTCCTTTTTCATCTCTGATTCTATGGATATGGGTATTCTTCCTCTTTATTAGTTAGCTGGGCCAATGGTGTATCAATTTTATTTTTTTCAAAGAATCAACTCTTCATTTCACTGATCTTTTGTATGGTATTTTTAGTTTCAATTTTGTTTATTTCTTCCCTAATTTTAAGAATTTCTTTCCTCCTACTGATTTTGGGTTTGATTAATTGTAGTTTTTCTAGGTCCTTCAGGTGCATTTATAGTTCATTTATTTGGTGTGTTTCCAATTTCTTGATGTAGACCAATTGCATAAATTTTCCTATTAACACTCTTTTTTGCTGTATTCCATAAATTTGGTATGTTTTCTTGTTATCTTTATTCATTTCTGGAAGTTTTTATTAAATTTCTCTTTTGATTTCATTTTTTAACCTAGAAACCTTTTATTTAAGGCATATAAACTTCTTGCATTTCATATATACAAATTTAGGGATATAGTGATGCTTCCTACTCTACCCTTCCTCCCACTCCCACTCCTACTCTTCTTCTAAGACCCACTGTTCATTCAGTAGCATGTTGTTCAGTCTCCATGCCAAATGTTTTTGAGGTTTTGGGGTTGTTAATTTTCAGCTTTCTTCCATTGTGGTCAGAAAAGATGCATGGTATTATTGTGATTTTTTTGTGCATTTGCTGTGATTTGCTTTATGGCCTGGCATATGGTCTATTCTGTCGCTCCCCCTCTTCGTGGAGGAACGACACAGGACCCTGCGCTGTTCTTTCGTCTGCTCGGCCCTCCCCGGGTTTGCTGCTGGTTCTTCCCGGGTTGGCTACTATCCCTTCCACCTCCGTGGAAGGGCAGTTCCCCCTGGCCGCATTCCCCACTTCCGCAGGGGAGCGGCACACCGCCGGCCGGGTCTCTCGGGGGCTGCACGGGTTCCCTTAGATGTTCCCCATAGATGTTCCTGGTGCATGCCGTCTCTCTCCTCCTTTATAGTCCTTCTCCGCCAATCCCAACTCGGCTGCCCACACGCCGAGTACGCTGCTCTCCAATCAGGAGCAAGTCCTACAGTTAATTGGTTGAACTGGAGGCAGCTGTGCGGAAGCTGTTTACTTCTCTCCCAGCGCCATACTGTGGGAGAGCAGATGCACAGAACAAGTCCTAATTCGAGCAACTCAGTCTAGTCCGGATTGCTCCCCACACTCAGTCTAGTCCGGATTGCTCCCCACAGATCCCCCTTTCTTTTTATTTTTTGGCGTTGATACGCGCCTGTCTTCGGTGTCCCGCAGCACACACTCTGCTGTACTTGCTAGAGTTGCCACAGGCTCTTACAAGTCCTATCAATCAGGAAAACCGAATCCGGGTCCTCTCTTCGCCATTGTGAGGAGGTTTTTAGGCGCTGATACGTGCCTGTGTTCGGTGCCCTGCAGCGCATACTCTGCTCTGCTAGAACTGCCTGCAGGTGTTTACAAAACCTATCAGGCAAACCGAATCCAAGCCTTCTCATTGCCGTATTGTGGGGGAGACTTATTAGTGTTGGTTTGTGCCTATCTTCGGTGACCTGCAGCTCATACTCTGGTCGAGCTTTGCTGGCGCTTACCGCCTTAAATCAGGCAGACCGAATCCAAGCCTTCTAATTGGCATGTTGAGGGGAGGCCTTATTTCTCTCTATTTCTCTATCTCCGGGCATTCCTATCTCTCCCATTTCACTTCTATCTTCCAGCATTCCCATTTCTCTTTTACTTCACTTCCAAACTTCTGTTTCTCTTATCCCTGCGGCTTTCCGGCACCTCGCCCCGCCGGCGGGTTCCCGGCTCTGCGCCGCTTCAGCCCGCGCGCCTCTCTGCGCGGCTTCCCGGCTTTGCGCGGTCCGCGGTCTCCACGCTTAACCCTTTCGCGTCTGAACCACGGCCTACGCCAGCGTTCCCTATCTATTCACGCCCCGTGCTCTCTCTGCACGCGGCGGCTTCCGCGAGTAACACAGCGTAGCTTGCGTCTCCGCCACTAGGATTCAATCTAAGTTCCCCGGGCTAGCCTGGCGAATTCAACCCAGCGTACGTCTCCGCCCCACGATCTGGCTTCCCGTCCTTTGCTCCCCGGGCTAATCAGACGGATCCCAATCTGGCTTGCGTCTCAGCTTCTGGTTTCAACTTTTCGCCCCCTATTCCCGGGCTAACTTGAGAACCCCAAAGTGGCTTTCGTTTCCGCCTCGGCCTGCCCCCCGCGGCTTCAATTTCCCTAACATTTTTCTCTACCCGGTATGTTTCCCCAAGTTTTCTTCCAACGATATTCCTCCCTCATTTCTCCTGGCCTCTCCCCACAGTCCGCGTCCGAGTCTGTTTGTTCTAGCTTTCACTTTCGCTTTCGACCTTAGAGATTTCTCCCAGCTTCCCCCCGTAGTCCGTATCCGAGTCTATGCCTAGGCTTTCAATAGCTTCTTCCGGCTCCTTTTTCGTCCGGCTTTTCCCTAGGCTGTTTGCTAGTCTCTCCGATATTTTCCCAATTCTTCCCGTTTCTTCCCTCCTAAGTTTCATATCCGTCCTAGGTTTCCTATCCGAGTCACGTTTCTTCCCTCCTAAGTTTTCTATCCGTCCTAGGTTTCCTATCCGAGTCACGGCACCATTATGTCGCTCCCCCTCTTCGTGGAGGAACGACACAGGACCCTGCGCTGTTCTTTCGTCTGCTCGGCCCTCCCCGGGTTTGCTGCTGGTTCTTCCCGGGTTGGCTACTATCCCTTCCACCTCCGTGGAAGGGCAGTTCCCCCTGGCCGCATTCCCCACTTCCGCAGGGGAGCGGCACACCGCCGGCCGGGTCTCTCGGGGGCTGCACGGGTTCCCTTAGATGTTCCCCATAGATGTTCCTGGTGCATGCCGTCTCTCTCCTCCTTTATAGTCCTTCTCCGCCAATCCCAACTCGGCTGCCCACACGCCGAGTACGCTGCTCTCCAATCAGGAGCAAGTCCTACAGTTAATTGGTTGAACTGGAGGCAGCTGTGCGGAAGCTGTTTACTTCTCTCCCAGCGCCATACTGTGGGAGAGCAGATGCACAGAACAAGTCCTAATTCGAGCAACTCAGTCTAGTCCGGATTGCTCCCCACACTCAGTCTAGTCCGGATTGCTCCCCACATATTCTAGAGAAAGAATGTATATTCTGCAACTGTGGGATGAAATGTTCTGTAGATATCAGGTAGGTCCATTTGGTCCATAGTGTAGATTAATTCTTTTGTTTCTGTGTGGATTTTCTGTCTAGTTGATCTGTTCATTGATGAATACGGGGTGTTGAAGTCCCCCACTGCTATTTTATTGGAGACTATGTCTCCCTTGAGATACATTAGCATTTTTCAAATAGCCAGGATCTCTGAAATTGGGTAAATATACATTTCTTGTAGTCATTATCTTCCTGTTGAATTGATCCCTTAATTATTACATAGTGCCCTTTTTTGTCTCTTAATAGTTTCTATGTTAAAGTCTATTTTGTCTGATATTAGGATGGCTACATCTGGCCGGTGCCGCAGCTCACTAGGCTAATCCTCCGCCTTGCGGCGCCGGCACACTGGGTTCTAGTCCCGGTCGGGTACCAGATTCTGTCCCGGTTACCCCTCTTCCAGGCCAGCTCTCTGCTGTGGCCAGGGAGTGCAGTGGAGGGTGGCCCAAGTCCTTGGGCCCAGCACCCCATGGAAGACCAGGAAAAGTACCTGGCTCCTGCCATTGGATCAGCGTGGTGCACTGGCCGTGGTGCACCGGCCGTGGCATTGGAGGATGAACCAACGGCAAAGGAAGACCTTTCTCTCTGTCTCTCTCTCACTGTCCACTCTGCCTGTAAAAAAAAAAAAAAGGATGGCTACATCTGCTCATTTCTGCTCTTCGTTACAAGAACTATCTTTTTCCATCCTTTCACTTTCAGTCTGGTTGCATTTTTGTTGTTGAAGTGTGTTTCTTATAGGCAGAAAATAGATGGGTCTTGTTTAATCTATTCAGCCAGTCTGTATTTTTTAACTAGAGAATTTATATTCAAGGTTACTATTGATAAGTAATGACTTAGCCCTGTCATTTTTTCATAAATATTCCTATTGTTTGCTTTGGATTTCTTCTGTACTTTTACTGGGAGATCATTTTGATTATATTAATTCTTCCAGTTCATAAACATGGAAGATTTTTTCATTATAAGTATCAAGAAAATGTTCAGATTAGTCTATATAGTTCTAATTTTGCAATTGCCTTTATATAAGCGATAATGAAGAAAAAGGAAATTGCTACATCTTTGCATGAATGAGGAATGCATGTAGGAAAGTGACAGTCCTAAAATATTTCCTGGAATTATTTTGGAATCATACCAGGGTGTGGATAGTGAATGAATGTGAGCTTAAGTTCACAGCAATGTGGGATGGAAAGTCCTCTATGAATCCTTAATATATATATATATATATATATATAATATAACTATAAACTATATAAACTATATAAACTATATAAACTAATAGGAGCAGCTGAGTTTACCATTTGCATGCTCAAATGTGCAGTTGACTTAGCTTTGGCAGGAGTGTGATGTTTCTTTTTGGGTGTTGCTGGAAATTGCCAATATGGAAAAACTGTAGTATTTCATATGACACACGGAGAAAATTACTATGGATTTTTAATATACTTTGGCTTATGTTACCAAACATTTACATGGATAATTTATAACAGAAATTAGTACGTGAGGGAGTATAAAAATAAACTCTCATAGCCATAGTATTATAATTAACATTTAAACTACATAAAATACATTCAATTGAATAATTCTGATGGACTTGTCCACTTGTCCACTACTATTACTACTTCACAAATATTTGGCTAATCTGCTTTCTCCTCAGGTGAACTAATGCCCTGACAAAACTCTATTTTTGCAATTAAATATATTATGCTACATATTTTCATTCAATGATAACTTTATTAGAAATACTAAAAGTACTATTCAAAAGATATAGTTTGTTCACTACATTACATTTTACTTTCCTTTGATGCTTATGTGTAGCATATGATGATGTTAGAACAAATGTTTTCCTTTTCTCCAAATTTAATGCTCTGATTATGACCTCTTAATATTTTCATATATTATTCTAATGATAGAAGTAAAAACATTCATTGTGCTACTCTAAAATACTAAGCTTGTAATGTAACAGTAATAAATATACAAAATTAGTAGATTTAAACTGCAAAGTTAAATGCAAATGCAAAGATTTTTCCTAAGTATACTCATGTTTGTTTTATTAGTTTATTTTAAAAATGACTATGTGATTCCATATTTATTAATATAGAGACTTACAATGATGAATTTAAAATTGTATTTCTAAGATTAGGAGAGGTAAATTTTTTCTTAACGGTTTTTCTACCTTTATCAATGTACTCCTGTTTTCTACAAATAGTATATTCCCAACATAAAGTTTCTCTAAATTTTAAATTACCCTGTAAAACTTCCGTATCTACAGCTGTGCTTATATTTAGTGAAATTAGTATAACTCTTGACTTTCTTTTTTTTAGTGAAGCACTTATGTTCTCTTATTGGTTCTCTCTACCCTACCAACTGGGAACTCAGCAGCAAGACCAGTGCATTTTCATGGCATCTCAGTAGCATGTTAACAATGCTTCTAGATAGAACAGAAGGAGAAAAGGAACCTATGGTAAAAAAATGTGTCAAAAGTTGGAAAACAATGATACTACAAACATCATTAATCAAAGGCCATTTAGTTCTTAGCATTTCAGTTTAAAATTAATGTTACTTCTTAAGTTTATCAAACTTTTATTGGCCTCCTGCTTTTGGATTGAGTATGGGCATTACATTTTTATGGGTGTATTTTTTGACATTTGTATCTGTATTTAATACATAAAATGTGGAGTTGAAACTATAGAAATGTAAAATCAAGATACCAGATTTAAATCCTTAGAAGTTATATAAATCCATTTCATTTTCTTTTTTTAAAGATTTATTTATTTATTTATTTGAAAGGCAGATACAGAGAGAGACAGAGGTCTTGCATCTGCTGGTTCACTCCCCAAGTATCTGCAATGGCCAGAGCTGGGCTGATCAGAAGCCAGGAACTAGGAGGTTCTTTCAGGTCTCCCATGGGAGTGCAAGGGCCCAAGGACTTGGGCCATGTTCTACTGCTTCCCCAGGCCATACAGAGAGCTGGATAAGAAGTGGAGCAGCCGAGACTCAAACCAGTACCCATATGGGATGCCAGCACTGCAGGCGGTGGCTTTACCCACTATGCCACAGCGCCAGCCATTTCATTTTCATGACATACAAATTGGGATGCCAATTAGTACTGTAAAATAAACCAATCAGGTAATTTTCTTGGGCCTTTTTAATTTCTACCATAATATCATTTCACAAATATTTAATATTTATATTCAGCTTTGTCTACATGTAAAACAATGCCATTAAACAATAGCAATAAGAACAATAGCTTTTGGCTTCATTTCTGTGTATATAATATCATTCCTCATAGTATTGTCATGACTATTATTCCACTGAGTTTTATGAAGTGTATTTAAAAAGTATTTTAGTGTCTGAGTTTGCTAGCAAGAGGATATATTTTATAAAAGAAATAATTAGTGTGTCTGTGCTCCTTTACCACAGGGTTTTAGAAAGTGCTCAGTCATTGGCCGGCGTGGCGGCTCAATAGGCTAATCCTCCACCTTGCGGTGCCGGCACACTGGGTTCTAGTCCCGGTCGGGGCGCCGGATTCTGTCCCGGTTGCCCCTCTTCCAGGCCAGCTCTCTGCTGTGGCCAGGGAGTGCAGTGGAGGATGGCCCAGGTGCTTGGGCCCAGCACCCCATGGGAGACCAGGATAAGCACCTGGCTCCTGCCATCAGATCAGCGCGGTGCGCCGGCCGCGGTGAACCAGCCGTGGCAGCAATTGGAAGGTGAATCAAAGGCAAAGGAAGACCTTTCTGTCTCTCTCTCTCACTGTCCACTCTGCCTGTGAGAAGAGAAGAGAAGAGAAGAGAAGAGAAGAGAAGAGAAGAGAAGAGAAGAGAAGAGAAGAGAAGAGAAGAGAAGAGAAGAGAAGAGAAGAGAAGAGAAGAGAAGAGAAGAGAAGAGAAGAGAAGAGAAGAGAAGAGCTCAGTCGCTAAGAATGAAATGGCTTTAAGGATCCAATGACAATCCTCCAGGCATTGTCATCTACAGAATGAAATGGTCACTAAATTGTTCAAATAATAAAACAAAGCCACTTAGGCTAATTAATAAATGTTGACATTTCACAACTACCCTTTTAGGCATACCTTTATAAGGTGTGACAACCTTAAGTTTATTTGTGGATTTTAAGTATACAGGTGCATTATAGATTATATGAAGATAAAATAACTTTTCATGGAGTACACTTAGATTCTAACTCTGTAGTTTAGAAGAAATACGTGAGAGATGCTTTAATCTATATTCTTCTGTCCTCTACATAGATTATATAATAGGAAAATTTTGACATGGGACATGATCTTGCATGTGTGTAGCTCTTCATCCTAAGGTAATCTCTTGAGTCATTTTTTGGTGTCTCAGACTGTGTCTTAATGCCAATGTGGATATGCTGATCACATTAGAAAGTTAATATTTATTCAAGTTTTTAATGAAATCTTTAACGAATTGTGAATTACAGCTCATGAGTAATTCAACAGTGAAAAATGAAAGCGAACCTGCTTTTCTTTTCAGAGATAACTTGCCCTGTAACTCTTCAGTGGCCATTTGAAAGGCCTCATTTTGTAATTTCTAAAATGTTTTTAGTACACTGTAAAACTTGGGCTAACATTGTTGATTAAAGATTAACTAGCAAGACTTGTTAACCTGCTACTTCTTTTTCACAAATATCTAATGGCTTATTATGGAATTAATCCTGGTGATTCCTTAAAGCCTAACATCTGAGAACTCAACTGTTTCCCCAGTGATGTATTAGAAGTGATGTATTAGAAGGTGCTCCTCATGTTTTTATTGTTTAAGTTAAATCTTCAAAGTGTTTGCAGATGGAGGAGGTGATGGTAGAGAAGGAGAGGGGAGAAATGGGAGAAAATAATGTGAGGGAGGCAACAAAGAAGGAAAGAAAAAAAGGAAAATAAGGAGAAAGGAAATTGAGTTGGAAGTACTACATCAACTAAGAAGAAGAAATTATGTTTTATGAAAATATATCCCTGCTGAATAAAAGACAGAAAGATTCTGTCGTAATCCATTGCTACTGGTTGTTGAATGTTTGAACTGTATAGATGCTGGTCAGAGATTGTTTTTGAAGAATGAAGTAGAAAGGTGATAGGATTTGGAAAAGAGTTAGGTTTTAACTTGCAGATTTTCAGAGTTGAAAATGGTACTTCAATCACTGAATGAAATGAATTTCAATGTATACATATAATTATTCCTTTATTAAAATTGAAGAATTATACTTTCTTTTAGTACTCTCATTTTAAAATTTCTTTCAATATTTGAAACTCAAATATGGCTGGTACTATATATACTTGCTAATTTTTAACTGATTTAAAAAAACATTTAAAATGTCAATAATTCATACTTATCTCCATTAGTTTTCTCATAATAATTATTCTCCATCTTCTTTCCATGTGGATCATTACAGAAAAATCTGTTCTGTACAGTAAGGTAGTTATATAAGTCATTATTCTTCATCAGTCAAGATAATTTTATTATGTTTTGTAGTAAATGATATGTTAATACACAATACTAGTTGATGAAATAGGCTAGAATAATAATTCACAGGTTATGTGCATGCTTTTTCATTAAAATATTTTGTTAATAAGTTATTTATTAAAGATTACAGCAAGACCTCAGAATATTCTATTTCACAGCACTTATTGGAATCAGAATAATGTATTTTGTTATTAACATCTAGTTCCAATGTTCATGTTCTAGTTAGCTTCTGAGTGCCACAACCACTTTTTGTGTGTCCTACAGCTTATGATAACTATTGCTTTTTTAAATTACTACTAAAAATCACTAATTTTTCAATACAGGTAATGGATTAGGAATTAGAATTGTGGGTGGCAAAGAAATCCCTGGACATAGTGGAGAAATTGGAGCCTATATTGCCAAGATTCTTCCTGGGGGAAGTGCAGAACAGACAGGGAAACTTATGGAAGGTAAGAATAAGAAATTGCAAAGAGAAGTGAAATGAATGTAAATATATTCATTATTAAATATTATTTAATATGAATTTTCTCTTCCTTTTGCTGTGTAGATAAACCTCTCTCTTTAGAGTTCATTGTGAAATTTTGATATAGCAATATAAAAGAAGATATATGCACAAATATATTCATTTTATATTGAATTGCATTGTCCTTCTGGCTGTTGGTTAGATATGGAAATATGCTGTTTAAAACTAATCCAAATATTTAATGACTGAGACAATTTTATTTAAAAAGCATTGATTATCTAGATGAATGTTTCATAGATACCAAGCAAAGTTATATTGAAATCAGAGCTACAGAAATTCAGAAGGTGATTCAGTACATGCTAAGGTCAGGTCAGTGGACAACCTGCAGGTCAAATCCATCATCCATCTGTCTGTAACTAGAGTCTGATTGGAATACAGCTGTGATAATTGATTTGCAAGTATTATAGTTGGATTCTCAAAGTGTACAACTGTCATTCAAATAATGAGGTCGTGCACATTCTCCAGATCCTTTTTTTTAACCTGTATAAGGGGGCTTTAAAAGATTTGTGAAAAACAGTATCATGAAAAAAGTATGCAGTGATTTCAAAATTTTTTGCACCAAAATGAATTTATCTCTTATTTCCATTTTTCACAACTTTTTGAAGTACCCTCTTACATAGTTTGCAAGTATTCTATATTATAATTAACAATGTCTACTATAAAGTAGATACTATCTGTTTATTTAATCTATAAATAAAATACTTCCTTAGAAAAAATATTTTTCTGTTATTTCATCATTAATAAGATTCTGCCTGTTATTTAAAAATTTTAATTATGTTAGAAATGATTCACTGTCATTCTCTTAAATATATTGGAACCTACCCAAACCTTAGAGTATGGGAGTGAACAAAAGCTATAGGCAGTATTTGCTTGCCAACTTGCTGCAACTCTTTAAAAACTGGTGAACCCATCCCCCTAAGTTCTATGTAATGTCACCACTACGATAGCTTGTATTGGCATTGGAAGGAACATGAGTATTTACCATGTGAAAATAGACAGATGCTAACAATCAAGCTTTATTTGTTTGTTTTCAGAATGCCAGTTTACTAGCAAATGACCAAAAAGTACAGCTGAATGCATATTATTAACAATCTTCTCATGACATTCAAAAAACAAGTATGAGTCAAGAATTAACAATTATGAACAAAACCCTGGGTCAGTATAAATTTTTTACAACTATAAGACTTTCACACCCCATGCTGATTTTTGAAGTTGCAACCTAGTCTGGATATGTGAACTGAGACACATGTTTAGAGTTGCTTTCACATAGTACATTCCAGAAGGAATTGAATATTCAATTTTTTTGTAAAAATAAAAATTATAATTATTACTGTTCCTGGTATTCCTTGAAAAAGATAATTAAATAATTTGTAGATAAAATTTCATATCCTTCTTTGGATTATACAATAAAAGTAAGCAAATACTACAAATCAAGGTGATTTAAAAGACAAAATCAGCAAAGTATATGATGATGAAGTGAAGCTTTTTTCACTTAGTAGCCAACATGGCTTTTTTAAAGGTCATAAGTTTCATTTTTAAAAAATGTAGTACAAACTCATTCAAGAGAGGAAACTGAAGTGAACCTAAAACTACATTTAGGATTTTACAAGCTCTAAGACTACCACTAAAGTCCTCTTACCTTGTATTGGATCTAGTAGTTTTACAGTTTATCTAATTGGTTTAAAGGGGAAATCATTAGAAACTATGTGCATGTGATTAAAGATTTTATTTTTATTAGCTATCTATTTATTCATTCTCTCAAAGTTGGCCAAATTATGAAGTCTCACTCTTTGGTGAGTGTGGATTTTCTGCTTGGAGTCCTGTTCTTGTGTAACCCACACACATGACTTGTTACTTAAGATTTCCAGCTTTGCTTTATTTACTCCTAGAACACAGATCTTTAGTACAGCACTTGGTACTATTTCTAGTAGGTTCATGATGCTACCTTCACTGCTGATATTCAAATACTGTTCTTTAATATTAAATATGGGGAATAATTTTGACATATGGCAAATCATATCCTTTCTTCTACCCATGAAGGTGATACCTATGTTCTGTGCATCCAAGCTGGAATAATACAAGTCCCTTTCTTTTTATGTTCACAGATTGCCTTGCTAGAAGGCTACTAGTACACATGGCAATCAACAAACATTCTCTTTCTGGTTTTCTGTAGGAATGTGTATCTGTATTTTTGTTTTGTCTGTAGTTATATGATTAATTTATACATGATATCCCAAGGATGTAGGGACTGCAGCCTCAATCCCTAATGAATTACCCAAAAGTTTCAAAGTAGTAGATTGATTGAGATACCATCTTGATTTTTATACCAGATATGAGGCAATATTATAATAATAAAAATTCTATGTCACTAGATGTTTTGTTTTCTTATAGTTAAAACAAATTCTTTTATAAAAGCTGATGTTTACCAATGTATTTATTGGAAGCAATAAGATGGTTAATTTCCCATAGTTTGAAATTAATTATTTTCTAAGGAAAAATTATGCATACAAGAGTAGATTGATAAATAGAAGGAGATAGATAGATAATGTGCTTGTGTAATTTGATTTCTCCCTCTGTATAATGAATTCTGGATATATTTAAGATTTGCTGTCTTCCAGGTATATCTTTGCTTTCTTTATTTCTGAATACAAAGGTATATAGAATGAACCCTTACAGATCCACATGTTTTAGAAATGAATGGCAGCAAGGTTGGCTATAGAATTCTTAGAACTTTTTTTTAACTCAAAACTATAAAGCTGTTTTTCAGAAAAGAGTGACTAAGTCTACTGCTTTTTCTGAGTTTGTTCATTTCTCCTATAACAGGCTTTTCAACTCATCAGGGTGTGACATTTTAACACTTTTACAGCACTCAGCGGCACAGACTCTGATTATGTTGTCTTTTGGGAAAGGGGGAGTATTTTCACATTTCTTCTAGCTTTTTGTTCTCTAGGTTTATCCATTTAAAATATAATGACCGAAAATGTAGGTTTTCTGATGCTTATATGCCAATTGCTGTTCTTCATGTTCTTGCTTATGTAAGCTGCATTAAATAGGAAAAAATGTCCCTCATGTGTTTCCTGAGTGAGTGTTCTACTTATATGTTTGAAAAAAGATTTTTATTCTCTCTCTATATTTTTTAAAAAACCTTTCTGAACAAGGCTGTCTGTCTTATTTAATAACATAGGAGAGGGGCTGGCGATGTAGTACAGCAGATCAAAGCCCTGGCCTGCAGTGCCGGCATCCCATATGGGCGCTGGTTCTTGTCCAGGCTGCTCGATTTCTGATCCAGCTCTTTGCTGTGGCCTGGGAAAGCAGTGGACAATGGCTCAAGTCTTTGGGTCCCTGAACCCATGTGGGAGACCTGAAGGAGGCTCCTGGCTCCTAGCTCCTGGCTTCAGATTGGTGTAGCTCCAGCCGTTGTGGCCACCTGGGGAGTAAACCAGCGGATGGAAAATCTCTCTCTCTCTCTACCTCTCTCTGTAACTCTGTCTTTCAAATAAATAAAAATAAATCTTAAAAAAATAACACATTATTTTAAAAAAATAACATAGGATAATATTGTGTTTCAGAATATGGAGAGTTAGAAATAATTATTATTGAAAGTTCATTAGATTATATTAATAAAATTGGCCTTAAAATTTCCCTAGTATTACTTATATGTCATTTCCTAAAAAAATACTGTTAGTATTCCATTAATCTAATTTACTTAGTCCACATTTTAGTTTCACATTGATCTATAATGGTATTCTGAAATAACTCTGAGAATCAGGTTCTTGAGGGATCCTGATGTTCCAAAATCTTTTTTTTTTTAAAGATTTATTTACTTATTTGAAAGTCAGAGTTACACAGAGAAGGAAAGGCAGAGAGAGAGAGAGAGGTCTTTTATGCACTGGTTCACTCCCCAATTGGCTGCAATGGCTGAAGTTGCACCAGTCTGAAGACAGGAGCCGGGAGCTTCTTCCAGATCTCCCACACAGGTGCAGGGGTCCAAAGACTTGGGCCATCTTCCACTGCTTTCCCAGGTCATAGCAGAGAGCTAGATCAGAAATGGAGAAGCCGGGACTCAAGCCAGTACCCATATGAGATGCTGGAACTGTAGGTGGCGGCTTTATCCACTATGCCACAGCATAGTCCCCCAAAATCTTAAAATTATATTATCATTTAATAGACATGTTTGGACAAATACTGAGCAGAGAATGATCTTTTGCTACTTATTGTTCTTTAATTGCATAAGATGGGTCTTTGTTCTATGGAAAAACATGGATACAAAAGATCTGGGGAATTTACAGATCTCATTACGTTTCTAAACTCCAACTTCTTGCTGTTGGTTTTAAAATTGAAGTCTTAACAATTTTAGACCAATAATATTGAGGCTGTAAAATGCTTACCAGTGGTAGTTTTTTTTTTATAAGTGACATATAATATTTAACTAATTTTGGTTTTGTGTCGGTATTTCTTTCTGAAAAAATTGTACCATCTAAAAATACATAAGAATATATGGAATGTGAAAGCATATTTACAACTTGACTTCTTATGTATGTGAAATCTTTATCTTTCAGTAATCAATTATAAACCTGTTTTTATTAGAATATCAATAGCAAGTTTGGCATAATCAACAACTTAACGAATTGGCTCAAAGTTAGATGTTTCATCCATAATAAAATTTCTTCCTGTAGACTGTTTATTTGGTGAAACCTACTCAAATTATTATAATTATAGACATTTTGAATTCAAAACTTTTTTTTAAATAACACTTTATTTAAATGTTCTCAGATTAATGTGCAAACCCTCTCCAAATCTGGAAGGTCCATAATACAACCCTCTCCCTCTCCCTGACCCTGTCCCTCTCCCTTCCCCCTCTCCCTGTCCCTCTCCTTCTCCTTCTCCCCCTCTCCCTCAAGACAAGCCCAGACTTTTTTTTTAAGTGACACATAAAAATTGTACTTATTTACAGGGTACCTGTGATATTCCAATACATATAAACTTCACGTAATGTCATATCAGGGTAGGCTTATACACACACATATATATATATATCCTCAAACATTTAACATTTCTTTATTGGAAAAACATTCAAAATCTTTTCTTTTAGTTTAAGAGAAATATATTCTCATAAGTGAAAGTCATCCTAACAGAATTGGGGGAGAGAGGCAGGGAGTGAAGAATGAGATCAAGTCAATGTCAGATAGGATCAAGGAGACTTCTTGGTCTGATAAAGGTTGGATTTCATTCTTCTCTGTGTCCTTACAGCCCAGTGCTCCCATCTATTGTATCCCTTCACATAATCAGTGTCCAGCACAATGCCTAGTAAAATGGAGTTTATGAAGAAATTAGTGATAAGAATTTCTTTCTCAGCTATGAAAATTGGGTACTTATTAAGATATGGTTCCTCACAGGATACTATAAAGCAAATAAAATATGTGTAGTCCTGTAATGTACATGTAAGACACCACCAATATTTGATAATATAACTTTTTGATCATATTTTTGGAAAAGAGGGACAAAATAGAAACTGTTTCCTCTGGACACATGTTCTCATAACACTGAGCTTACAGCTCATAAATTTACATACATTTATGCTAAAGGTTTTTTTTTTCCCCTTTCCTAGTATTTTTTTTTTTTTGCCTTGCATTTAAATTTAGCTCTGTGGGATGACAAGACTGAAACACCCCCTCCAATCTGAAAGCTGCAGCACTACCTTCCCTGGACAGTTGCTGAGTGTAACAAGGAGAGGTGTCTCCAGCCCCCCGAAGCTGCAAAACACTGTTTGTTATGTGGCTGAGAGAGGGTGAAAGACTCAAGACAGTGGTGTTTTCAAATTAGTGTGAAAATCGCAACTGAAAATAGCAAGGAAGTGTTTGGTGCTTGACACACCAGCCTCTGATTCACTGACCATGAAATGGTGAGTGAATTTTGCTGTCAGTCTTGTGCAGTTCTACTGAATTCGGTTGTTGAACTTGGCCCAATACACAGTCAAGACAGGAAGTCAGCAGCTGCTGTTTACTAATGCAGTAAAACTATACACAATTTTCCCTGGTCTGGGTCCTCTGCTCAATCAGAAAAGCTGACTTGCAAGAATCCCACAGCTTAATACCACTTTTCCCTCGCCCCACTTGTTAACATGTCCAGCTCAGCTTCTCACATCTGCGATTGCTTCTCTGATTAGAGGGGCAGGGAGGAGGTCCATGACATTCGTGGTTTGATATGCTTGGCACTGATATGTTTTATTTCAAATCTTCTAGTCTTCAAATACTTTATTCTTTTAAAATGTCAGTTTATTTGAAAGGCAGAGTAACAGTGAAAAGGGACGTGGAGAGCATATCTCTAGAGAGAGACAGAGATCTTCCAGTCACCAGTGCACTACCTCAATGGCAACAACAGCCAGGGCTGGGCCAGGCTGAAAGCAGGAGCCAGGAACTCTATCCGGGTCTCGCACGTGGGTGACAGGGGGCCCAAATACTTGGGCCATCTGCTGTTTTCCCAGGTGTATTAGCAAGGAGCTGGATTCAAAGTGGAGCAACTGGAACCTGTGCTCTGATATGGGATGCTGGCTTCACAAGCAGTGCCTTTACCCACTGAGCCAGAATGCTGGCCCCAGTCTGCAGATACTTTTTAAAGATTAGGCAAGCAACCATGTATCCATGCTGTTTTAGGTCTTATTGTTTTGCATATTTGTTTCATATTTTTAAGAGAATCAAGTGTATATGAACCACTAAAATTTCCTGAAGTCACCTGTCTCCTTACAAATCTCTGTGGCTTCCTCTGAATAAACCAGCAGTCTTCATTTCACATTATATTTTTGCTTGCTTTTCTTCAATGTTACGTAAGCATCCATAACTATACATAGCCATGACCCATTTTGTTTGCTTACAAAATCTTTCCAATAATAACTTAGTGTATGTATTTTTGTGCCACCTTTTTTCACAGTTACATGAAGATTTTGAGATTTATTCAAAGGTACATGTTCATTTATTTTTGACTACTGGGTAGAATTCTACTATTTAATGACTAACAGAGTTCTATTATTGTGTGTCTACTACAGTTTAATTTAAACATTCTATGGTTACTTAGGTTATTTACAATCTTTTTGTACTATTTCAAAAAATGTTTTAATGGATTTTTGAGGCCATCTCCTTGTGCACATATGCAGGATTTCTGGGCGATAATGACTAGCAGTCTTACTAAATAAGATAGGAGAATAGTACATGGCTTCTTCAACTACAGTGGATTTCTCCAGATTGCTCTCCAAAGAGGCATACATTTTTCATCTCTTATTGGAAAATTAGTATTCTTGTTTCTTTACAACTTTTCTCTTCTTTCTCTGCATTTCCTTGTAGAATTTAATGCAGAATTATATCCAAAAAATTGTTGTCATTTACTTTCCCTTCATTAGTGTTAGGGATGGTCATACTTTTTCAATTTTATTAGCTCTTGGTTTTTTTTTAGTCTGTGATTTGCTTGTTCTTTTTGCTTATTTTTAATTGGGTTGATGGGATATATTTTATTGATTTGTAGAGAATCTATATAATATAATCATTTGACAAGTCCATAGCTAGAAATACTTTCTCTTAATATATGGCTTGTATTTTTAGTTTTTTTCTTTTTCAAAAAAGGTGAAATTTTAATACAGACTGGTCATCTTGATCCTCTTAAGTTTTGTAATTGCTTTATATTGTTTCAGAAATTCCTTGTGCCCCAAATCTTAAAGGTATTATTCTTCCACAGTTATAAAATCATGTTTCATAAATATCCTTGTAGTCAGAATTAATTTGCTTTATGGTACTTGTGGTCTGAAGTAGAAGTCTTGTATTTTAGCTTTGTTTTCCTTCTTAGTATGGACAATTGATTACCTAGGCACCCTTTTTTGAGTAGTCCATCTTTACTCTGAGCAATCTGTATTACTCCATATCATATATTAATATTTTAATATGTGTGACTCTTCTCTGAGTTCTGTTTTCTATACTGCTGGTCTGCTTATCAAATCCTATACAACATCACACTACTTTAATTATGTTATCTTTATATTAAATCTGGATATGTGGCACATAAAGCCACTATACGGCAATCCTTTTAAAAACCTTCTGGGAACAATTCTTTGATCTTACATATAAATTCTAGAATAAGTTTGCCAATTTTCCTGCAGTCTCTGTAGAATTTGATAGTAATTGTACTTAATGTACTGAAATATAGTCTAATTTCCAAAAAATATAATTTTTGGAAGAAACATATATATTTGTGTTCTCAATATGTATGTAATTCAGACCCTTTCTTCTGCTTAGAGATTTAGTCATTGTGTTCTTAATCAAGATGATAAAGTTAGACCATTAAATCCAAAAATAAAATCTAACATAAAAACAAAACAATAAAAAAATTATTCAGTTGCTCAGGATATTAATAAAATGTTTTGGGGATGTTAGAAACATACAATTTTTTTTTGACAGGCAGAGTGTACAGTGAGAGAGAGAAACAGAGAGAAAGGTCTTCCTTTTGCCGTTGGTTCACCCTCCAATGGCCGCAGCGGGCGGCGCAGCGTGCTGATCCGAAGCCAGGAGCCAGGTGCTTCTCCTGGTCTCCCAGGCGGGTGCAGGGCCCAAGTACTTGGGCCATCCTCCACTGCACTCCCTGGCCATAGCAGAGAGCTGGCCTGGAAGAGGAGCAACCGGGACAGAATCCGGTGCCCTGACCGGGACTAGAACCCATTGTGCCGGCGCCACAAGGCAGAGGATTAGCCTATTGAGCCACGGCACCGGCCACAATTTTGTATTAGTATAAACTACAGATAAAATCACATATACATATATAAGCAAATACATATACAAGCAAAAGGTACAATCATTTAAAAAATTATTTGCTTATTTATTTACTTCTATTTGAAAGGCTCACACACCCAAAACTTCCATCAAATGCCCACAAGAGCCAGGGCTGGGCAGATGCTAAAGCCACATGCCTGGATTTAAACTTGGATTTGAACCTGGTGCCTCCAAGAGTCTGCATTAGCGGGAAGTGGAGATATATTCATTTTCCTTTGGTCTTAGAAACAGGTAGAGGATATAGAATTATACCTTCAGGGATACAAAATCAAGTTTAAGTCCATGGAGCAGCATCAGGAGAGCTTCAGGGCTTGGAATTTCATTTTCCAGTGTCCATGGAATCTGGGCATCCTCCTGAGGGCTGCCCCAGTCAGGAAAGTTCACAGAGTGGCAAATGCTGAGCCCCCAGACCCTCTCTTAGAAAAGTGGAAAGCTGAGAATCTTAAAAAAAGTAATGATTTTGTGTCTTTTTGTAGCAACTTAATATGATATTATGTTTTCAGAAAAGGTAAGGTGTAAAATATAAATAAAGTTTTGTTTGTGAAATATGATGGCTAAATAGCATCCTTTATGTGCAGATTGTTTGTTCTAAGCTTTATTTAATCACCAGTGTTTTTTGAATATTTTCTCCAAATTGTTTTTATCCTGGCCTTGTGTGTCATAACATCGTAATTGTGAAATACATTGCCGCCATGAAACTTACAATTTCAATCCTTTGCAGAAGGACTAAAGACATCTTTTATCCACTGAATCAAAAAATTATTTATATATACTGATAGTTCTTTTACCTAAAAGTTTATTTAGTAACATGTTTTGATGATAAGTTATGTCTAGATTATTCTAATTAATCAAATTTGGAAAATTTTTGGAAAGCTATTTGGAATTAAGATAATATTGTAGTGTAAAATCTGAATGCATCTTAATGAATCATGAAAACACTGTACAGGAGAAAAAATTAAATATATTGATAACAAGTATCTTTTGATTGAGCCTGTGCTTTATGGCTGCTTATCTCCCAGACCACTAGATCCATGATGAATTGAAAGAAACAACATTGTTTATCCAAAGGATATTCTGTGAGTGCCTGAGGCATGCATTCTAGTTCAGGAATATTTTTAATTTCTTAATTTTTAGTTGTTTTTGTGTATGTGATTGATGTTGGTCTACCTAGCTAGCTTTTTTATGGAATGATGGAATTTCTGGCAAGAAAATGCTGTTGGAATTGTTGAGAATCAGTGATTGGACTGAGGATTAGGTTGGTTGTTTTGGGAGTGGTGATTTTATTCTAGAAGTTGGTCTCTGGAGGTCTCTGCCATGAAGAAATGTAATGGAAGAGTGAATTCCAGTAGCATTTTTTTTAGGACACGCTCCTGTGGAACTAAGGGAGGATATTCCTGGTCAAGAAAGTCTTTATTTCTGCTTATGCTTTTTTGGCATATGTTACAGATGGCATGGCAGTGATCAAGGTTGGAGATCAAGAAACACAGCAAACAGATGAGTGAGCTTCCTTGTTCTTGTTCCAGGGGGATTACCAGGTATGGATTGGTCATTAGCATGAGATTTCTCAAAATTCCCTACAACTGGTTTATTAGGTACACATGGCACAAGATTACTTTCCACAGTGACAACAAGATTTTCTACCAAATATTTAGGAAAATTATCACTTAGGAAGAAAAATACAAATTGTTGGTAGCTGGACTGGTAGGTTTTAATATATTTTTAGGTTGCAGTGATTTTGCACCTACCTCGAAGACTATTAGTGATTAGCTATATTGCCAGGACAAAGAAGGAAACTTCCCTCCTTTATAAATGTATGCACAGTCATGATATATCCAATAGGGACATTGAGAAAACCGAATAATTGTCCCTCATTACATAGTACAATAGTCCAAATCCTGGTTCAATTGCTTTTATCAACAAGGTGGCATACCTCAAAACCTATGTTTAAATGATATTGGTTTTTGATGAGCAGTTGTTTCTGTAGTTAAATTTCTGGATTATTTCTAATCAATATGCCATAGTATAGGCTGCATTTTCCATGAAAAAATGTGGATATTTTAGAAGCAAGGATATTGAATTTTCTCTTTAATATCCATAGTAGCTATTTAACCAACCAATACTTTAGCATCTCTATTGATAGAGTGTGAGGATTTTCTAGGGTAGGAAAGATCAGGATTTAAATTCAGGGCTAGCACTTACTGTCTGGATCCATTGTAGAACCTGAGAGTGTCTTGGAAAATTAGGATAATATTAGCCTTTGCAAAATTGTTGTCAGATTTAGAAATAAAATATCAGAAACATACAGTATAGAGTTTGACAAATCACTGTTCAAAAACATGCTTACTTTCAAAACTCTTTGATGGTAAAGAGAAGTATTTGTGCTTTTTAAAATGATTTATTCATTTATTTGAAGGGCAGTTACAGAGGGAGAGAGAGCTAGACAGACAGATTTCCATCTGCTGGTTCACTCTCTGTATGGTCACAATGCCCAGGTTGGGGACTGGTCAAAGCCAGGAGTCAGGAACTCCATCTGAGTCTCCCATGATGGTGGCAAGGGTTTAAGCACTTGGGCCATCTCCCACTGCCTTCCCAGATGCACCAGCAGGAAGATGGATCAGAAGTGTAGCAGCTGGGACCCAACCCACACTCACATAGGATGACAGTATCACAGGCAGTGGCCCAACCCACTTTGCCACCATGCTGGCCCCAGTATTCACAATTTTAAGTATGAAGTCTCTGTCCCTCATACTTGTACATGCTTAGATAATTGATCATGCTCAGATGAACTCTAAACTACAGAAATATATAATATTCCTGTTTGAGAAAGCATCAAACCTGGAGTCAGAAGACTCTGAATTAATACAGTTTTATAACTTTTAAGCAAGTTACTTGTAGTCTTTGAGTCTCCTTCATCTTACTGTACAAGTAAAAGGTTTCGAAATCTATCTCACAGGGTTACCATGTGGGCAAAAGAAGTGGATGTCTTTAATAAATATAAAGCAATAGATTAGCTATATAAAAGCTATGTTTTAAGGATGATGAAATTATTTTCATGGATGACTATTAATCTTATAAAATTCAGCCTTCTGTAAAGGAACATTTAATTGCTAGGAGTACCTGATATAACGATATATATCATTTTAAATATTGTACTACATGAATTTCTAGGCATACACTGTAAGCTTCTGAGGACTGGACATGTCTCAAGGCTTTCCTTTATTCCATCTGTTATTTTTTTTTGAATACTCAACATAGTTATGGGGTACTACTTAATTCCAGATACAGTGACCCAAGCTGAAGCAGAAACAAAATTCCATGTTTGAATTCACATTTTCACAGCAGCATCAACAAGCTCAGATTCAAGTATTTGTGTATATAAAGTTTCAATGAGAATAGTGGAAGAAAATAATATTCTTTCTTAAGTTCCTTTGTTTTGTTTTACGTCCTACTCACTCCCAAGATCCTTGTCACTGTTGGCCATGGTGCTTGAATTTGCTGAGTGCCTCCACTGATCAGCTCATACTTTCAATTTTTTTTAGTATATATTATATTGACTGTCCTCTCTTTGTGGCACAGTGAGAGCTTCATGGGAGAAAACATAGACCTTACAATCTCAGGAGTGGAGAAACAGTTTTCTGTCAAGGGCCAATTGAATATCCTCATTCATGGGCCATCCAAAATCACCACCTTATAAATGAGCTTGCTATTTATTTACAGAATTTCAAGTCCCACCTGCGCTTGCCTTGGCACAGCCAGACCAAATACTTTCACAGGCCTTATGGGGCCCATGGGCTGAACGTTCTCCACCTCTGAGATCACAAAGCTTTGTAGGAATATCATATGGTAACTAGTAATAAATGATAAAGAGAAAAATAAAGTAAGGAGAGTGATTTGGACTTGTTGGAGGATAGTGTTGCAATTTCAGAATGGGTGGTCAGGGAGGGGCTCACTAAGAATGCAGAAACTTCAGGAAAACCATTAAGGAGGGGAAGGAGTTGTCTGTATTCTAAGCAGTAGAATGAAAAGGGCCAAGGCCCTGAGCAAGGGCATAACAGGTGTGTTCAGAGACAGCAAGGAGGTCAAGCTCGACCAGCACTGGGTGAACATGTAGGAGAGAGTAAGAATTTCAGTCAGAGAGGTAACAGGAATTGAATCCTACAGGACTTGAAAACTTTAGCTTTTACTGAGGTGCAAAGGCAAGCCATTGACACAACACATGAATGATGTGTATTAAGAATCATTTGAAAGGGGTAGATGGTAGAAGCAGGGAGAGTAATTAAGAAACTAAAGAAATCACCCAGGTATGAATTGCGGCTGTGGAGACACAAAGTGGGAATAGAGGATACAGTGAGAAATGGTTCTTTTAATCATGTACATATGTGTGAATTTATGAACATGTCAATGTAGTGTGTATGTCAAATTTCAATTCAGTGGAACTGACCTCAGTTGTGTTCATTCATTCGTTCCTCTACATAGCATTGAACTTAGTAAGCGAAGAGTCACCTCACCATTTTTAAAAACTAAATCCCTAGAGATTAACTATCTACATTTGGCATCCAAGTTTTAAATATTGTTTTCAAATAATATAGTAAATGCATGTCCTTTAATAAGAATCATACCACTTAAGTACATAGCTTTATTTTTGTTGTTCTATAGGTGGCAATTCAATATTCTGTATTCCTAAAATCTGCAGTTTCCATCATAATAGGAAAAAAAATATCTGTGAGCCACAGTTTTTAATGTTCATGAAGAAAATCACTCTGGAATAATTGTTTGTTTATGAAAATTATGCTCTGTTAGAATCATCTGAAATAGTTCCAAAGAACAAAACTGAATAAAATATCCCTATATAGCTTAGTTTGCATTAATGAATTGTAAAGAAATGAATTTACTGCTGTATTGATTCAAAGAACGGATTCTCAGCAATCCCACTTTTTATCATGACAGCATATAATGAAAATTATGTTTAATGGAAAAAATGTAAAATCAATTGCCGTTTTGAATTAGTATCTTCTTAACCAATCTCCTAGCATTCAGTCTGTCTTTTTTCTCATTCTTTCAACAAACATATGTACTGTGGATTTAGAAGATCACAGAACAGCAATAGAGACCATTACATAAATGTGTTCAGTGTAGCAATGGAGGTATGTGCAAGATACTGAGAAAACATGAAAGAGATGAACACCAAACTGCTGAGAGTGGCACCGACATGGGGAAGAAAGGCATATATTCATTCCAAATGGTAGAATGTTATTAAAACAGTGGGTATTATGAAGCTTTCCTCTTCTTCTGTCTTTACATTATCAAAAGATATCTCAGTCCAGTGTCACCAAGCATACACCAAGCGCATCTGAACTCACCTTCATCCAACCTGCCTCCCAGCTCCACACCTACACCAGCACTGTAATCCTGGACTTCCATATCATTTGCCTTCTGTGAGCATTTGTCTGTGACAGTCCTATTGCTCAGCAGGAAAAGCATGTCAGAAATCATGACTGACTGAATGATTGATACCAGTGACTCAGAATCTAGTATCCTTTTTGACACTTACTGACTGAGTACTTGTGGGCTGACTAAATACTTGTGGGCATGATCTGAGGAGTTTTATCTGGATTTAAATATATTTATTTAAATTGAGTCTGCACATAAATCTAAGACAGTTGCCAGAAAAAAACAGACACAATTTATAATCAAATATTCTGTATAACTTAAGCATAAAAGAAGACTTTAGAATTCTTACATGCTAAACTTATAAAATTCTGATATTCCAAACTTAGATAATGAATCAGGAGACCTGAGTTTTTGGAGTATCATTAGTAAGTGGTTTCTGAAACTGAAGGTTTTTCATCTGTAAAAATAGGTTTATACCTACTTTATCTATTTTTCACTGTGGATAAAATGAGAAAAAGTGGGCAACATAACCTTGTTTAAAAATAAAGTCCTTTGTTTGTGTTCTTTATTAATATTAAAGGGTTAAACACAGTTGAAATGGATCTAATTTTATTTATTTTACCCAAAAGAATTCCTTATAATCATAAGTATACATATAAAAATCTAGAATTATATTGTTATTTTAATTGTAATAATATTTGATATGATATGGAAATATTTTTCCTAAATCAATTTTAGAGAGCTAGAGATAAAATTATTTTTGCTCTGTGCCAGTTGGCAGATATTAGCTAAACTATTTTATTCTCAGAAAGTTCTTATTTCTCAATGGAAAATCAATTATTGTAAGCTGTCATATACCCTATAATATTGACTGGTAGCATATGAAGTTGAATACTATTTATTAAAAGTGGTTGAGAATGAAATCTAACTTTAAATGCCATTTGTTATTTGTTTGATACTATGAAGCCAAAGTTAATTATCTGCTAATTCATTGTGATAAAAGGAACGAAATATTGACACTATATAAAGTAACTTGATGCATAATTTATTACCTTAAAATACTCTCAGGATGATAAAATTGTTACTGATTTTTTTTTATTGTTTGAAATGGCTTCTCTGTTATTTATATCTCTTGACACTTTTATTGATGAATAACGTATGTGTCAATTTATTAATTTTGATTACACCTTTCATAATAATCATATAGTGACACTGGCTCTTGCATAACCAAACACAATTGTTAATATTCCTCAAGGACTGCTTACATTTTAGTGTTCCTATTGTTATTTGCTATATTTATTGATTGTGAAATGAATACCATAGTCGAGCTAAATAACACATCCCTCATCTAACATTAGTTGCCTTTTTCCTTTTTCTTTGTTTGATAAGTACATTTAAGATCTATTTTCATGGCAAAGTTCAAAGAGATAATACACTATTTATAACTGTAGTTATGATAAATATTAGATACCCAGAACTTACTCATCTTTGTAACTTAATATTTCTATCTTTGAACCAACATCTGCAATTCCCCTATAGCCCAGCTCCCAGCAACATCACTGTTCTCTTTAACTCTGTGACATCAACTATTTTAAGTTCCACATATAAATGAAATCATGCAATATTTTTCTTTTTTATGACTTATTTTACTTAACATAATGCCCTCAAGATTTATTCACAATGTCACAAATAGCAGAACTTCATTTGTGTTTTAAATACTATTACATATTTTCTTTATCCATTCATCCATTGACACTGGGCTTTTTTCCCCATATCTTGCCTATTATGAATTATGTTGCAATTAACAAAACAAAGCAGATAACTCTTTGAGGTACTGATTCCATTTCCTTTAGATATATACCCAGAAATTGGGTTGCTAGATGATATGGTAGTTTTATTTTTAGTTTTTGAAAGTCTTCAATACTATTTTCCATGGTGGTCATACCGATTTAAATTTCATAAACAGTGAACAACTAATTGCTTCATATCATCACTAACATTTGTTATTATTTGACTTTTGATAATAGTCATTCTAGGAGGTGTGAGGTGATGTCTCATTGTGGTTTTGGTTTTCATTTTCATAATAAGTACTAAGATTAGCTGTCTTTTTACATATCTGGTCATTTGTGCATCTTATTTAAAAAAATCTATCTGGATTTAAAAAAAAAGATTTATTTACTTATTTGGAAGTCAGGTTTACAGAGAGAGAAAGGGAGACACACAGAGAGAGAGAGAGAGAGGGAGAGAGAGAGAGAGGGAGAGAGGGGTAGAGGAGAAAGGGAAGGAGGGAGAGAGGGAGAGAGATATCTTCCATATCTTCCATCCACTGGTTTACTCCTCTATGGCCACAATGGCCCGGCTGAGTCAGTCCAAAGCCAGAAGTCAGGAGCCAAGAGCTTCATCTGAGTCTCCCACATGAGTAGCGGGGACCTAAGCACTTGGGCCATCTTTTCCTGCCTTTTCCCAGGCCATTAGCAATGAGCTGAATCCGAAGTGTACCAGCCAGGACATGAACCGGCACTGATATGGGATACAGGCATCACACAGGTGGCATCTTTACCTGCTCTGCCACAATGCTTGGCCCCCCTTTACCCACCTTTACATCAGGCTATTTGTTTCATTTTGTTTTGTTTTGGTTTATGAGTTGTATGCATTCCTTGTGTACTTTGGATATTAATATGCTATCATATATATTTTTGCAAAAGTTTTCTCATATTCTTTAGGTTGCTGTTATACTTTGTTATATTTTTCCTTTGCTGTACAGAAGCTTTATAATTTGATGTGATTCCATTTATTTATTTTCTTGTTGTTGCTGTTGCTTGTGCTTTTATCATCACATACAAAAAAAATCATTGCCAAGACCAATGTCATGGGAATTTTTACCCATTTTCTTCTAGGAATTTTAAGGTTTTATGTTTATATTTTTAAGTTATTTGGATTAAATTTTGTGAATGGGATAATATAGGAGTATAATTTGACTCTTTTTTTAAATGTGGATACTCAACTTTTCCAACGTTATTTATTAAAGAAATTGTGCTTTCCTAATTGTGTGTTCTTGATCCCCATTTCAAAGATTATTTGGACCACATACTTTTTACTTTATTTCTGGGTTCTCGATTCCATTCCATTGGACTATGTTCTATTTTTATGCTAATATGATGCTGTTTTGATTACTATAGCTTTGTAATGTAATCAGAAATCAAAACGTGTGCTGCTTCCAACTTTGTTCTTGCTCAGAATTGTTCTTACTCTTCCAGGTGTTCTGTGGTTTCATATGGATTTTTGGATTATGGAAAAGACCATTGGAATTTTTATAGATATTAATTTAATCTATAGATGACTTTAGGTGGTATGGAAATTTTATCATTAATTCTTCCAACCCATGTGCATGGGACATCTCTCTACTCATCTACTAATATTTCATTTGAAAGTCACTAGGAAGTCCTCTACGCAAATTAACAAAACTACATTAGGAAGTTAGAAGAAAATGTTATAAACTTATGAACTGCAAGTTATTTCAAATGAAATGATGATGTTATATACTTCGTATTGGATAATTCCACATATTGCATTATTATGTCTTACAGTACTTGTGCCTCTTTCACTCACTTGATTTAGTCTGCTTCAAATAACCTTTACAATATACTCTAGTCATAGAATAGCTTTGGCATTTATATCAGTCTTTCCAGGAAATACTGGATATAATATTTAGTAGAAATAGAATACTATTATAATAATATTCTTCAAACTAGACCACAAACCATGACTACTTATATTTCCTTATTCACTTTCACTATGTTTTAAAAGGATGAATTTTCAATCATCATTTTGGAATGTAAGAGATACCTTTTCTCTTGAGAACTAATGTAATCAGTTCCAGCATGCCCTTCATCTGCCCATGATTCATTATTTGATGGTCACATCCCTGATTTGATGGGACGTGTCCCATATCCCATGTGCACTGAGGAGAGTCCCAATGAATGCAGTACACATTCTAGAACTCTGAGAGATGGGGCTGTGGATGTGGACCCAAACCACTGAGAGTGCCACATCACTGCTGTTTCTTTGACAGAGGGTGGCTCCCTTTTAACAAGCCCATTTGCTTGTGTTGAGTTGTACTACCTCGGGTCCTCCTTTCCAAAGGCTCCTCAAGCATTTTTCCTCTGCACTAATGCCATCTTCTTTGGGGAGTTTGAACAAGCTGGATGCCAGTACCTACTAAGTCTAGAAACTCCAGCCACCTTCTCCTGAGAACTGACCCACGTCCCAGTCCTTTCATTCTTCCCACATTATTTTCCCTTCTAGAAGGGAGCAAGCAGCTAAAGTTTCCCTTCAATGTACCTGGAACATGTATTATTTACTTCTTTTCTGTGAGTAGGCTAGGGGAAAGAGATAAGGATTCCAATCTACTTTTATTCATTCCTATCAGTATGTATCTACAATTTTTTTGGCATTTTTATTTTTTTATTTTTTTAACTTTTATTTAATGAATATAAATTTCCAAAGTACAGCTTATGGATTACAATGGCTTCCCCCCCATAAAGTCCCTCCCACCCACAACCCTCCCCTCTCCCACTCCCTCTCCCCTTCCATTCACATCAAGATTCATTTTCAATTCTCTTTATATACAGAAGATCAGTTTAGCATACATTAAGTAAAGATTTCAACAGTTTGCTCCCACACAGAAACATAAAGTGAAAAATACTGTTTGAGTACTAGTTATAGCATTAAATCTCAATACAGCACACTAAGGACAAAGATCCTACATGAGGAATAAGTGCACAGTGACTCCTGTTGTTGACTTAACAAATTGACACTCTTGTTTATGGCCTCAGTAATCACCCTAGGCTCTTGTCATGAGCTGCCAAGGCTATGAAAGCCCCCTGAGTTCACCAACTCTGATCATATTTAGACAAGGCCATGGTCAAAGTGGAAGTTCTCTCCTCCTTTCAGAGAAAGGTACCTCCTTCTTTGATGACTGTTCTTTCCACTGGGATCTCACTTGCAGAGATCTTCCATTTAGGTTTTTTTTTCCCCCCAGAGTGTCTTGGCTTTCCATGCCTGAAATACTCTCATGGGCTTTTCAGCCGGATCCGCATGCCTTAAGGGCTGATTCTGAGGCCAGAGTGCTGTTTAGGACATCTGGCATTCTATGGGTCTGCTGTGTATCTCACTTAATTGATCATAATGATAGGACTAAGAACAAAAGGGATCATATAAACAAGAATAGTGTCTGCAAATACTAGCTGATAGAATAAAAAAAAAGGGGGGGGGAGAGAACGATCTAACATGGGAAGTGAGATGTATCTACAATTAAGTGATACATCCCACAACAACTTTGTTCAGTAAAATCTTCAATTTTTGCATGGACAAATCTTCAAATTGTATTGTTATGAAAATTGTGTAATTTCTAAAATATCTTAGTTTATTGTAACATAAATATCATGAAAAATAACGTGTGTGTTCTTCCTGCTACGTCTCATATATTTGAACATTATTTGTATTCAGGTGGACTGGCATGTAGATTTAGTTGACATAAATTGAATGAGTTTTGCTGGTTATTAATACTAGCACTGGCATGAGAGATGGTTATGCTAACTAACTGATGTTGGGGGTTATGTTGAAGTTACACAAGTTATATCCCTTCCTAGATGTCACTTTTTAAATACATAGTACAACAGATTAAAAATAGAACATCTATAAAGATCTTGCTTAATCTCTTTTTTCTTTCATTTTTTAGATTTATTTATTTGAAAGGCAGTTACAGAGAGGCAGAGAGAGAGAGAGAGAGAGAGAGAGAGAGAAATAGAGGGAGAGAGAGACAGAGAGAGAGAAAGGTCTTCCATCCACTGGTTCATTCCCCAGATGTCTGCAACAGCTGGAGCTGCCCTGATCCAAAGACAGCGAATCTCCCTTGTGGGTGCCGGAGCCCAAGGACTTAGGCCATTTTCTACTGCTTTCCCAGGTCATAGCAGAGAGCTGGATCGGAAGTAGAGCAACCTTAGCTGCTTGCCACAGCGCCGGCCCCTAACATTAGTCTTTAAAATGGGAGTGACTTCTGCTTTGTTACACATTTGCTTTATATAAACCTCCATCAATGATGATACTGCAAAATGTATGAAGATCTCTTTATTTTGTACTTTTAAGTGATTGGGACCAAATATGATGAGTGCAGTTGTTGACTAAATAGTTTCAGTATACCCAGTAGAAAAGAAGTATGGATCAGCTCCAACAATTCAGCTAGATACCTTAATCTTTCTCTGACTTTTTTCTAGTCAAAATCTAGTTTAAAATTTTTAAAAAATAAATTAATTTCATTTGTGAGTTTATATATATAGGCTATAGTTTGTTGATTTTAGTTTCTTGTTATTCACAAAAAGTAGAAATGAGAGAAGAGACAGGAAAAGGAAATTGCTCATGATCACAACCCAAATCAGGGACAATTTGAAATATGAAATACAGAGTTTATTGTCTGCACATCTGAGCTTTTTAAAAAGTATCCAAGCTGTAAAACATCTCTCTAAAGAATGCTTATCAATAGTTCTCCCCAAAGAATAGAAATATCACTATAGTACTTTTGCTTAACAACATTTCATTCACATATGATAGTATAAAGCAAAAAAAAAAATGTAGAAAAGTATGCGTTTTAAAAATTGCCTTAAAACTTTTAATTAGTTTGCAATTCCATTGTCTTTATACTATGGAGGGGAGAAATTGTGACATATCACATATTTTGAAAATATAGAGTAAATTTAATCCAGTGTTAGTTTGGCATCGTAGATTTAAATCAGTTTGGGGTTTGAATGGCAGTTGCGCTATGTACTTTGCTTGGCATGTAAACTTAAACCAAATTTAGATTCAAAGTTCAGTGTTCTAGTCCCTGAGTTAACCAATCCAGGAAACTGTGAGAAAAGGAAAGCAGGTAAGAGTGACACCGTGGGAGTCTTAGGGACCCATAACCAATTAGGAGAACCTGAACAACTGCCATTGACTGGGCAGTGAAAGAAAATGTGAGATACAAAAAAGTAGATGTTGTGATTTCTGTGCTTGAGGAAGTTTCACTGTATATGTGAAGTGAAGTTGCAGACAAGGGAAATAATTGAAAACAATGTGAGCATTTAAGAATTTTAACTTCTTAAAATTTTCTTATATGAAAATGCAGGTCAAAAATTGCATTTTCATAAGTTGGAAAGCAGCATTTGTTTTGCTTCTCCTTCTGTCATAGAACATTTTCCCTACTGTAGGGTAGAAATAAGCTGAAGCAGTCATCTAGCAAGTATAATCTGCCTCGAGGGAGCCAAGCATGGCAGATTAACCAACTGGCTCTAAGGCATGCAGCTAGTAAATAACCAGGCTGAATGGGACCACAGTTGATTGCACTGAAGAGAAATTATCAACTGTCAGCTTTCAGCACAAGGTGGTTCGTAAAACACATCTCTGATAGATCGAATGTTTGTCTTTCTGGAAATGGTGCCTATGCTGCTAATTGAGAGGGGCAGATTTTAATTTTCAACACTATTACACACACATGTCTACACACAGAGTTCTATGTGAAAGCATTATTAGACTCGTTAGCTTAGAATTTTTTAAATTTTCTGTTTTAACAGTCCAGAGCCTCTGTTCAATAAAATGAAATTCAGATTCTCTCCCTTCCACCCCCAGGACTCTTTAGAGACAGTGTCTTAGTTCGTGAAAATTGTTCCTACCCAGTAATTCAGGTTCTGAGATGTTTTCACACCCACAGCTTATTCGTGCTCATCAGGCTAACACAGGGCTCCCTGCATGTGTGTCTATGCTACTGCTCTGATAACAGGTGCTTCTTTAAATATACTTTGTGTATTCAAACTTCATTTTAAACTTTGAACTATGTGTACCAAAAATAAAAAACAAGAGCAACAGGAATAATGACAAAATATAATATTATTGTGAGATTAGCTCTTCAAAAAGATACTTCCCAACCTTCAAATTTTATACCTGATGATGTGTATCTGCGTTCTGAATATTTTATTATCCCTGCGGGTGTCTCTGTGTCCTATAAATAAGCAGGACACACACCCAAATTCCAGTATCCCTTTACCATATATTCTTTCTCTCCATTTTTTTACACCTTCCTTTTTTCCTTTTCTTTTTTTTTTTTTTAAGAAGTATTTATTTATTTGAAAGTCAGGGTTACATAGAGAGGGGGAGAAACAAATACAGAGGGAGAGAATCTTCATTTGCTGTTTCACTCTCCAGATTGCCATAATGAAGGTAGGAGCTTCTTCAAGGTCTCCCACATGGGTGGGACCATCTTCCACTGCTTTTCCTAGGCCAACACCAAGCAACCGGAACTCAAAACTGCACCCATGTAGGATTCAGGCGTTGCAGGCAGTGGCTTCACCTGCAACGCCACAACGCCGGTCCCACCTTTTCCTTTTTCCTATCCTTTTTCCTTTTTATCTTTTCATGTTAATGTACAAATAGGTCAAAATTACGAAGTGTTTTTAAATGTTTTTTTTAATTAGCAATGATTGCGCCTCAAATAAGCCTCATTGGCTATGATACTGCCACTGTGCAAAGCTTAAATGTATTTTTCAAAAAGAATCGAATCTACCTATCTTGGATTTCTCATGAATTGATACTGCCTAACATAAGAATGAAAGAGTATAACTGATGTGAGCAGTGTCCTGGGTGCTCAAAAGTCCACTTGCATTGGTGGTTTATCTATTGGTCACTAGGGAAAAATAGCCAGTTTACCTAATTTATTCCTACTGCTGCTGCTTCATGGAACATTCCTGAGAGTGGTTGTGCACATGTAGAAAATTAATATGTAGCCGGCGCCGCGGCTCCATAGGCTAAACCTCCACCTGTGGCGCCGGCACACCGGGTTCTAGTCCCAGTCGGGGCGCCGGGTTCTGTCCTGGTTGCCCCTCTTCCAGGCAAGCTCTCTGCTGTGGCCCAGGAGTGCAGTGGAGGATGGCCCAAGTCCTTGGGCCCTGCACCTGCACCAGAGACCAGGAGAAGCACCTGGCTCCTGGCTTCAGATCAGCGCCATGCGCTGACCACAGCGTACCCGCTGTGTGTGGCCATTGGAGGGTGAACCAACGGCAAAAGGAAGACCTTTCTCTCTGTGTCTCTCTCTCTCACTGTCCACTCTGCCTGTCAAAAAATAAAATAAAAAAAAATAAAAGAAAGAAAATTAGTATGTAGTCATATTTAATAATATTAGTCTGGAAAAGATGCAAAACATTAAAAATAACTTTTGCACATATACAGTATTCTTTACATGAGACTTCCTTTTGTTTTTTGAACCTCGTTTGCATCAGATTCTCATTAGACCTTTCCTATGTGTGTGTTATTTTCATTTATTCACCCACTGATTAACATTTATTTCCTTGTATTTTGTTTCTGTGGGCAACTATTCCCCGTTTTGGGAAACTATTATAATTTATATGATGCCTGCCATTTGTTTATAAAATTTATAATGCCATTTTGTGTGCATATAATTTATTTTCTTTTATACTTTAGTATTTTATTTTTAAATTTTTTTAGTACATTTTAATTAATTTTTAACAGGTTCAATATAGTTTGTAGGTAGAATTCTAAGAATATCCCAAGCCTCCCTCCCTCAGTGCATATCACTTAAATCTACATAAATAACATTGCCCTGTAGATGAGATCCTGTTTCCCTCTTGTTTTTACTAGCAAGGATGTTAAGAGAGGGATCCACCTTCTAGGGTTCGCTCCTGGTACAACTGCTTTTCTTCAGCCTCTGCCAAGGATTTCTTTCCTGAGTATTTTCTGCTCTCACAGTGTCCATTTCTTCAGGTACCTCAGCCTCCCCACAAATGCATACCCAAGCAAAGGACTTCTTAGTTTAACTGTATTCTGTCAGATAGCCTTAGGGAAGAATTGCACTCATCTGCATTCTAATAAAAAAATGTTTCCCTTTTCTTCCTGTCCCACTCATGCTATCCTCACATCATAAAGTGGGAATTAACCAGAGCAACAGTGTATCAAGGCAAACCTCCCTGGATGAAGGCAGGGAGGCCTCACCCCTCATCCCACCCAGCACAGTCATTGTCTGGTTTTCAAATATCACCCAGTATGATAGGAATTAGGCAGTATGTCATTATCGCTTTACTCTGCACTTCTTAGCTTTACTATGCACTTCTTAATCACTAATAAATCTAGGATTTTTTTTCACATACTTGCCACACTTTGGGATTTCCTTCTCTGAACTGCCATTATTTTACTAATTGTCAAGATATTCCTACTTTTTTCTAGTAGAGTATAACTTTTATTAATATTTATGACAACAGAAAATATAAGTGGAGGTGGTGAATTTTGTGTCTGCCACATACAAGGTGCTAGGAAAGTACATGTGAAATAAATCAAATATGTGAAAGTATAAGTGTCTTTGTGATATGTTATGATATCCAAAAACTAGTTAAGATTTTGACTGTTAACTGAAAATTTTTAATCAACAAGATACTTTTTACGTAATAGCAAATACTAAGCATAGATCAAGAAGTAACATAGTATGAACATTTATATTATAAGGATTAAGAATAGCTTTTGCCAGTTTGAGGAGCGTACAAGATTAAGTGATCCTAGAATTTATGAAAATGTGTACTTGAGAATATTTTCTGTTGATTGATTTTTTGAAGGCCCATAATTGTCTGATTATTATCTTTTTTCATGTTTAGTAACTTACTAAGTTTGATATTTTGAACAATAAATCTATCACCACAGTTGCACATGCAGCAAAAATTCAGCTTATGTCTCAAGCTATTAGGACAGGTGCTTTCTAGGTATATAATTCTATTATCTGTGTACTCTAAGACTTAAAAAAATCATTTAACATACATCATGTTAGATTTAAATATAACGATAATATAAATGTCCAATCAGAATACTAAATAATGTCATCATTTATGTGTATACTGCCTTCCAGGAAATCTTTTTCAAACACAATCACAGCTAAAAGCTTTCTTACGATTGAAATTTCTTACATTAAATGGTAAAATACTGTTTTATTCGAATTTCAACAAAGCATAATAATGCTTGACAAATTTAACACGCATTTTAAATAGTTACAGGATTAACGATTCATGAATATATGTCAAATATCTGATATTTGAATAACCTCATTTTCTTTCTCATAATTGCCAAAGCCATCTTATGAAATAAATGAGCAGTGACCTGTATATTCCATTCTTTATTATTATGCAAGGTTCTTGTGGGGTTTGTAGGAAGTTAGACAATAGAAAGGGAAAAATTGTTAAATGTTGAGTGTTCATTTAGTCATTTTCCTAGTGGTATCTTACCATGGGCACCAAGCCAAGATAAAATAATGGGCTGAATGTTTTGCACTGCAGCTCAGCTCCATCTGTGGTCCAGGTTAGTGGGGGACAGAGAAGATCATGTAAGGACTGATCTCAGGTTTATATCCATAAATCCCCTATTACTGGAATAATTTTCCTTTTTTTAAAAAAAGATTTATTTTATTTTATTTGAAAGAGTTACAGAGAGTTACAGAAAGAGAGACAGAGAGAGAGAGAGGTCTGGTTCACTCTCCAAATGTCTGCAACAGTTGGAGCTGAGCCAATCTGAAGCCAGGAGCCAGGAGCTTCTTCCAGTTCTCCCACGTGGGTGTAGGGGCCCCTGTACTTGGGCCATCCTCCACTGCTTTTCCAGGCACATTAGCAGAGAGCTGAATTGGAAGTGGAGTAACTGAGACTTGAACCAGTGCCCATATGGGATGCCAGCACGGCAGGCCAGAGCTTTAATCCTCTGTGCCCACAGCATTGGCCCTTGAAATAATTTTTCAACAAATTTAGTAACAGTACTAAATATTTTTTCTTTTTACATCTAGAAGCCCTTCTCATTTCATTGATAATTATGATTTATAAATGTGCTCCCTTATTTTGAGATATTAAAAATGAACAGGTAAATCTATCAGGAAATGCATGAACTATGTGACCATTCTTTCAATAGAATATGCATCTGCAGAAATGTGACAATGCAATTTCTGAATTACAACAGCATTAATTGGTTTCCATTCAAAATCATTTGCTCATAAATGTACCTTCCTGACTGAAAAAAAATGCTTTGTTTTCCTCTTTCAGTGTGCCATATTTTTTCTTTAGCAGTGTTTTCACTGTTATTTATATAATTTTCTCATTTTATGTGTACAACAGCTTGGGATTGTTGAAATAAACCTAAGGCCCCTCTGAAGGTAAAGTTTTCTTGGAGTAAGTTACAGAAAGTCATCTTGTTTGTGTTACTGTGCGCCTTCTTTATGGTCTTCTGTTGCCATTTTACTCTAGTGTAAAAGCATTTCCCTTTGTCGATTGACACTAATCATATACTTCCCAAACTGCATTGTAGCCATCAAAACCTTTAAAGGTACAGAGCATGAGTAGAATTCCCCAATGAAGCCAGGGATGCACAGAAGGGAATTTCATGTAGTCTTCTGTGAAGCTCATTAACAACCTCATTGCTCAAAATCATTTCCTTTGATGTAAATTATAGCAGAGTTACAGCATACAGACATTAGAGGTTTTACATACCCCTAAATTAGTTTTGTGCATTTAAAATGGACCAAAGAAACTACATGTGAAATGTTGAAATATCAATGATATTACTACTTTTCTTCTTTTGTATGAAATTACCTTTCTAAATGGAGCAGAGAAATGAAATACCCTGGCTAGGTTAGGCCAGCTACATAGTTTGCAGGGCCCAGTGTTACTTGAAAATGTAGTTTCTTTGTTCAAACATTATTAAGAATTTCCAAATAACCACAGCAGAACATGATACCATGCATGAGGCCTTTGTGAGCATAAGGCCCTATACTACTACTACTGTGAGAGCACAAACGTTCTGCTCAGGACTGTCTGGCACTTACTGTAAGGGAAAGACACGATGTGGCCACCTGTTTTATCTGGGCAAAGTTGAAGGCACCACAATTCTGGAGGTGAGCTTCGCAAGGAAGTTGTGTAGACTTTCTATCACTCCCATTCCATGTTAGGATCCAGAAGTTCACACTCATACTTTGCTCCCTACAGCAGAATATTTTTGGTGGTTCTAACTGCTTGATGTTTCTTTTTTCCCTTGAAACACTTAATCTGAGCCATGTATATTCAGTAATATTTTCTTTCTAACAGTGTGAACAGAATAATGCATGTGTTTGATAATATTTAAATAGTTTCAAAAGCAGAATTTTTTATGTTTTAAATTTATTCTATGTGTTCAGGTAAGTTGAGGAGCTCAAACTACGAAATGGTTTTGATTTTCATGTTCCAGCAGTTTTTGAACTCTTGTCCTCTGAAATGGTGTGCTGAGTTGATTTTTAAATGCAAAGAAATGTCTTGTATGCCCTATGGGCCCAAGCTAGAGAGAGTACACGTGTTTGATTTTATACTCAAATTTGTCTTTTTAGGGATGCAAGTATTGGAATGGAATGGAATTCCTTTAACTTCTAAAACATATGAAGAAGTGCAGAGTATCATTAGTCAGCAAAGTGGGGAAGCAGAAATATGTGTAAGACTGTGAGTTTTTCCCCATCTTTCTGTTTCCATTTTTTGGCTATTCATGGCTCTTTTAATTTAAAATTGTTAAGGTGGAACCTTTGCCAGTCAGCAAGATTTTCTGTAATTAGAAAATGAAGTGAATACAAGTTTTATAGATTTCTTGTGTTCAGAATCAAAGCCTACAGGGTAGACAGAATTCAGCTAATTTAGTTTCTGATTATGTCAATAGCTCTCCCCTGTCATGCTTTTATTGAAACATACTTCATTTAAATGAAAGCCTAAACACATTTAGAGTTCGTGGAGGCATATAGTATTTCAAAATGAACTTACATTTAATCCATAAAGATTTCACCTTAAATAATCATTTTTATCAGCTCTGACTTTCAACAGCATTGCAAATATATATTGGGCTAGAAGGGTGAGCATGCTTTGGAGTTGCTTTATATCATTAACCACTTCTCATTTATCTACTGAAAAAAATTCAGGGTAGTTGGAAAAAAGTGCCTTTCGTATCAAGCTTCTTCAATCTCTTTTTTAATGTTTTGTTTTAATTTTTAGGGACCTCAATATGCTATCAGATTCAGAAAATCCTCAGCACCTGGAGCTTCATGAGCCACCAAAAGCTGGTAGGTGCAACAGTCCGCTGTCCCAATGGACTAGGTATAGATGTAGGTGTAGATAAAGCTCTAGACATAAACAGAGATGGGGTTAAATATATATATATATATATATATATATATATATACACACATACATGGAGCCATTTCTTTAGAACATTCTATCACTTTTATTTAAATAATACTTGTTTCTTTTTTGCATCACTGGGTTTTGAATCACATATTCCTGAGCCTTTTAATTGCCTTCTTATAACAAATAAAAATTAAAGTGTAATTTCATGAGAACCAACTGAAATAGACCTAACTCTTTCTTAAATAACAAATATAATCTACATTTCTGTTAGATCAGTTGTAAGATTTAAAATATCAGTTTTTCCATTGTTTATTAAGTCTCTTGAGTATTTCCTGTGCTTACAGCCACAATTCTGGGAATTGGAGTTACTGCGCAAAACAAAACATGCCAAGTCCTATTGGAAGTTTTTATATTTATAAATATATATTTCTATATGTTTAATTTATAAATACTTATAAACACAGAATTTATTTATATATGCAAATGCAAATATACTCTTTTAAGTTTCCCCCTTGGATAAAGAAATGTGTAAAAGTTTGAGAAGGAAAAGCGGATGATGATAGTGGATTTCATTCTTGCAGTTCTCTATATAAAACATGAAAAACAGTTTTTTGTAATTCTGCATTGGGTCACTCTTGTCTGAACTTTCTGAACTTCTTTAGAAAAAATATATAAAGGTGCAATTAAATGTATCTAATTTTTAAAGTTAGTGTTTTATAAGTAAGTCATATTAGGTAAGTTCCATGAAATTCAGTACCAACACCAATGAAACGGAGACGTGTGTGAATCCAATTCATCTTGTTGTAGTGGACAAAGCGAAATCCCCAGGAGTTGATCCTAAGCAGCTGGCTGCAGAGCTCCAGAAGGTTTCGCTACAGCAGTCACCTCTGGTTCTGTCATCGGTCGTTGAAAAAGGATCTCACGTGCATTCGGGTCCTACGTCAGCAGGATCTAGTTCAGTCCCCAGCCCTGGGCAGCCAGGGTCACCCTCCGTGAGCAAAAAGAAGCACAGCAGCAGCAAGGTGAGACCTGGCAGTGTTCACTGTGGCCTTGGAATTGCTTCTTTCTAACTCCTCATTCAGACAAAAAGACAGAAGTAAACTATCCCAAGTATTCTGAATTGTTCCTGTGATTTCTCATTTACTAATGTATCAAAACAAAAAACATTTTCCCTCTTCTGAGTGTAAAAGTGATGAGTATGTTCTGGGATGGTTTATCTCTATATCTGTTAAAATGTTCCAGTGGTAATTAAGAGGAATTTGAAAAATGTGTGTGGTGCTTCATATTTTCTGGTTCTTTAAAAAAGATGTTTAGTATTCATTTGAAATGCAGAGTTACAGAGAGAGAGGGAGTGACAGCAAGGGTGAGAGAATTCTCTTCCATCCTCTGGTTGGCTTCTCAAATGGCCATAATATCCTGGGCTGTGCCAGGCCAATGTCAGAAGCCTAGAACTCCATCTGGGTCTCTTATGTGGTTGCAGAAGCCCAAAGAATTAGATCATCTTCTGCTTTCCCAGGCACATTAGCCAGGAGCTGGATCAGAAATGGAGCAGCAGGACGGCACTGCGGCTCAATAGGCTAATCCTCCACCTAGCGGCACTGGCACACCGGGTTCTAGTCCCAGTCGGGGCGCCGGATTCTGTCCCGGTTGCCCCTCTTCCAGGCCAGCTCTCTGCTGTGGCCCGGGAAGGCAGTGGAGGATGGCCCAAGTGCTCGGGCCCTGCACCCCATGGGAGACCAGGAGAAGCACCTGGCTCCTGCCTTCGGATCAGCGCAGTGCGCCGGCCGCAGCGCGCCAGCCGTGGCGGCCATTGGAGGGTGAACCAACGGCAAAGGAAGACCTTTCTCTCTGTCTCTCTTGCTCACTATCCACTCTGCCTGTCAAAAAATAATAATAAAAAATAAAATTTAAAAAAAAGAAATGGAGCAGCAAGGACTCAAATGGGCGCCCATATGGGATGCCAGCATTGCAAGCTGTGCATAACCCCATCCCCTGCTGGACCTTCTTATTTGTCTTTGTATGAATCTGAGCTTCTTTGCATTGAGAACATTACCTCTGCATCTTTTCGGAAACAAAAAGATAGATGTCACATCAGAGTTTCTTAGAATATAAATAAAAGGGCATAAAGGAAATTTAGGAGAGTGAGAAGCAAGGAAAACCAATATCCTATTCTCACCACATTGAACATTATCCCCAATTCCATCTCTTGTTGCACATCCTCATTTGAAAAAAAGATTTCCTGTGCCATTATTTTAAAGTTGCTAGGGAACTAAAAGGTAACATAGAATTAATTTTTAACCTAATAAAAGCAACTGAAAATGTAGACAATTTGTAATTTTTCCATCACAGATATGATCCCTTATAGAGAAACTGTCCTTTTGGTCAATAAAGACCACAATATTCTTTTTTTTGAACATGAATAAAGGCTTGTGTTTTTGTGTTAACCTGGATGGGAAGGACAGACTATGCTTAAATAAGATGGACACCAGAAAACCAAGTGTGCTTTACTAAGTATAAAAATATAGCACACATCACCAAGATACCTTATATTCAGAGGCAAGCAGCAAAGGTGGATTCATCTTAACCACGGTATCATAAAATGATTTCTTTCAAATACCACAAAGTTTTGCCAACAAAGTAATTTCAAGAAAAGTTCTGATATTTCAAAATAAATGTTAACACACCTACATTTAACCACAGACGATTATGTGTCAATATTGAAGAGTTACCTATGGAGGTTCTATTTGAATAGTTACTTAAAAAATAATGTGTGTATCAGCCCACTAAAATACCAATGTGATTAACTCTACTTTCTGTTTTTTACATGTTTTCATGTTATCTTTGAAATAATTTGGAGACAGTCACTTCTTAAATTTAGAAATTACTAACTCATGCAATATTGCTTCTATTTTTCATGTGCTGACATTTTTCTTGTGTTCAATAATGTAACCAACTACTTATTAGGTACTATGATAAGGAATGGGGCATCACAGAAATAGAAGAGGCTTCAACCTCAAACACAAAGCTAAAAGATACGGGATTTTAGAAATTTTTCTCATATTAGCCATGAGATACTAGTTCGGTTTTTCAAAAATATTTCAGTCTTAAATCTCTTTTTGGTCATTCTTAGCCTTCAAACATCTTTATTTGCTTTTTATTTCTAATTCTATTTACAATTCCTGAGCTACCAACTGATATTTTTTTAAAGATTTATTTTATTTATTTGAAATACAGAATTACAGAGAGAGGTAGAGACAGAGAGAGAGGACTTCCATCCTCTGGTTCACTCCCTAGATGGCCACAACGGCTGAAGCTGCGCCGACCCGAAGCCAGGAGCCAGGAGCTTCTTCCAGGTCTCCATGTGGGTGCAGGGGCCCAAGGAGTTGTGCCATCTTCTACTGCTTTCCCTGGCCATAGCAGAGAGCTGGAATTGGAAGTGGAGCAGCTGGGTCTCGAACCAGCGCCCATGTGGGATGCCGGCCCTTCAGGTCAGGGTGTTAACCCACTGCACCACAGCGCTGGCCCTACAAACTGATATTTTTAATTTCTCTGAGAAGACATACAGACATGACAAACTCTGCATGGCAAAGCTTCCAAACCTAGTACTTTATAATTCTCCTGCAAATCTGTCATCCTGATACTCCTGATTTCATCCTCAGGAAATCAAGCATAAATTTTAGAGCACCATTGTTGATTCTTTTCATTCACATTACCCAATGAGGTTATGATTCTTAATCCGGTGAATTTGAATTTTCTAATGTGTCACTAGTAATTTTCCGTGTTTTCTGAGCTTGTCACTCTTCTTTAGCAAAGCCATATTCTTGCTGACATTATTGCCTTAACTACTTCTAACTCCCCTGACACCTAATTCCCCTCACACACTGTATCTTTAACTGCATCACAACTCTAAGATCTGTGACACAACGATCTGATTATGTCACCCTCTGGATTTTAAGATATTCCTGCTGCCTGGAATGCCTTCTGCCCCACCTCTGCTCAGGGCAATGTCTCAACTGATTCTGAAAGGATTTAATCAAATGGTTTTCCTGGAGGAGATTATCACAGTAAGCATACGTCAGATCTTTATTAGTAGCCCTAAAATAAGTACTTGATTTATGAGTGTTTTAAACTCATTCCCACTTCTCATAGACATTTTTGGGTGCCACTTCAGTTCAGGAGTCATGGAGACAGTGTTGTAGCATAGCAAGTTAAACCGCCACCTGCAGCACCTGTTTGGTTGCCAGTTCAATCCCTGTTGTTCCACTTCCAATCCAACTCTCTGCTAATGGCCTGGGAAAAGCAGAAGATGGCCCAAGTACTTAGGCCTCTGACACTCACTTGGTAGACTACAAAGAACCTCCTGACTCCTGGCTTTGGCCTGGCCCAGCCCCAGATGTTGTGGCCATCTGGAGTGTGAACCAGCAAATGACAGTTTCTCTCTCTCTCTCTCTTTTGCTCTTTCAAATAAATAAATAAATAAATCTTTTTCAAAAAATTCAGGAGTCATGCTCTATACCCAAGATAAAGCCTTTCCCCTTCATACCGTGTACACTGGTGTTTCTTAAAATGTGCTTCAGGTTCAACGGTACCTAGGAACCTGTTGAAAAAACAAATTCTAGACCCAACCCTGTAGCTACTAAATCAGAAACTCTGAGATGGGCCATGCTACATGGATTTTATTGACTTCTCCAAGTGTGAAGATACCTAAAGTTTGAGAAGTGTTCATCTAATTACAGATGAAGAATGATGGGTCCATAAATTCATTGATGGTCCCATGTTGGAAGTTACTAAGAAGTAGAGAGAGGGGACCAGTGACAGTGGAGTTAGGAAAGCTGGTGCTTAACTAAATGAAGCATTTTGGTAAAAGGGAGAAAAGGGGGCTAACAATCTAAGCAGGAACAGAAAACCACATGCCTAGAACAGAGGTGTAAAAAGCTACAAGGGTAAGAAATAAGGTAGATGCCTAGGAGGTTGCAAGCTGTCCATTGTATGTTGTTTGGCCTTTACCAGAACAATGAAGAGCCAGTGATGGGCCTTGTGCAGAAGTGAAGTAGGACTGGCAGATAGCCTTTCTCCAGGAACTATTTATTTGTTGTAATCCTTCCCTAAAGTCAGAAGTTATCTTTGTCTCCTTCCTCCATAGTTTCAGATGCTTTATGTATCTCTGAAGACAATTTGGACCTTGATTGTAGTTACTTGTTTGCTTTTTTTACCCTCCCCATTGGGCTGCAAGCTCTTTGAGAGCCAAGAACCATTTCATATCTTTTCTCTACAGTCCCTTTAGCACAGAGTTGAGTGGACTACACAGAACAGTAACAAAATAAATAAATATTTGTGAATTTAAACAAGTGGTCACTTGTGAGTCTATAATAATGTGGGAGTACAAAAGTGATTCATTGTAACATGTAAATTATGGGATGATTCAAAGAAGAAAACAAGTGTAGTGGGACAAACACTAAGGAAATTATAGTGACCTATTTTATGATATGCAGGAGTAATTATTACCTATGTTAAGGTCACAGGCCTATGCAGTTTTACTGTTCAACTGTGAAGTTATAGAGCTATACTGTCCAATAGAGTGGTTGCTAGCCAGCCCCATGTGAATTGAGCACTTGAAACCTGGCACATCCTAATTGAGACTTGTTATATATGTGATTCATGTGCCAAATTTCAAAGACTTAATATGAGAAGAATGTAAATTATTCTAATTTTTATATTGATGGCATGATGAAATGATAATATTTGGGGTAAATTGGGTTAAATGTGTTATTTATATCAATTTTACTGGCTTATTTTCAAGTTTTTAATGTGACTACTAGAAGATGTTAAATTACCCATGAAGGAGCTGGTATCAGGATACAGCAAGTTAAGCCACTGCTAGAGACACTGGCATCCCATATTGGAGTGCCAGTTCAAGACTTGTCTTGTCACTTTCTGATCCAACTTCCTGCTAATGCACCTGGAAAGGCAGTGGACTATGGCTCAAGTACTCGGGCCCCTCCTGGCTCCTGGCTTCAGCTTGTCAGAACTGGCTGTTGTAGCCATTTGGGGAATGAGCCAGCTGATGAGAAAGATCTCTGTCTTTCTTTCTCTCTCTGCCCTCTGCCTTTCAAATAGAGAAATCTTTTAAAAAATTCCATGTGTTCACAATGTAGTCTATTGGATAGTACTTGTATACAAATTACTTAACTGTATTGGTAGTAGTAGTGCTAACACTGTTAAAGACAGAAATTATTACCTATTCATTCTTTTTTGTTTTTTATTTATCCTTAACATTTAGCAGGTACCAACTTTCTTGAAACATTTTTGTGGAATGAATAAGTTGATTTAATGATATTTCTTGACCCATCAGCATGTGGTATGCATAAAAAGCAACATTTTCTTTTATTTGTTTTCCAAACCACATGTTAAAAAAGCATATTGAGAGAGAGTATAAAAATAGGGAGTGATCTTTACATATTTGAATCTTCTTTGTAAGAGGACATGTGTCCAATTATATCATATATTCCTCATATGATTAGAGAATTATAGCCTAACTTCTTTGTATTTCATTTGCCATGTAACCAAATATTAAATTATAAACCTTATTAATATAATAGAACTACTTCAGTATATTCTTTTTTAAAATATTTATTTATTTATTAAGATTTATTTTTTTTACTTGAAAGTCAGAGTTACACAGAGAGAGAAGGAGAGGCAGAGAGAGAGAGAGAGAGGTCTTCCACCTGATGGTTCACTCCCCAACTGGCTGCAATGGCTGGAGCTGAGCCGATCTAAAGCGAGGAGTTTCCTCCAGGTCCCCCATGTGTATGCAGGGGCCCAAGGACTTGGGCCGTCTTCCACTGCTTTCCAAGGCCACAGCAGAGAGCTGGATCCAAGTGAGCATCTGGGACTTGAACCGGTGCCCATATGGGATGCTGGTACTGCAAGTGATGACTTTACTCAGAATGCCACAGCACCGGCCCCCTATTTATTTATCTTTGAAAGAGTTACAGAGGAAGAGATAAAGAAAGAGAGGTCTTCTACTATCTGGTTCACTTCCCAAATGGCCTCAATGGCTGGGGACTATTAAAATTTTAATTATTCATAAATGATCAATTTATTAACTTGCTTTATTCTCACTATAAGCAGATATATAGGCCGGCGCCGCGGCTCACTAGGCTAATCCTCCACCTTGCGGCGCCGGCACACCGGGTTCTAGTCCTGGTCGGGGTGCCGGATTCTGTCCCAGTTGCCCCTCTTCCAGGCCAGCTCTCTGCTGTGGCCAGGGAGTGCAGTGGAGGATGGCCCAAGTGCTTGGGCCCTGCACCTCATGGGAGACCAGGATAAGTACCTGGCTCCTGCCATTGGATCAGCGTGGTGCGCCAGCCGCAGCGCACCGGCCATTGAAGGGTGAACCAATGGCAAAGGAAGACCTTTCCCTCTTTCTCTCTCTCTCACTGTCCACTCTGCCTGTCAAAAAAAAAAAATTAAAAAAAATTAAAAAGTAGATATATAAATTTAACTAAATGTTTAAATTATATAGATTATGTATATGGTTATATTTTATATATTTTAAATGCATTTATTTGATGCTTTGGAAATCACAAAATAAGATCTTTTTATTCTCTAAATTATACAGTGGTGTTTTTTGGGGAATATAAATATAAGATATTGAATTAACAGATTTTAGTCACCTTGAATTGATGATAAAATGTAGAGTACAGCAGTTGGGCCACTGCATTCCATATCAAAGTGCCTGGGTTTGAGTGCCACCTCCACTCCCAACTCCAGCTTCCTGCTAATGTACACCTTAGGAGGCAGTGGTGATGGCTCAAGTAGTTGGGTCCCTGCCATCCTTTTGGGAGAGCTGGATTGAGTTCTCAGCTCTTGCAGAAGGGAACTCTTGCTGTCTTTCTCTTTCTCTCAAGTAAAATAAATTTTAAAATTTAAGCATAAATAAATGCACATATTAAAATATAACTTAGGGGACCAGCGCTGTGGCACAGCAGGTTAAAGCCCTGGCCTGAAGCCCTGGCATCCCATAAGGGTGCCGGTTCTAGTTCCAGCTGCTCCTCTTCTGATCCAGCTCTCTGCTATGCCCTGGAAAGCAGTAGAAGATGGTCTAAGTCCTTGGGCCCCTGTACCCATTTGGGAGACCTGGAAGAAGCTCCTGGCTCCTGGCTTCAGATCAGTGCGGCTCTGGCCGTTGTGGCCATTTGGGGAGTGAACCAGCAGATGGGCAACCTCTCTCTCTGTCTCTACCTCTCCCAGTAACTGTCTTTCAAATAAATAAAATAAATCTAAAAAAAAAACTAGTTATTTTAAAAAACTAATTCAATATGAATTTATCTTGTCCAATGTTTATAGTATTGCCTGCAACAGTTTTATCTCAAATTCTGACCAGTATTTCTTCATTTTATCTTTCAAGTGTGAATAATTTCTTCCAAGTTATTGTGTAAATAAATAATTCTTAGTAAGTAGTAGTTAGTTGTATATTCTCTTGTGAAACAAGTGTACCCTTAGTATCTCAATACTTTTTTCATGCCACACTTAGGCCCAAATACCTAAGACATTTGGATTTATTTATTAAGTAGTTAGGACCAAATAATTTAATAACTATTTATATCCTAGCAGCTTAGTAGCCACTGGGAAAAATAATGCAAATTAATACATTCTTTTTATTTTATTGTTAAGGACTGCAATTACCCGTCATTGGGAATGTGCACCTGGTGGGCACTGAACATCTTCTCAAACCATGGGATCGGATCCAGAATAGCGCTCTCATTTCCTGTTCCACTGCACTGATCCCACTTGCACTACCTTTTTATCATAGCAGTCAACAAAAACAGCCTCACAAAGATACAAAGAAAAGAACTTTGGGCTAATGTTAAAATGTAGCCACCTCAAATGGGTCATTTGCACACCCTATTGCCAAGAGATGTTGCCCTTTTACCCACCATAATTTAAAATATACCACTGTGTAGATACCAGCACCCCAGAACAACTAAAAATGATTCGTAAATTTATTCCCTGCATTAATTCTAGGTGCATGATCATGTATCAAATGAGCTAAAATTCTTTGTTTCACTCTTATTTCAGCTTCTTATATCAGTTATTCCTCAATTTTCATGTGTTAAGGATGCAAGGATATCTGGTTTGAGTATACTTCCAATTTTTTTTGAAGATTTATTTAAAAGGCAGATTGATGGACAGGGAAACAGACAGTGAGATCTTCTAACCTCTGGTTTATACCCCAAAGCAGCAACAGCTGGGTCCAGGCTAGGCAGAACCCAGGAACCCAGAATAACTTCCAGATCTCCTTTATGGGTGGCATGGACCCAAGTACTTGGGCTATCTTCCACTGCTTTCTGAGGCGCATTAGCAGGGAATTGGATCCAAAGCAGAACAGTTGGGATTGGAACTGGTACTCTAAAATGGTTGTTTTGTTAATCTGCATAACACGTCAGCCCTGGAATTTTGAATCAAGAGACAAATATTTATAGGAACTTATGTGGTCCTTTTTTTCCTCTGGATTTAATTTTAATTCCACTTTCTTGAAATTTAAACAAGATGGTTACTAAATAAATACAATTTATTCAACAGCAAATCCAAAGTACCTTTTTGGTGTTAATAAATGGTACTTACAGGGCCAGCGTTGTGGCACAGTGGGTTAAGCCACCTCTGGTTCAAGTCCCAGATGCTTTACTTCCCATCTAGCTCCCTGCTAATGCACCTGGGAAAGTGCTTGAGCCCCTGCCACCCATGTGGGAGACCTGGATGGAGTGCCAGGCTCCTGGCTTTGGCCTGGCCTGGCCTGGCCCCAGCTGTTGCTGCCATTTGGGGTATGAACCAATGGATGGAAGATCTTGCTGTCTGTCTTCCTTCTCTCTGTTCTTCTGCCTTTTGAATAAATCTTAAAAAAAAAAATGGAAGTATACTTACTCAAACCAGAAATCCTTGCCATTTGAGGAGTGAACCAGCAGATATAATCTCTCTCTCTCTCCCCTGTGTGTGTGTGTGTGTATCTGTTTCGACTTCTCTCTCTGTAACTCTTTCAAGTAAATAAATTTTAAAATAAATAATAAAAATAGTACTTTTAAAATAAATGAGCTGAACTCATAAAGAATATGTAGCTTAGAAAATTTAATCCCTGCTCCTATCACTTTAATAATGATCACATTACTTTTATTCTTTAGTTATTTCACAGAGCAAGATTTGGAATAAAAGCATATTCTTTTGACTGCTCTCATTTATAGAATACGAGTACAAGAAAAATGGGAAGAAAACAAATAATAGATATTATAGATTTTGGATTTTTCCATGTAGCTATTAAAACAACACAATATTACATAAATGAAAGGAGACATGAATTGATGGGGTAGTTAGGTGGCTGCCTTTAGGAAAGTTAGGGAATAGCCTGAAATCCCACTATAGATGTGGGCCAGGGAAGGACCTCGTCTCCTTTTGCAGCCATGTGTGCAGCATTGATGTACGAAATGTATTAAAGTAATGAGAACCTACACAAAATGGGATGCATCATTCATTAAGGAGTGTGATGGGAGAGGAAATGATTGATTAACTGGAAAGAAAGTACCTCCTATGCTCCTAGATAGAGTTAACTAAAACATGCCTTTTTCATTCTTTTTTTTTTTAATCTTCTAACCTTTTATTGAATGCTTTTACAACTGGACAACATAGTATTGCCTTTTTCATTCTTCTTGCAGGGGAGTGCAGTATGTATATATAATATATATAATTATATATGTATATATATAGTTGTTATTATTATTATTATTATTCCAGGTTCTTGCCATGTACAAAGAGAAGAATTCTTTATTCAAAAGTTGAGAAAGCAAATACACACACACACACACACAAACACAATGAATGTAGGTGCTCCCCACAGAGAGATACCCCTCATGGGTAGGCAGTGAACCAAGAAAGAATGGGGATGGGAGAAGTCAAGGAGAGAGCACTTCCCAGCACCGCCCCCTGAGTTGTGGTCTCCAGCAGAAGAAAGAGAAAGCAGCTCCCAGCACCTCGTTTTATGAGATGGCAATGATGGTGGGTTGAAGGTTTGCCTCTACAGATATGAAGTCACCTGGGAGTTTTATGATACTTCTATAAAATTCCCCATGGAGCTTAATATTCATATTTCAATGGCACCTTTCCCCCAGGTCCTGCATGAAACAGAAGTATCCTGGGAAAAGGCATGTTTTGATTGACAAGTAGGAGAAAAGAATGACACGGGAGGGCAGCGGGTAGTTGTTTGCAGGTACCTACAGTTCAGCAGATCCACTTAGCTGCCTTCCTGTTGCATATCATTATGATGTAGATTTTTTTAAATCTTTAAATACTTAAAAGCCAAAAGTGTTCTTAAAAATCTGCTGGTATAAAATTAGAGGCTTACAGAAATTAAAAAATAGATTTGTACATCTAAAAAATTCAACAAGTCTTGAGAAAATAAGTAGACACCATTATTCTGAAGCAGCCAAATGTAAAAAAAAACAAATGCAGACAATTTACTCTGACAAAATAGAATTTAATTTCAGAAGGAAGTTGAAATGATAAATCCTATGAATAGTTTATCTATTGATATAATGTATGTTGTTTAATATTACAGCCTACTGATGCAACAAAAGTAGTCTCTCATCCAATTACGGGGGAAATTCAGGTAAGAAAATTCTAGAAAAATCATCATCATTCCATCAGTTTTTGGTTGTTTTGTCACTAGTCTATTGAAATTGTAAAAACATCATTAAGATCTTTTTGTTTCTATAACACATACAGAAGCATAAAGGAAAAATGCAATTTGATAAGTATATTAATACAAATATACATTTTCTGAAAGCTAATCATAGCTATCCAATTTTATACTTTTATACTTTGAAATCTGCCTGTGGCAGTGTCAGTCTGTTTTGTGCTTCAGTTTTTTATATATATATATAAAATATACATATATATATAATATATATATATAAAATATACATATATATAAAATATATATCTATATTTCAGACAGGACAGATTCTCTTGTAAATTTAGAGATCCTTTTTTTAAGTCTAATTGTATCTTTTTTTCTTCTTTTCATCAATAAGTGCTAAATAATTGCCCAATTCTTTTAGAGGAATATTTTTTCATATGATTTGTAATTTATAAAATCAATTTGAGAGGTTTTGACCAGGAAAATAGAATATGGTATGTGTCACTATATTTTTTTAATTCTGTGTGTGTTTATGTGTTTGTATATTTTATTGTAACATAAAATATATTTCTTAGTGTGGGGCATGGTAAAAACTATTAGAGAAACCATGATTTAGGTGATACCAAAAAGTAATTTAGTATAGATAAGAAGTGTCACTTACAAAGAATTAACACAGTGTAAATTAACTATTTGAAAATAGTAAGCTTTAGATAAGGGGAAGAGATATTAGTTGTATCTCCAATGTATTTTTAGTGGAAATTTTCACAAAAGACTTCACAAAGGATAACAGAGGTCTAAACTAACTTGAGAATAAGCATAAAGGGGGCAGAAAAAATGGTGCAAGGAAAGGTACTGTGGTTAGTAATGGCATGAAGAGTCAAACTCGAGAAAGAAGTTGAGACTCAATTTATCATCTAGAGATGTTAGCCACTACATAATACAGCATGTCCACTCAATATCTTGGAGTAAGAAAAAGACTAACCAAAGGAATATGTAATAATAGTAGCTATGGCTGACTGTGGCCTACAAAGGAATCAGTTGAATGATTAGCTCAGTCTACACTGCTAAAAGCAAAAGCAGAGTATAAAGGTGGAAGTGGAAGAGAGGTGCAGAATGCAACACCCTACAAAGAAGGGATTGAGCCTGATACCCTCAACTCCACATCTTGCTGTCTCTCTGCTGTTTCTTGCTTCTAGAAAGCCTGTTTTTCACTAGACTTGATCTTTCTGCCTTTGTCGAGCGGCAAAGAAAATGATGGAATTTCTGATTTTTTTTTGGACTGGTATCTGCTGTATTTATTTTGGTTTGCTGTTTTGATTTTTCACTACTTGGACAGTAGGATGCAATTTTATAGTTGAAATTTACCCTAATAATATTCTTTCTTAACTCTTGAGATAATTTCCTAAGACTGTGGATTATTTATATATATTATATATTATATATTATATATATAGATGCTTCTTAGAAGATTTTTTTAAATTGATAAAATATTGAATGATAATGTATTGCAAGGTTTTTTAATTTTTTAATTTTTTATTTAGTAAATATAAATTTTCAAAGTACAGTTAATGTATTACGATGGCTTCCCCCCCATAATTTCCCTCCCACTCACACCCCTCCCATCTTCCCCTCTCTCCTATTCCATTCACATCAAAATTCATTTTCAATTATCTTTATATACAGAAGATCAATTCAGTATCTATTAAGTAAAGATTTCATCAGTTTGCACCCACACAGAAACACAAAGTGTAAAATACTGTTTGAGTACTAGTTATAGCATTACTTCACATTGGACACCACACTAAGGACAGATCCCACATGAGAAGTAAGTACACAGTGACTCCTGTTGTTGACTTAACAATTTGATACTCTTGTTTATGGTGTCACTAATCTCCCTAGGCTCTAGTCATGAGTTGCCAAGGCTATGGAAGCCTTTTGAGTTCACTGACTTCGATCTTATTCCGACAGGGTCATAGTCAAAGTGGAAGTTCTCTTCTCCCTTCGGAGAAAGGTACCTCCTTCTTTGATGGCCCCGTTCTTTCCACTGGGATCTCACTTGCAGAGATCTTCCATTTAGGTCTTCCTTTTTTTTTTCCAGGGTGTCTTGGCTTTCCATGCCTAAAATACTCTCATGGGCTCTTCAGCCATATCCGCATGCCTTAAGGGCTGATTCTGAGGCCAGAGTGCTATTTAGGACATCTGCCATTCTATGAGTTTACTGTGTATCCCACTTCCCATGATGGATTGTTCTCTCCCTTTTTGATTCTATCAGCTAGTATTAGCAGACACTGGACTTGTTTGTGTGATCCCTTTGACTCTTAGACCTATCAGTGTGATCAGTTGTGAACTGAAATTGATCACTTGGACTAGTGAGATGGCATTGGTACATGCCACCTTGATGGGATTGTATGGGGATCCCCTGGCATGATTCTAACTCCACCATTTGGGGCAAGTCCGATTGAGCATGTGCCAAATTGTACATCTCCTCCTTCTCTTATTCCCACTCTTATATTTAACAGGAATCATTTTTCAGTTAAAATTTAAACACCTAAGAATAATTGTATGTTAATCACAGAGTTCAACCAATAGTACTAGAACAAAACAAAGAGAAAATACTAAAATGGATAAAGTATTACATTGTACATCAACAGTCAGGACAAGAGCTGATCAAGTCACTGTTTCTCATAGTGACCATTTCACTTCAACAGGTTTCCCCTTTGGTGCTCAGTTAGTTGTCACCGATCAGGGAGAACATATGATATTTTTCCCTTTGGGACTGGCTTAATTCACTTAGCATGATGTTTTCCAGATTTCTCCATCTTGTTGCAAATGAACAGATTTCGTTGTTTTTGACTGCTGTATAGTATTCGATAGAGTACATGTCCCATAATTTCTTTATCAAGTCTACTCACCACATTAACAGACTGCAGAAGAAAAACCATATGATTATCTCAATAGATGTAGAGAAAGCATTTGATAATATACAATAACCTTTCATGATGAAAACTCTAAGAAAACTGGGTATGGAAGGAACATTCCTCAGTACAATCAAAGCAACTTATGAAAAACCCATGGCCAACATCCTCTTGAATGGGGAAAAGTTGGAAGCATTTCCACTGAGATCTGGTACCAGACAGGGATGCCCTCTCTCACCACTGCTATTCAATATAGTTCTGGAAGTTCTAGCCAGAGCTATTAGGCAAGACAAAGAAATTAAAGGGATACAAATTGGTAAGGAAGAACTCAAACTATCCCTCTTTGCAGATGATATGATTCTTTATTTAGGGGATCCAAAGAACTCTACTAAGAAACTATTGAAATGCATAGAAGAGATTGGCAAAGTAGCAGGATATAAAATCAATGCACAAAAAATCAACAGCCTTTGTATACACAGGCAATGCCATGGCTGAGGAAGAACTTCTAAGATCAATCCCATTCACAATAGCTACAAAAACAATCAAATACCTTGGAATAAACTTAACCAAGGACCTTAAGGATCTCTACGATGAAAATTACAAAACCTTAAAGAAAGAAATAGAAGAGGATACCCAAAAATGGAAAAATCTTCCATGCTCATGGATTGGAAGAATCAATATCATTAAAATGTCCATTCTCCCAAAAGCAATTTACAGATTCAATGCAATACCAATCAAAATACTGAAGACCTTCTTCTCATACCTGGAAAAAATGATGCTGAAATTCATATGGAGACACAGGAGACCTCGAATAGCTAAAGCAATCTTGTACAACAAAAACAGCCAGAGGCATCACAATACCAGATTTCAGGACATACTACAGGGCAGTTGTTATCAAAACAGCATGGTACTGGTACAGAAACAGATGGATAGACCAATGGAACAGAATAGAAACACCAGAAATCAATCCAAACATCTACAGCCAACTTATATTTGATCAAGGATCCAAAACCAATCCCTGGCATAAGGACAGTTTGTTCAATAAATGGTGCTTGGAAAATTGGATTTCCACGTGCAGAACCATGAAGCAAGACCCCTACCTTTCACCTTACACAAAAATTCACTCAACATGGATTAAATACTTAAATCTACGACCTGACACCATCAAATTATTAGAGAGCATTGGAGAAACTCTGCAAGATACAGGTACTGGCAAAGACTTCTTGGAAAATACCCCAGAAGCACAGGCAGTCAAAGCCAAAATTAACATTTGGGATTGCATCAAATTGAGAAGTTTCTGTACTTCAAAAGAAACAGTCAGGAAAGTGAAGAGGCAACCAACAGAATGGGAAAAAATATTCGCAAACTATGCAACAGACAAAGGGTTGATAACCAGAATCTACAAAGAAATCAAGAAACGCCACAACATCAAAACAAACAACCCACTTAAGAGATGGGCCAAGGACCTCAATAGACATTTTTCAAAAGAGGAAATCCAAATGGCCAACAGACACATGAAAAAATGTTCAAGATCACTAGCAGTCAGGGAAATGCTAATCAAAACCACAATGAGGTTTCACCTCACCCCAGTTACAATGGCTCACATGCAGAAATCTACCAACAATAGATGCTGGCGAGGATGTGAGGAAAAAGGGACACTAAACCACTGTTGGTGGGAATGCAAACTGGTCAAGCCACTATGGAAGTCAGTCTGGAGATTCCTCAGAAACCTGAATATAACCCTACCATTCAACCCAGCCATACCACTACTTGGAATTTACCCAAAGGAAATGAAATTAGCAAGCAAACAAGCTGTTTGCACATTAATGTTTATTGCAGCTCAATTCACAATAGTTAAGACCTGGAACCAACCCAAATACCCATCAACAGGTTTATTTTTTAAATCATGAAATATTTTGCTGTCTCTTAAAGCTTCAAATCAACTATGATCTTGGAAATCTCATAATACATATTCTCCAAACAAGAAACCTTGTTTCTTGTGACAATAACGGTTATGTATATTACATATATTATTTCATATATATTGTTATATATCAATTATTATGATTTTTTTCTTTTAACAAAACTTTATTCCAAATTTAACTTTCTGCAGACACGCACATCATGAATGTTTTGACATTGGAGCCACTGTGGTTGAGGAGGGCTGGGTGTATCTCCTTCTCACAGAATTGTCCTCTGAGCAACTCCATGTGTTCCCTGGGGCCATGCAGAGCACCCTAGGTTACCCTTCAAGCTCTCATTCCAGTAAGAAATGGTTTGGGTGCTTGATCAGCTACAAGTGAACTCTAAGCCTGGCAGAGAATAGAGAGAATGGGAAACTATTGCTCGTTATCTAAATTTCAGTGAAGATAATTGCATGTTATTCCCTATTCTGTATTTCACTACCCCGTTATAACACATAGTTCTAAGCTTCCCATTTCTCTTTATTTACAGTACTCTGCTCTACTTTCCTCATTGCTTTTATGATGGTCAGAGGGAATTTGCATTGAGACACAACTGAAGCTTCATTTTCTGGCTGGAAACATAAGCATATCAAAACTATGCTAACAACAGGATTTACTGTAGCTTTTAAGTTTCTGTTTTCAGTGTAAACACAGCATATCTGTTTTGTAGAAAAAGTTAGTATTTTTATTTATAGATCCCCCTTTGATTTATAGATCCTTCCTAAAACAATATCAAAGAGGTTCAAGGCTTATTCTCAATGATGCCTAAGGTTTATTTCAGTTGTGAAAGAGAAAAAGCATTAATGGAATTATTTTGCATCATGCAGACTTCTCATGTATTTATTTAAACCTAAGTCTTTTACTATTCAGTGACAATTATGTAACAGTCAATAAGCATCTTATGAGGCAATGAAACTTTCTTCTTCAGCTTCTAAAGTTAAAAAACAAGATTTTATTATCCTAACCTCTCACCCTATTAGAGATGCAGCACAGAAAGAGAAGTTGTGACTTTGAAGAGGTGAAATCTACACTTTTCTTGAGTGTTCTCATTTTTCAATACCCACAGCTTTATCTTTAAGTAGCCATCCCACCTGCTTCTACGTATTTGGCAAAATGTAAATGACATCTATAATTTTGCCAATTAGTTTCTTTTTTTTTTATTTCTTTTCATGTTTTTTAACTTTTATTTAATGAATATAAATTTCCAAAGTACGATTTATGGATTACAATGGCTTCCCCCCCATACCGTCCCTCCCACCCACAACCCTCCCCTTTCCCACTCCCTCTCCCCTTCCATTCACATCAAGATTCATTTTCGATTATCTTAATATATAGAAGATCAGCTTAGTGTACATTAAGTAAGGATTTCAACAGTTGGCTCCCACACAGAAACATAAAGTGAAAAATAATAGATGATTTTTTTAAAATGATGATAAATCAGATCAGACCTATTGTCATGTTTAATCCCAGTGAGAGTCAAGTTCGGAGTTGATAATTTCTTTTTTTTTTTTTTTACAGAGGATCAATTTAGTATGCATTAAGTAAAGATTTCAACAGTTTGCACCCCCATAGAAACACAAAGTGAAATATATTGTTTGAGTACTCGTTATAGTATTAAATCTCAATGCACAGCACATTAAGGACAGAGATCCTACATGAGGAGTAAGTGCACAGTGACTCCTGTTGTTGACTTTACCAATTGACACTCCTGTCTATGGCATCAGTAATCTCCCTATGCTCCAGTCATGAGTTTCCAAGGCTATGGAAGCCCTCTGAGTTCTCCGATTCTTATCTTGTTTAGACAAGGTCATAGTCAAAGTGGAGGTTCTCTCCTCCCTTCAGAGAAAGGTACCTCCTTCTTTGAAGACCTGTTCTTTCCACTGGGATCTCACTCACAGAGATCTTTTTGCCAGAGTGTCTTGGCTTTCCATGCCTGAAATACTCTCATGGGCTTTTCAGCCAGATCCGAATGCCTTTAGGGCTGATTCTGAGGCCAGAGTGCTATTTAGGACATCTGCCATTCTATGAGTCTGCTGAGTATCTCACTTCCCATGTTGGATCACTCTCCCCTTTATTTATTCTATCGGTTAGTGTTAGCAGGTACTAGACTTGTTTATGTGCTCCCTTTGACTCTTAGTCCTTTCATTATGATCAATTGTGAACTGAAATTGATCACTTGGACTAGTGAGATGGCATTGGTACATGCCACCTTGATGGGATTGAATTCGAATCCCCTGGTATGTTTCTAACTCTACCATTTGGGGCAAGTCAGCTTGAGCATGTCCCAAATTATACATCTCTTCCCTCTCTTATTCCCACTCTTATGTTTAACAGGGATCACATTTCAGTTAATTTTCAACACTTAAGAATAACTGTGTATTAATTACAGAATTAAACCAGTCATATTAAGTAGAACAGACAAAAAAACTACTAAGAGGGATAATGTATTAAGTTGTTCATTAACAGTCAGGGCTATGCTGATCAAGTCACCGTTTCCCATAGTGTCCATTTCACTTCAACAGGTTTCCTTTTTGGTGTTCAGTCTGTTGTCACCGATCAGGGAGAACATATGGTATTTGTCCCTTTGGGACTGGCTTATTTCACTCAGCATGATGTGTTCCAGATTCCTCCATTTTGTTGCAAATGACTGGATTTCGTTGTTTCTTACTGTGGTATAGTATTCTAAAGAGTACATATCCCATAATTTCTTTATCCAGTCTACCGTTGATGGGCATTTAGGTTGGTTCCAGGTCTTAGCTATTGTGAATTGGGCTGCAATAAACATTAGGGTGCAGACCGCTTTTTTGTTTGCCAATTTAAATTCCTTTGGGTAAATTCCAAGGAGTGGGATGGCTGGGTCGAATGGTAGGGTTATCTTCAGGTTTCTGAGGAATCTCCAGACTGACTTCCATAGTGGCTTGACCAGTTTGCATTCCCACCAACAGTGGGTTAGTGTCCCTTTTTCCCCACATCCTCGCCAGCATCTGTTGTTGGTAGATTTCTGCATGTGAGCCATTCTAACTGGGGTGGTCATTAGCAATCAGGGAAATGCAAATCAAAACCACAATGAGGTTTCACCTCACCCCGGTTAGAATGGCTCACATGCAGTTTCTTTTTTTTAGATCCTGGTAACATTAACATTTGCTGCTTTTCCAACAGTGGAAGTTTAGTTTAATAATATAATTAGTATAGCTGTATGATTTTTCTACTAAGTAAATTTTAAATAGGCAAGTACTTTCTACCATCTACCATGGAAAGGATGAACAGCATGTTTATTAGGGATTAAAAAGTGCCCAGGACCTTTCAACTAACTTAGAAACCAGTCCATTCCAGTTTCAAATAAAATGGAAATAAGTGTTGTTGCTTCTTACAAGGTTTTTTAAAAAAATTGATAAAATATTGAATGATAATGTATTGCAAGGTTTTTTTTTAATCATGAAATATTTTGCTGTTTCTTAAAGCTTCAAATCAACTATGATCTTGGAAATCTCATAATACATATTCTCCAAGCAAGAAACCTTGTTCCTCGTGACAATAACGGTTATTCTGACCCGTTTGTTAAAGTGTACCTGCTTCCAGGGCGAGGGTGAGTAAAGAAATAATGACTTCTAAGTGTCTCATCTGTGGCTTAAAAAACAGTGATAGTATCTTGCAGTCTCGAACGTCATAGCTTCACCTTAATTAGGCTTATTATCTTTTCCTGAGTTTTCCTCACACATCATCTTTACTTGTCTCTAATGAGTAGATAAGTTGGAATCAAAAATGTTTAAGCAAACCTTAAAGAGTTCTAGACAAGCAGCTCTCATAATAAAACCAGTCTCTGTGAGAGCAAATCTATATTTCTATTCTGGAAACTATTCCTGTGATGACCAGATTGACTGAAACCATATAAGGAATTAACTGTGGCAGATTTAAAGTACTATCTCACATTGCCAAATGTGTTTGAAAAGTGCCTGTTCAGGACCGCGTAGGTTACTCTTTATTTTTAAACGCATGTGTATTAGCTGATATGTTAGGTATATTGTTTAGTGACTCCTTAATATATCTCCATGTATATAGATAGTTTCCAATCAGTGTTTTTTATAAACATCTCTAAAAAAGAATAACACTATTTGAAGTGTTGACTTTGATAAGTAAATGAAAAATACATCTTTGAATATCTTGTGTGTTACATAAATTTTTGATATAAAGTAAGTGCTTTTGTGGAGTTTTTTTTGTTTACTCTTTTTTTTTTTTTTTTTTTTTTGGACGGGCAGAGTGGACAGTGAGAGAGCGAGAGAGACAGAGAGAAAGGTCTTCCTTTTTGCCCTTGGTTCACCCTCCAATGGCCGCCACAGCCGGCGCACTGCGCCGATCTGAAGGCAGGAGCCAGGTGCTTATCCTGGTCTCCCATGGGGTGCAGGGCCCAAGCACTTGGGCTGTCCTCCACTGCACACCCAGGGCACAGCAGAGAGCTGGCCTGGAAGAGGGGCAACTGGGACAGAATCCAGAGCCCCGACCAGGACTAGAACCCAGAGTGCTGGTGCCGCAAAGCGGAGGATTAGCCTAGTGAGCTGCGGCGCCAGCCCTTTTTGTTTACTCTTGTGTTTTGACATCTGAATGTTACTTTTTACTTGGGAATTTCCCCGTTATGGTTCAGAAGTAGAAGAATACTCCTGTGGTGATCCACCATGCACCCATCACTTGGTCTCAACAGCTACCACTAACTAGCCAACCATGTTCCATTATTGCCCCAGATTGTGTAACATTTTTCAGCTAATATTTCAGTATATGTTTCTAAAAGATAAGGAGTTATTTTAAGATAACCATAATACCATATTTGGTCATAATAATTTTTTAATTTTCAATTAGTTTTTCAAATCCCCAATTGCCTCATAATATTTTCCTGGTTGATTTTATGACCTAATTGATATTTATAGAACATTCTACCAATCAATAGCAAATTGCATATTTTTTTCAAATACGCATTGAGCTTTCACCAAAGTAAACTGTGCTTTAGGCTATAAAACAAATCTTTACAAATTTAACAGCATTGAAATCATACAAAATATGTTCTCCAACTTTGGCTGGTTTGTTTGAATAGGATCCAAATTAGAGTCACATACAACCCTTGAATTTGCTGCTTACTAATTACATCACCACAGGCAGATCACCAATTTCTTTGAGATTCAGTTTCCTTGCCACCATTGAGAGTGCCAAGGAGGCAGAACCATAATTTTTAGTTTGTTAAAGGGACGAAGTTAGATAATACTCAGCAAATAATCTGTTAATTATGAGGTGCTATGTCCAATAGCAATAGATAGCCTTTAATCTCCTCCTTTTCAGTAATTCCATTTAGAAACATAGACTTGTGGGTATGGTTAATCCTGTTTTAATTTATTGCACATTTTAGTAATCCTCAATAATTCTACATATAGGTTAACTAGCTGCACAGCCCTACGAAGGGAGAGTTTTTCTTTTATGTTAGTTAATTGAAATTTTCACACAGTTGAGACTCTAGTTTGACAGTGTCTCTGAAAGTAAATATTAGTAAATATAACGAAAACAACAACAAACCAATGACTTCATATTGATTTTGATTTGCATCCATAGGTCTTCAGTATTATTTAATATCAAGAGACAAGGGGAAGTCACTACTAAGGGTTTGTCTCTAGATGGTAGTTGCTAATGAATGAAGAAATAGAAAGCATATTATTTACTTTGTCTTCTCCAATAATATCCTGGGGTATCCTTTTTTTCTCTATGGGAGTACCTCTTTTGTTTATTATAGGATGTGTTTCAGTTAAAATACTGCAGACTTGAATAACCATAAAGCACAGGTGGGTGACATGGATCTGTCACTCCTTTCAGGGAATGGTGAAAGGGAGAGTGCTCCACCTAGAGCTATCCCCAAAATTCGTCATCTCTGGTTTGGTGGCATGGCTCAAAGGCAGCCAAAATGCTACTCCTGTTCAGTGCCTCTCTCTTCACTAAGTTACCCCTGCAGTGCTCAAGGCCTTGGGGTTTATTATACATGTGAGGCATTATTTTCACTGTAGTTCTAAGATTATCTTGGACCTCATGTCATTTATATGTTATAGTATAGCTCCTCTAATTATTCTCAGATTTTCTTCCTTGCTTCTGTTCCTAACTTTTTTCTTCCTGTCTTCCCTACTGCCTGCTTTATCCTTCACTCTCGCTCTTGGAATCAATGCAGTCAAGTCATGGTTGTCCAGAATGCAAGGTAGAGTTGGTTCTCTTTCGGTTTCACAATGTCTTTAATGTCTAGAGTTACACTTTTTGCATGTTTATGTTCCTTTACCTGCACTTCTTCAACTGTAACTTATTGTTCCTACGTTTTTGGTATCTTGAATTTCAGCTACAAAAAATTGTTCTGACCGTATTTTGAATAGCTTTATTGGGTGTGTACCATAGGAGACAGAAAAGTAGAGAATATTAAGAGCACAGAAAAACAAATAAGGAAATTCTACCATGAAATTAGGTATAACTAAAGTTTTCATTTATAATCTTTCCACTAAAATTCATTTAGCTTCTCATGTGATAATCATGGCTTAATTCTTCTGCATCTTCTTTTACAAATAAAAACAGCTAAAGTCACTTTTCTAAAGGAATGAACTAATATTCTGGATTTCCAGTACTAGGTGTGTATCTCATCTTAAAAACAATAGCAGGTCTGCTCTTTTTTCCCCTCACTTGAACATGCTGGTGAAGCAATCCCCTGCCTTTATGCCTTCTGCAACACACTATTATTGCTATGCCATACAGGATGCAGTAACTTACTTACTGTAGTGTATTGGCAATGACATAATAGCATCCTTTTTTATTTCCAAAAGTAGAAAGCTGTTTTCTGAACTACAAGCTTTCAGAACTACAAGTGTGCTGCATCACCATCACATTGCCATCTAAGGCCACCTCCTACTACGAACTCAAAAGCATTCTTTTGCACAACTTGTATTATTCTACCAATTAAATACATCATGCAGTCGGGAAAGCAAATTGTATGCCAGATGTTGCAATAGGGTGATAAGGATTTTAACCCCACCTCAATTATATTAATGGCACGGAATTTGTTTCTGTGATGTGGCATTAAAATTTGACATCAATGTTAGTACGGACAAGGTGTGGCCTAAAAGATTATTTCTAATATTTAAAGGCAAAAATATTTAAATATTTCCAATAGAACTAGTCACTACAGAATTTATACTGCCCAGAAATTTTCTATTTCCTTTCAGCCACAATAATTATGGCAAACAGTGAAATTGGCACTGTACTGATTTCCTCATTGTGGCGAGTTCTAGCACCACAGGGCATAATCTAGGTCTACTGAGCTGCTATGTGAAATTAGTTCTATTTCAAAGAAAAAGCGTCATTTTTAGGACAGACCTTATCAATCACATTATTCAGAATCTTCCTGTCTTTTATCTAGAGAAACTGGGGGAAAATTATCGGAATGATGGTGATTATATTTAACTTAGGAGCAGCATGTTTTGTAATTGTAAGTAATGGTTGAAAGAACCTGGGATTACTATTCAGATCTGGAAGTCATTTTCTTGTCATATCTTTCATCAATCTCTGAGAACTGTCAGTTTGAGAGGGACCTACAGTGATAAGGTACTGACACTGTAAGTTAGACTATCGAAGCTAGTGAGTGAGCTCCTTAAGAACTTGGGTTCTTTTTAACTCAGCATTGTCACTTTATGGGAGATTTCTCTGAAAGTATTTCCCGTTCAATTCACTAAGAATAATAATAGCTCCCTCCCCAGGCTTATTGTGAAATATGTGGATAAATACATCAGTAGTGATAAGAATAATGGCAGACATTTAAGGGTTCATTAATTGGCAATTGGTATTATTATTGCTGATAATATTTATAATACTTTTCATTTAATTCATGGCTAGCTATCCCTGCACAAAAACAAAACAAAACAAACAACAACAACAAAACAGATACAGAATACTCAAATTACTGAAGTGTACCGAGTTATTTAACAGTATCATATGCAAAATCAAGCAACTTTTCTTTAAAAGCAAAATGGAATACAACCCACATTCTTAAATTTTTTTAAAAAAATCCTGTTTAAAAAGAACCAAAAATCCCCAAATTACCCTGTTGCAGTTTTCTTTTTTAATCTTTTCTTTGCTCTTCCCATCCTTTGATCTGTATACAGGAAAACTCCAAAAGACCCCAGGTCAGGCAGGAGGAGGTGAGAGACTAACAAGGAAGAGCCTGAATAGCCCATGAACTCCACAGTTGTCCCTGGATAATTAAGAACTGCAAAGGAGCTTGGGAATCTGGAGGGTCTTTTTCTGGTTTTCTCTCATCACACTTTTGGGCAAAGTGCAAATTTTTTCCTCCTTAATGTGATTTAGCTATGGTTTTAACTTTTTTATTTTTTGTAACTTGTGGTATGTATCCTTAGAAGCCCAATTCTCACTAAATGCTCTCTAATGTCCTTGTTAGCATATCAAATTACTTCCTCCAGGACCAATGTGAAGCAGGTACAGGTGTGTGGGTGTACACCTGATGGCCCAAATATATTTTATTTCAGGATTTTAAAGGCAAACAGAGAAGGACAAGCCCATTTTAAGAATCCACTCAAAAACATTTTTATTAAGCATGATAGGTCCTGGGATTAGAGTTGAGGACACAGTCATGGTCTTCCTCTCAGGGAACACAGAAAGTAGACTGGCATGGAATAAATACAGCATTGCACAGAAAAATAGAGCTTACAAACTGAATACGCTGCACAATTCTTTCTATATGAAAGAGAGAACAATGTCAAAGGACTAATTTGGAAAAACAAATATTCATGTATACTCAGATATATGAGGGGCCATAAAAACACTCATGGAAAATACAGTTATGAAAAACTATACATAGATTTCAAAATTCTGGTATCAAAGTTAATTTACCTTTTAATTCTGTTTTGTCACTAAATTTTTGAAGTCCCCTTGTATTTATAGTAAGTCCTGTAAGGAAACTCAAATGAAAGAAACGAATGCCTTCAATATTTTAGCTATTTAATAGTCTGTGAAAGTAAATACAAAGAAATAATCATATTCTTATTCCTCAGTTTTTTCTTTTCACTTTAAAAAGAAAATCATGAGGGTTGTGTTTTTTATTTTTGCTGATTTAGAATAGAAAAAAATGAATTTCAAATATTTTCTCTAACTGCGTTAAAAGCATATCCATCTGTGACAGAATGGCCAATATAAATACCTTTAATGAAATATAAAGTGATATTTTGTTTCATGTAAATTCCAC